>NC_045981.1:34809610-35109610 GCF_010909765.2 Amblyraja radiata | reverse complement strand
TGAGCTCCTTGGTCTTCTTGGAGTTAAGGGCCAGGTTGTTGTCAGCGCACCATGCTGCTAAGTGCTGGACCTCCTCCCTGTAGGCCTACTCATTGTTGTTGCTGATGAGGCCAATCACCGTTGTATCATCTGCATACTTGATGATGGTGTTAGTACCATGTACAGGTGTGCAGTCATAGGTGAAGAGGGAGTAGAGGAGGGGGCTCAGCACACAGCCCTGTGGAACGCCGGTGTTCAGGGTGAGGGTTGAAGAGATGTGCTTGTCTAACCTAACAGACTGGGGTCTGTTGGTTAGAAAGTCCAGTATCCAGTTGCAGAGGGAGGGGTCGATGCCCAGGTTACCGAGTTTGGTGATCAGTTTTGATGGTATAATGGTGTTGAATGCTGAGCTGTAATCGATGAACAGCATTCTTACGTAAGTGTCTCTGTTGTCGAGGTGGGAGAGGGCGGAGTGAAGTGCCGTTGAGATGGCATCCTCCGTACTCCTGTTCTTGCGGTAGGCAAACTGATAGGGATCCAGTGTGGGGGGTAGGCAGCTTTTGAGGTGTGCCAGGACCAGCCTCTCGAAGCACTTGGTGATGATGGGGGTAAGTGCAACTGGGCGGAAGTCGTTAAGGCTTGCCGCAGTGGAGTGTTTTGGCACTGGCACGATGGAGGTGGCTTTAAGGCACGTGGGGACAACTGCTTGGGCAAGTGACAGGTTGAAGATGTCAGTCCAGACGTCTGTCAGCTGCGCAGCACAGGCCCTGAGCACGCGCCCGGGGATGCTGTCAGGGCCAGCAGCTTTACGTGCATTAGTCCTACTCAGTGCCACGTATATGTCGTAGGGGGTGAGTGTGAGGGGTTGGTGATCGGCAGGTAGCACAGCCTTGATGGCTGTCTCTAGATTGTCCCTGTCGAAGCGGCCATAGAAGTGATTAAGCTCCTCAAGGAAGGAGGCGTCGCTGGATGTGGGGGTGGTGTTGGAGGGTCTGTAGTCCGTGATGGCCTGGATGCCTTGCCACATGCGTCGGGGGTCGGAGTTGTTGTTGAAGTGCTCCTCAATCCTGAGCTTGAGGCAGTGCTTGGCCTTCTTGATTACCATCGAACTGCAACGATTATGTGGGAATAGAGATGTGTATGGAGTTCTTAAGAGAGCGTGAGAGAGAGCAAGTGTCTGAAGGAACTATCCAAGCAACGTTTTAGCAGATGTGCAAAATTTGTTTAATTCTTTGGCAAATCTCGGTATGTCACAGTTAATTAAATGCAAACAATGGTAAGGATTGGTCATTGAAAATTGGATCTTATTTACAATAAGATTCTACGTTTTCTCAAGACTCCCCTCAACATCTAATTTAGTTTAATCTCTTACATGGTACCTTAGCAAAGGCCTTCTGAAAGTCTATATGCACTACACCCTATTTGCCCTTATTTATTGTGCTGGTAAATTCATAAAAGCGGCAAGAGACTTTTAAAGCCCGATTTCCCTTTCAAAAATCCATATTGATTCTGCCCAGTCCTCTGAGTAACTTCTGCCACCTCTTTTCATATTAATGCCATTAACTAAAATAACAAACATTTCGAATAAATTAGATTAATTTTAAAAAACAGTAACATTAGGTTTAATGGTTTTACTTTTTTCTAATGGTATTAACATATACATTTGTGAAATTACTGTCAATTTCATGGTACAATGATATTGAAAGCCCATTTTTTCACAGTAATCACTGCTTTTAAAAAAACACTCATGTTCACTAACTCATTAGGAATGCCATTTCTTATGTTGTCAGATCCCCTGTGAAGTTAAATCTGAATATTGTAAAGTTGTGATTTGGCCAAAGATAATTGCAAGCCTATCTTAACTTCTCTACGCTCCATTCTGTAACTTCTCTACGCTCCATTCTGCAACTGTTTTTAACTATGATTTAACTATGGTCTTTAAGAGCATGGAGATGTATAAAACTGGGCAACACACATTCATGCCACCTGGCATTTGCATATGCCAAATAATTGCGTGGAGATCTGTTTCCACTATTAAGACTTACCATGTACCTGTATTTCTTGTTGTATGGTGATGTCAGGTGGAAATAGAACTATTAACGTCAAGCTATGGAGCTGCAATGTCAGCTATTAAGTTGTGTTGCAAAATTAATTGATGCCTTTGAAGGATTGTGTGATTAGATTTTAGGTAGTGAATTACTGTTTTTATGCACACATCACTGCAAGGAAATTATTATTTTTTAAATTTCTCCCCAGTTTGACAGCTCATTTGCAACTTACGTTTACCGGTTTCTTCCATAAAAATGGTATGTATGTTGATTTTTGTTGGGTCATAGAGCATTATGAAGGCTCCTGCTAAGTGGTATTGATCCATATTATAGCAAAATACACTCTTCAAAATAGTACCTGTTATTAGGCGATCTCCAGTTCAATTTTGTTTTGTGGACACAGTAGGAAGACAGAGGAGCACACCTGGTTTGGGTTGGAACTCCTACATTTTCATTATAAACAGGAATAAAATGTGCACTATTACAGATGGCATAAATTGGACTATTGCTGTATATAGAGGCACAAGCTGATCATTGCTGAGAGAATGGAGCGGCTGGGCTTGTATGCTCTGGAGTTTAGAAGGATGAGAGGGTATCTTATTGATTATTAAGGGTTTGGACACGCTAGAGGCAGGAAACATGTTCCCGATGTTGGGGGGGGGGGGGGGGGGGGGGGGGGGTCCAGAACCAGGGGCCACAGTTTAAGAATAACGGGTAAGCCATTTGGAACGGAGACAAGAAAACACTTATTCTCACAGACAGTTGTGAGTGTGGAATTTTCTGCCTCAGACGGCGGTGGAGGCCGGTTCTCTGGATACTTTAAAGAGAGAGCTAGATACGGCTCTTAAAGATAGCGGAGTCAGGGGATATAGGGAGAAGGCAGGAACGGGGTACTGATTGGTGATGATCACATTGAATGGAGGTGCTGGCTCGAAGGGCCGAATGGCCTACTCCTGCACCTATTGTCTATTGAATACACTCGCTATTAATTTGGATTATCTTTTTAGTAATACAGATTAATGAAACTTACCATTTGCTGCTTAAGGCGTTGAGGCATAGAAACCAAGAGGATGCTAAATTTGTGTTGAGTTGTGTTGACTCAACTCTGTGCTTGATTGTATTTCTCTTGGTGATCCCACAGTTGGAGTTCATAATTACTGTCCCATAAGTTAGAAAAATGGAATATGGGTATTCTGTGAAGATGAAGCATAAGCTGGGCTCACTTGTCCAACTTGTCCAACACGTGCTGCCATTTGAATCAGATACAAGATGTTTAAACGGTGTCATCTAAAGTCCCAGGGAACCCGGGGTGGAGCAGTGGCGTATTATTGTGTACTTTTAAGTAATTGGGATAAGCATGTACACTCTACATACGGTGCCCTCCATAATGTTTGGGACATGGTTTGGAACACCATCATTTATTTATTTGCCTCTGTACTCCACAATTTGAGATTTGTAATAGAAAAGGTCACATGTGGTTAAAGTGCACATTGTCAGATTTTATTATAGGTCATTTTTATACATTTTGGTTTCCCCATGTGGAAATTACAGCAGTGTTTATACATAGTCCCCTCATTTCAGGGCACCATAAAGGGCCTGTCCCACGAGCATGCGACCTGCATGCGGCAAGCGCGACCAAGCCGGAAGCGGGGGCCGCGCGGAGGTCGAGTAATCCCCGTACAGGGCCGGTCCCACCAGCATGCGTCTGCATGCTGCGAGCGCTACCAAACCGGAAGCGGGGGCCGCGCGGAGGTCGAGTGAGTGACGTGAAGTTCGAGCTAAGTCCGCGCGTGACGTACGGCGTCGAGGCGGTGCGTATGGCGTCGAGGTGGCTGCGGGCCGGCAGGCTGTTGCCGCGCGGAATTTTTGAACACGGTCAGTTTTTCGGAGCCCCGCGCGATGTCTGGACCAGCTCCGCACAACTCCATACGGCATCGGTGATCGAAGTGGGACCGGCCCCGTGAGGCCGTACGGCTCAAGCGATCACGTTAGGTTGCGCTTGCCGCATGGAGTCGCATGCTCGAGGGACAGGCCCTTTAGTTCGCGCTTGTCGCATGGAGTCGCATGCTCGTGGGACAGGCCCTTTATGTTTGGGACACATGGCTTCACAGGTGTTTGTAATTGCTCAGGTGTGTTTAATTGCCGCCTCAATGCGGTTATAATAGCTCGCAGCACCTAGTCTTTCCTCCAGTCTTTCCACCTTTGGAAACTTTTATTGCTGTCTATCAACATGAGGACCAAAGTTGTGCCAATGATAGTCAAAGAAGCCATTATGAGACTGAGAAACAAGAATAAAACTGTTAGAGACATCAGCCAAACCTGTTCCAAAATCAACAAAGAAAGAGAGCACTGGTGAGCTTACTAATCACAAAGGGACTGGCTAACCAAGGAAGACCTCCACAGCTGATGACAGAAGAATTTTGTCTTTCAATGCTTTCACGAGAGAGCTAGATAGGGCTCTTAAAAATAGCGGAGTCAGGGGATATGGGAGAAAGCAGGAATGGGGTACTGATTGGGGATGATCAGCCATGATCACATTGAATGGCGGTGCTGGCTCGAATGGCCTACTCCTGCACCTATTGTCTATAATTTTCTCTATAATAAAGAAAAATCCCCAAACACCTGTCTGACAGATCAGAAACACTCTTCAGGAGTCAGGTGTGGATTTGTCAATGACCACTGTCCACAGAAGACTTCATGAACAGAAATACAGAGTCTACACTGATGCAAACCAATGGTTAGCCACAAAATAGGATGGCCAGGTTACAGTTTGCCAAGAAGTACTTAAAAGAGCAACCACAGTTTTGGAAAAAAAGACTTGTGGACAGATGAGATGAAGATTAACTTATTAACTAAATCAGAGTGATGGCAAGAGCAAAGTATGGAGGAGAGAAGGAATTGCCCAATACCCAAAGCACAGCACCTCATCTGTGAAACACGGTGGTGGGGGTGTTATGGCCAGGGCATGTATGGCCAGGTACTGGCTCACTTATCTTCATTGATGATACAACTGCTGATGGTAGGAGCATAATGAATTCTGAAGTGTATAGACACATCCTATCTGCTCAAGTTCAAACAAATGCCTCAAAACCCATTGGCCAGCGTTTCATTCTACAGCAAGATAATGATCCCAAACATATTGCTAAAGCAACAAAGGAGTTTTTCAAAGCTAAAAATTGGTCAATTCTTGAGTGGCCGTCAATCACATGATCTGAACCCAATTGAGCATGCCTTTTATATGCTGAAGAGAAAACTGAAGGGGACTAGCCCCCAAAACAAGCATAGGCTAAAGATGGCTGCAATACAGGCCTGGCAGAGCATCACCAGAGAAGACACTCAGCAACTGGTGGTGTCCATGAATCGCAGACTTCAAGCAGTCATTACATGCAAAGGATATGCAACAAAATACTAATCATGACTACTTTCATTTACATGACACTGTTTTGTCCCAAACATTATGGAGCCCTGAAACGGGTGGACTATGTATAAACATTACTGTAATTTCTATATGGTGAAACCAAAATGTATAAAAATGTCGTTTATTAAAATCTGACAATGTGCACTTTAACCACATGTGATTGTTTCTATTACAAATCTCAAATTGTGGAGTACAGAGGCAAATAAATAAATGTCTCTGCATGACTTTGTCCCGAACATTATGGAGGGCACTGTAGCTGATTAGCATCATGAAAATAGCCTGATGTAGGATTTGGCTTCTGGCATTAAGTCACTTAATCATGTTATCACTGCAATTAGGAATCAGTCCAGAGGAAGCAACTCTCGAATGCATGACAGTGTTGCTTTATAAAAGGTTGGATCTGTGCAAAGTCATGTTTATTTGCACATTTAAGTATCTTTTTCCTATGTTCACAAGTTAATGTGGACATACTAATTTGTTACACTCTTAACGATCCTAATAGTCATTCTCACATGAGATTGAATAGTATTGCCACTATATTTTCACAAGAAAATTATGTGTTTCTGTTCTGGACTAAAGTTTGCAAGCATTAACTTCCAGCAAGAGGCAAGCGGATCTGTTTTACAGGTACTGATGTAAATGCTGTTTCTGTTGCCCGGAATTATTTAATTAAACACAGATGAGCAGATTGTAAAGTTTTCCTGATTATTATTTGGTGCAGCTTGACTACTCAGAAGTCTTGACTTTCATTTCTTCACCTATTGCTAGTAATTGGCTCCCCATGGTTTGAATAAATGTGGCTTTCATTTCTTTAGTTCTGATGCTTTTTCTTGGAAGCTCTGTCCCCATTACCGCAAAAGTTTAAAGCAGCAAAGTAACAAAAGCCAGGAAATGTCATTGACGATGTAGTTCAACCTATCCTGGGTCAGTTCAGGGCAAAGTCTGATTAAATGTTTTGTAGCTCTACATTAAATGTCGATATAGTCCACTGCATTTCTTGCTGAGCTGTCAAATATCACAGCTAAAATGGTGTGTTTCTGGCCTCTCAGCATCATTTGGATCTAGGGATGTGCAGGAACCTCCTGTGCCTCTGTGCTGCTTCAGTTCAGATCGGGAGATGCAAGAGGGGGTAACCCTGCTGTCTTGCCTAGATTTTTATTTGGTTTAGGAAATGTCAATCGATACCCTTTGATGGCTTGGCAGAGATTGAGTTTGCTGTGGCATTGCAGATGCAACCTCATGTCCTTGTGACATGAAACATTAATGAAATAAACATTAATAAAATGATTCGACTTAACCGGTACTTTTTAAAACATTTATCTAAGCTATTTTATTAATGTTGCTTTGTAGGTAATTATGAGGGAATAATGTCAAAATGTATCAAAGCTATGCTTGTTCGTTTTTACCCAGACCATAATTATATCTTATTGCAATGGAGCGATGTCAAATTTTAATGTTTTAAATCTCTTTTGTGATGCTCTATATTCCCCCCCAACTAGAAAAGCCATCGCAAAACTCAGAGAACGAACAAAACTCTGTATCCCTGGAGGTGCTACTTGTTAAAGTCTGTCACAAAAAACGTAAGGTAGAGTACACTGACCTTTTTAATTATCCTGCACGTGAGTGTTGCTTAAAATGTGTACGTCATATTCTGCATTCATGAACTGTTGGAGATGAGTCCCGGGGAATTAACATGATAACATCCTCATGTACATCCACACGAGGACAACAAATAAAGGATGAGTTACATTGGTTCAGGAAAAGACTTTCCACTGGAATTAAATGTTGAAAAGAGTCCATGAGATGTGCTGGTGGAGAGCTGATGCCTCATTTGGCCCTTGCATTCACTTCGTGTTATTGGCGACAGTGTCCATTCTTTTCAAGATACTGTTCAATAACCATTCGGGCTATTGGAAATTCGAATAGCCCAAAATAATCAAATTTCCATGTGGCAGCCGATTTTATGGATTAGTAAGTGAGGCCTTCTTGGTTTTGTGTAAGGGTGTAGCAAGAAGCCTCTAGGTGGCATGTGGAAGGAAGATCATTGCATCAGTGCTTGGGCTCAGAACTCTGGCTTGTTAAACTGATGCCATGGAATTAGATTTGACCTCAAAGAAACACAGTCATTTTCCTTTGGATGAGCTATGACACCCAACTACGATACAATACAATACAATAGAACTTTATTCATCCCAGGAGGAGAAATTGGTCTGCCAGCAGTCATAACACACAACCAGGTACATGAAAACTTGCCATTAAAATTAAATTAAAAGTGAAAAGAAAAAGAGAAAGACAAGTGACTGTTGGCTGGCTGCCGTGTGCACAGCGCCTTCACCGGAACAATCGAACAAACAAACAAATGAGCGCAGGCTTATCCCCTGGGCAGAGGATTCTAAAACTAGAGTGTTTCCCTCCTTGATGCCCTTGACTTAAGTGTTACTAAAGCTCCTCGAAGGAATTTGGTTCCTTTAGCCCCTGATTAGATAAAAGCTGAGAGTGCTTAAGCTGGGCGATCCCTGGAAAACCCAAATCATCCTTTGGTGAGCTGGTTAATGATAAATACATGAAATCATTGTCAACAGATTTGACAACAGCAACTTGTATTTTCCTATCGGTCATTGTTAAGAAAAAAAATTGTTGCTTGCAGTTCATTACTTTCTCTTATTTAAATTTTGTTTAGAGGTGCATAGTAGGACAGGCTGAAGAGCTGTACTGTTCTATCATCTATGTTACTAGTGAGGTTCCAAGAGTGAAACCAGATCTTAATGAAAGTTAAAAGGAAGGTGTGCTGTATTCAAGTTTGCAATTCTGCTGCTGTGGGAGGTGTAAAGAAATGGGCTAAGCAAATGGACAAGAAATGACTGTAGAGTGCAAGATAAGGAAGTGTAGTAGTACTCATCTTAGTAAGAATAGCAAAATGATATTTCTTAAAATGGAAGGTAGACAAACATGCTGGAGAAACTCAAGCGGTTGAGGCAGCGAAGGAAATGGAGCGAAGGAAATAGGCAACATTTCGGGCCGAAATCATCTTCAGAAACTAGTAAACCTATGGGACTAAGATTTAAGTGTCCATCCCTTTGGTTTTGACCTTGGCCATGAATAGTTTCGCATCAGATGACAAGCTCTAAAATTATTGCGTTACGCTCGAGTAAAGCTAGATTGCATAACTTTAAATAGTTAAATCTTTACATAGTCATAGAGAAAAACTGTCCTCTTTCCTCTCCCGTCACCTGTATTTTGCTAATATGTTTAGATGGTTTTCTAACTTGCTCATTTCTTTTCAAGGATGTTAGTTGTCCAATCAAGCAAGTGCCTACAGGTAAAAAGCAGGTGCCTTTGAACCCAGACAACAGCCAGTCCAAACCAGGCAATTGCCCTTCCCTCGCAGTTCCCAGCAACGAGTTTGAGCCGAGCAACAGCCATATGGTCAAGTCGTATTCACTGCTGTTCAGAGTGACCCGGCCAGGCAGGAGGGAGATGAACGGATTGACAAATGGAGAGATTAATGAAAACATTGGTGAGTATGTTTTATTGAAACCACCTTGTGATGTTCATTCTAGCTGAAAGTCTCATTGGCTTGCAGCCTTGTACAGTCTTATGTGATTAAGTCCCAAGTCCTTGCATGTGCATTGAGAGCTGTAAAGCAGCATAGGTTCACATAAAATACAAGAAACTCTTTGACCTCTTAAATTGTTGTGGTCTTTTGCAATAAAATCAGTATAATTTGAATTGTATAACAAACTAGATAAACAAATCTAATTTCATTATAAGACCTAAATGTTTTGTTAATCGAATGAGAAATATTGGAGTCTTGATTAAATTTTTCATCTGAAGCTCTTTTTCAAAAAAAGGAACCATATACAGTATTAATTGGACTCTTGAGCCAGTGAAGCTAATCTGAATCCAGTAAATATGCGAGAAAAGCTTTTTGCAAGAGGAGTTGGGTATAGGAGCAAAGAGGCCCTTTGCAGTTGTGCGGGGCCTTAGTGAGACCACACCTGGAGTATTGTGTGCAGTTTTGGTCTCCCAATTTGAGGAAGGACATTCTTGCTATTGAGGGAGTGCAGCGTAGGTTCGCCAGGTTAATTCCCGGGATGGCGGGACTGTCATATGTTGATAGAATGGAGCTGCTGGGCTTGTATACTCTGGAATTTAGAAGGATGAGAGGGAATCTTATTGAAATGTGTAAGATTATTAAGGGTTTGGACAGAGGCAGGAAACATGTTCCCGATGTTGGGGGAGTCCAGAACCAGGGGCCACAGTTTAAGAATAAGGGGTAAGCCATTTATAATAGAGATGAGGAAAAACTTTTTCACACAGAGAGTTGTGAGTCTGTGGAATTCTCTGCCTCAGAGGGGGGTGGAGGCTGGTTCTCTGGATGCTTTCAACAGAGAGCTAGAAAGGGCTCTTAAAGATAGCGGAGTCAAGGGATATGGAGAGAAGGCAGGAACGGGGTGCTGATTGTGGATGATCAGCCATGATCACATTGAATGGTGGTGCTGGCTCGAGGGGCCGAATGGCCTACTCCTGCATTTATTGTCTATTAAAACTACAGTGTGTCCAAACCACTTCATAACC
The DNA here is from genome assembly GCF_010909765.2 of Amblyraja radiata. NCBI lineage: Eukaryota > Metazoa > Chordata > Chondrichthyes > Rajiformes > Rajidae > Amblyraja > Amblyraja radiata. The sequence continues at coordinate 35,099,587 of NC_045981.1, read as the reverse complement.
AAGTATTTTTAAAGACATAATGTGCAGGTGCTTGAATCTTAAGCAAAACCTAAAAGTATTGAAGGAACTCGATGGGGCAGGCAGCAACTGTGGAGGGAATGGACAGATGTTGTTTTGGGTTGGAACCCTTCAGTCTGAGGTCCATTCCCTCAATAGTTGCTGCCTGGCCCATTGGGTTCCTCCAGCCCTTTGTCTTCGTCAAGTACTTTTGAAGTGTAGATAGTATTATATTGTGGGAAATGACATGACCACTATTTTACATACAGCAAGGTTCCATTCATAGACATACAATACTGGAGTAACTCAGCGGAACAGGCAGCATCTCTGGATAGAGGGAATGGGTGACGTTTTGGATCGAGTCCCTTTTTGAAAAGAAGGGTCTCGACCCGAAACATCACTCATTCCATCTATCCAGAGATGCTGCCTGCTCCCGTTGAATTGCTCCAACATTTTGTGTCCATCTTCAGTGTGAACCAGCATCTGCAGTTCCTTCCTACACAAGTTCCACATAGTCTTTAATGTAGTAAAGTATTATCAAATAGCTTTTGGGTCAGATCCACAAAGTTATTAGAGCAAATGACCAGAAGGCATGTTTTAAAGATTGCCTTCAAGGCCAAAACAATCCTGAAAAGTAGAGAATTTTAGATAGATTTTAGTTCAGAATTTTGGCAGGTGACAGCCGCCAGTGGTGGAATAATTGGTGACAATAAATAACTAAATTTTGTTTCTGTGATAGTTGAGGAAAATACACAGATCTTTGCAGTAGGAATTGAAAACACAACCTTCTAACTGAGGTGAGGGTGTTTCCACTGACCCAAGTCTAACAATGAAATGTGTTGTGCATGGAATGTGCTGACAGCTTCATGCAAATGTCACTGTCTGTTCTATCTAAGAAATTAGCTCTGGGTTTGCTAGCTGTGTCAGTAAATGTTACGTGCTTTATTTACAGAAAAAACCGTTAGGTTTTTTGTTTTTCAACGTTTAATATAGACCCAACTTTGATGTCCTAAATTGAATACATTTCCAGGACTTGAGTTTCATTCAATGGCATCATAGTGAATTGCACTGATATTTCCTAAATGGCATTTAAATTTGAGCGTTCCTTCTTAGAATCACCATGGAAGAACTTCACATGAGTTTATATTTAACGTCTCTGTTCCTGTAATTTGACATGATTAGATTTGGGGAATACTGTATTCTCTGGCTTTTGGAATATGATTTATCTGAGTGTTTTCCCCAGCTAAATACTACAATCCCCTGCCCCTTTTCCTTTGCCAAGGAATTGATCTCCCAGGGGCTCTGCTTGTAGTGGAGTAGGTTGGCTTGCGTGTAAGCTGACTTGCATATTAGAGTGGATGACTGCTTCTCTGACACATTAATGCTTCCTAAAGACAACACATGCTGTTAGAATACGTCATTTAATCACTGTGCCATTTTAAGCAGCAGTAAAAACATAGTAAATGGATGGATACAGAGAGAAAACAACATCTTAGACACTGCGATTACTTTAGGGTTTAATATTATGACTGTATGGTACATCAAATGTGACTATGTCGGTGCACGTGACTATAAAGGACCATTGAACCATTGAATATTATAACGTTATCTTCACCAATGACATTACAAGATGCATCCTTTTCTAGTCTTTACAAGTCCACTCTCAAATGTAGCATTTGACAAAGTTAAGTCAAAACAATCAATTATTTGTTTCTTGAAGATAGAATGTGGAAAACATTGTATTGGAAACTGGCAGCCGATTGATGTTAAACCTGAAGGTTGTTAAATATGCGTCTCGGCACTTCAATTTAGAAAGTGCAAACACTCACTGGTACCTGATTCACTTTCCAGACTGTATTTCAGTCTCTGAAAAACAGCTTTCTACATATTTATATAGGGAGGGTGGAAACCTATCCCTGTACCTTCATGCAGATGCTGGAAAACCGAAGGTAGACAAAAATGCTGGAGAAAAACAGCGGGTGAGGCAGCATCTTTGGAGCGAAGGAAATAGGCGACGTTTCAGGTCGAGGCCCCTCTTCAGAAGGGTTTTGACCCGAAACGTCACCTATTCCTTCACTCCATAGATGCTGCCTCACCCGCTGAGTTTCTCCAGCATTTTTGTCTACCTCCTGTATCTTCATTATCTGCCAGGGTAAAGTTTAGCATCGTTAACATCAACTGAAGAAAGCTAACTTGGAATGGTAAGTTTCACTACATGAAGACTCGCATGGCTGCAGACTTTTTAGTCTCGGGACCTACCAGATTTGTTTGGTGAATCAAGCACCGTTTGAAGCAAGTTCGCTATTGTGCTGGAGATTCAGCTATATTGCCCTTCAGTAAATTACATTGGTGTTTCTGATCAAGCAATATCATCCAGGGTTCTGTGAACAACTTCTGTTGTTGGAAATAATCATCTAGCTAAGAGTACTTTTAATACTTCATCCGACAGGCACCATCTGTGACAACAGGACTTCAGAGTGTGCTGAACTATCTTATTAGCCGTAGGGTTAGAGCTAATCTGACTACACTATCACATCAAACCATTATGTTGGAAAATAATTTTCCAGTGCATATAAGCTATTTTTGCCGTTTAAGGTTTTTAGCGATTTTTTTATCTTTGTAGACTTATAGATGCTTGTTAGTAGTGTCACTCATTGGTTTTTACTCTCACTTTTAGTGGGATGTTGGTGCTGAAAATTGCAGATTGAAAGATCCTATAACATTTGCTATAATTCACGAGCTTTGTGATATGGAGCTTTTTCAGGAATGGTTCCTTACCAGGGAGTTTGCATTAGAGTCATCTTGCAAACTGCGGCTGATGGATATTAATACTGAGTCTGCTTTTCCTCCTGAACTTGCTCTGGGTTAGTTAGTGTCTGGGGAGAGAAACAATTGAGTTACCGGATTGTGCAGCTCTCATCAGCCACCTGCCACCCTCAGTCTGAAGAAGGGACCTGACCCGACATGTCATTTATCCATGTTCTCCAGAGATGCTGCCTGACCCACAGAGTTACTCCAGCAGAAACACCAATGTGAGTTACTCCAGCATTTTCAGTCTCCCAGTGTTAGATGGTTGTGGACCCACTTTTCAGTTTTCGGTTGGTTGGAAATAGTCATAGAGTGATACAGTGTGGAAACGGGCCCTGCGGCCCAACTTGCCCTCACTGGCAAACCTGTCCCAACTACACTAGTCCAACCTGCATGCGTTTGGTCCATATCCCTCCCAAATTGTCCTATCTATTAAATAGATCGAAACAAAAAAAATATGCTTCTCAATCCTCCTACACTGACTGCTAGGTTTGTCCATGCCCAAGCCACTGTTACAAAAATGCCACTGAGGCCCATGTTTTCTTTGATTTTTCACAGGTCTTTAGACCTTGAGTTTTAGGCTATTCAGTTGAGGAGGATTTCAACAAAAAGATGATGTTTCTATTTCTGAATGTCTGTTGCTGTCAGGATTTCTGTTCTTAATCCGTGTTAGTCTGTTATATATGAGGGGTATTGTAAGTTTATCATGGATTTGCAGCTTTATTTTAATAGTCCAGGTTCTTTGGTGTACTGCTGACTTATTAATGACTCTTAAAAAAAAACAAAAACTCAACAGCTAGCTAAAGAGGCAGTTACTGAGATGCGACTGTGGCTCAATGAACTTCAGCATCAATAGATTACCCTTGGAAAACAGGATGTTATGTGTTAACAGGAAAACAGGATGTTATTGGTTTTAGTTTCCAATCAGCATTTCAGAGTCCGCAACGGGTACTGATTCTGGATGATCAGCCATGATCATATTGAATGGGCTGGCTCAATGGGCTGAATGGTCTACTCCTGCATCTATTTTCTATGTTTCTATGACCAGCGATCCTATGACCAGTGATCGCATAATAACGTTATCCTACACATACTAGGGACAATTTTCATTTTATAGAAAGCCAATTAACCTACAAACCTGCACGTCTTTGGAGTGTGGGAGGAAACCAAAGATCTTGGAGGAAACCCACGGGGAGAACATACAAACTCCGTACAGAAAGCACTCGTAGTCGGGATCGAACCCGGGTCTCTGGTGCTGTAAGGCAGCAACTCTACCGCTGTGCCACTGTGCAGCCCCGGGTTTAACTTAGTTTATCATTTTACACAGTTGGACGTGGTCACACTAAGCTGGCAGAAAGGTTTGCTCTTGTCCATGTGCTTAAAACATAATGAATTACTGAGTTGGTCCTGAAGCACAACAATTATTCAAACCACCACACCCCATGTTTTTTCTTCTAGAAATATCGGATGAGCTGCCAAGTAGGCGTAAACGGAACTCCTCTCACAAGGATGACGGGGAAAAGACCTTTGTAGCCCAGATGACTGTCTTTGATAAGAATAGGTAAGCATGCTGCTATCGTTGCGATGTACATGTGAAAGATGATTCTGCTTTTATGATTGGTATGGAATTGTTTCTGTTCTGAATTGGTGTCCTGACAGAGAACAGTGCTTAATATGATTTGCAGCTGATTAATTTGAAGAATCTTGTGTAGATCTTGAATATTCTATTTTTTTATTATCATCGGATTCAGGTTTAGTATTATTTGGCTAAATCACTTGATTTTGGATTCTAAAATAACATCAGTCAATTACATGACATTTTGATTTCTATGGACAGCTAAATCAAAATATCGTCACTTTTCTTTATATCTATTAATTGTTTGAATATCAGAGATGGGTCACAGAATTTCTACAGGCCGACATAGTCTCTGGGACAAAAAAAACCTTCAACTGAACCACTCTGTAAATGTGTAGGGAGGAACTGCGGATGTTTAGTTCAAACCGAAGACAGACACAAAAAGCTGGAGTAACTCAGTGGGTCAGGCGGCATCTCTAGAGAAAAGGAATAGGTTTTTGTTTTGTGTCGCGACCCTTCTTCTGAAGAAGGCGCGTGACCCAAAACATCACCTGTTCATTTTCCCCCTGACCTGCTGAGTTGTTCCAGCTTTTTTGAGTATGTCTTCAATTTGTAAAAGTTGTGAGTTACTCCAGCATTTTGTGTCCATCTTTGGTAGAAGCCAGCATCCGCAGTTCCTTTTTATTACATTGTTGTCATCTGAATTTGCTTCTTTACAGACGTTTGCAGCTCCTTGATGGAGAGTATGAAGTAGCCATGCAGGAAATGGATGAATGCCCTGTCAACAAGAAGAGAGCCACGTGGGAAACCATCCTCGATGGAAAGGTATATTTCTAAAGCCTGCCCTTTCTCACTGACATTCCACATCTATGCACTGTAGTATTAGATTGGTGTTTTCTAAGTGTGGTAATACCCAAAGATCCTATAGCGACGAAAAAAACTTGGTACGGTCATGGGCAGATTCATGGGTAATTTTCGGCCCCATTTCCGTAACCGGCTCCAGTCTCCGCACCAAAGATCCCGTAGCATAATAGTGTGGAGACGGAAGCCGGTTACGGAAACATCCTCGTAAAAATAAAAGTTATTTGGTAAAAATCTTCTCCTCATTTTCAGAATTTTAATTTATTAATATGCACTGTTCCCTCGCAACGTTGATTACACTGCGAGTCGGGTTGGGTCCGGATACGGAAATGGATGAAAAAAAGGCCCATGTTCCGTTGCGTACTACACGTCAGCCCATTGTCTTTAGCAGGAGTGGTCTATCTTGCTCCGCTATAGGATCTTTGGTAATACCCGTTGCTCTGATGAATGGATTGCTTCTTTAGGCGAATAGTGGGGGGAGGGAGAGATAGAGAGAAGGGGTTAAATTAGATCTTTATCTTGATCACAACACTTATTGTCGACTAGCCGCCTCTAAGGCAAACAGCTCAAATTTCTGTGATGTTGGAAGCAGATACTTCATGCCTCCAGATGTTTATGTTTGGAGAGAGTGACTGTGGAGAGGATGTTTCCACTAGTGGGAGAGTCTAGGACTAGAGGTTTTAGCCTCGGAATTAAAGGACGTTCTTTTCGGAAGGAGCTGAGGAGAAATTTCTTTAGTCAGAGGGTGGTGAATTTGTGGCATTTTTTGCCACAGGCTGTGGAGGCCAAGTCAGTTGATATTTTTAAGGCAGAGATAGATAGATTCTTGATTAGTACGGGTGTCGGGGGTTATGGGGAGAAGGTAGGAGAATGGGGCTAGGAGGGAGAGGTAGATCAGCCGTGATTGAATGGAGGAGTAGACTTGAGGGGCCGAATGGCCTAATACTGCTCCTATTACTCATGATCTTCCCAGGAGGCAAATTGAAAACCTATTTTGCTGGTTAGAGTCTGATATCAATGTTACTGGTTGCTTTTGGAAGTTGGCACTAATCATCTGTGTGCCAGTGCTCGTCTTTGTTAATTAATGTCTTGTTTGTTTTCACAGCGGTTGCCTCCTTTTGAAACCTTTTCTCAGGGTCCTACACTCCAGTTCACCCTCCGATGGACGGGAGATGCTGCAGATAGATCCACTGCTCCAGTAGCTAAACCTCTTGCAACTCGCAATACAGACACCACAACTGCAGAGACCAAGCTCAACTCCGTGAAACCAACACAGACCCTCTGTAAGAACCACCAGCAAATATAGAGTGTGCTGCACAATGCATTGTTCTTGGTCTATAGGGATGTCATTTCCAGTGCCATGACTGGCCATCATCTGATTCTGTTGGTCTGGTATCTCCTTGTTCAGTACTAGGCTGGGATCTAGTCCTTAATCTCAGACTAAAGATCAGGATGTAACTATTAGTACAAGATGTGTATTTATTGCCCATCTTTAAAATGGGCGGCATGGCGGTGCAGCGGTAGAGTTGCTGCCTTACAGCGCCAGTCACCCGGGTCCGATCCTGACTACGAGTGCTGTCTGGACGGAGTTTGTACGTGACCGCATGGGTTTTCTCCGAGATCTTCGGTTTCCTCCCGCACTCCAAAGGCGTACAGGTTTGTAGGTTAATTGGCTTGGTATAATTGTAAATTGTCCCTAGTGTTAATGTGCGGGGATCGCTGGCCGGTGCGAACTCGTTGGGCCAAATGGCCTGTATGGGTGCAGTATCTGCAAACTAAACTGATAAGTGGTGATGAGCTGGCTTGTGATAGTGTTGCTCAATCCTTCAAAAACAGGTGGTAGCTACTCTCGCTCACACACTGGAACCTGGTCTCGACTCAAAGGGCTTTATGCACTCTGTTAATTGGAGAATGATCCCCAGATCATTCTTCAGATCATCAGTCTGAAGAAGGATCTCGACCCGAAACGTCGCCTACTACTTTTCTCCATAAATGCTGCCTCACCCGCTGCGTTTCTCCAGCATTTTCTGTCGACCCCAGATCATATAATGTCTCTGGGCGGGTAATCTTCTCTGAAGGGACAAGTTTCTTGAGACTCATTCCTGATCATGAAACTATATTTGACATGGTAGCCAAATTAACAAGTGTAATGGTAGAGCTGCTGCCTCGCAGCGTCGGAGAACCGGGTTCAATTTTGACCTCGGGTGCTGTCTGTGTGGAGTTTGCACATTATCTCTGTGATGGTGTAGGTTTGCTCTAGTTTCCTCCCACATCCCAAAGACGATAATGGGTCTCTGTAATATGTGTATGGAGTGGATGATAAAGTGGGATAACATAGAGCTCGTATGAACAGGTGATCGATGGTCGGCGTGGACTCAGTTGGCCAACAGGCCTGTTTCCATGCTGTACCTTCAAATTAAACAAATGCGGGAATTTAACTGCATGATGCAAAGCTGCAAATGTCTTGGCATTTAGGAATCTTTCATTTAAATTCAAGCCATTTGATCACAAGGATTTTAAGGCTTTCGGTTTCCGTCTCAAATACCTCTGCACGGCCCTGTGGTGTGATTGGTTTCGCTTGTGTGTACCAAGTACCAAGATTGTAGATATTTAGTGAGGGGAAAAATAGCAATCTGCCCTCTTTAATGAGAAGTTGCTGACATTAATATGCCATCTTTTCATGTGCTTTATGATTTTGCTTGTGTGTACCAAGTTCAGTCAGCATTATGTGTACATATCTCAGTGAGGTAATTTTCACGTGAATTGATTTAGTGATGTTGATTAAGGGCTCATAATAGACAATAGGTGCAGGAGGAGGCCATCAGTACCCCGTTCCTGCCTTCTCCCCATATCCCTTGACCGCTATCTTTAAGAGCTCTATAACTCTCTCTTGAAAGCATCCAGAGAATTGGCCTCCACTGCCTTCTGAGGCAGAGAATTCCACAGATTCACAACTCTCTGGGTGAAAAAGACTTTCCTAATTTCCGTTCTAAATGGCTTACCCCTTATTCTTAAAAGGCTTATAATATGGGGCTTATATAATGGCTTATATCCACTGGAATTTAGCATAAGAGGGGGTCTTATAGAAACATATACAATTCTTAAGGGTAGGACATTTAGGACTGAGGTGAGGAGAAACTTTTTCATCCAGAGAGTTGTGAATCTGTGGAAGTCTCTGCCACAGAAGGCAGTAGAGGCCAATTCACTGGATATATTCAAGTGAGAGTTAGATATAGCTCCTGGGGTTAATGGAATCAAAGGATATGGGGAGCAAGCAGGAACGGGGTACTGATTTTAGGATGATCAGCCATGATCATATTGAATGGTGGTGCTGGCTCGAAGGGCCGAATGGCCTACTCGTGCAGCTATTTTCTATGTTTCAGTGTTAGCCGGGTTATTCGGTGGTTGCTTCTCTTCACCCGAGGCTGAACAAGACATTGGTTTAACAAGTCCATTACATGTTCTGGTTCTCTATTGAGTTAGGATGTACAGCTCTGGCTGATGAGATGGCTGCTGCCGAACCAAACAATGCATTAAAATTGCTGAATTGTTAGGTTTAATGATATACATGTTTAGTTGGGAATTAATAGGTGTATAAACTTAAGTGCTATTTAAATTGTGCTGGCTTAATCATGTTAAATTGAATACATTTTAACTTAATATGGTGCATAATTACAGTCAATCCTATTTGTAACATTTTAATTATAATTGGATTTAGAATACAAATTTGATACTGTATCTGTACTGCACTTAACCAGAGTTTCTCTTTGACTTAAATATAGTTCTGATTCGTTTAAAAGCAAAAGTATTTGTATTTTGGGGGAATTATTCAGACTGAATGGAGTGATTTTGCCGCACAAGATATTTAGGCTGGAAATAATCGCAGATCTACTGCACAGAAACGAGCCCTTTGGCACAACTAGTCCGTACCACCTTTGCCCATCTGCGCTCGTCCCATTTCTCTGCATTAGGCTGAAGCCACTCGCGTCACTCCTGTCCAATTGCCTTTTAAACGTTGTAATTGTATTTCCCCTCAGCTTATTCTCGGTGTCAGCCATCCTCTACGTGGGGAGGGGAGGGGAGGGGGGGGGGGGAGTAATTGCCTCTCCGACCTACTTTAAACTTCTCCCCTCTTGCATTAAACTCATGCCCTCTAGTTTTAGACTGCCATCCACAAAAATAATTTGGTGCTTATCCTGTTCATTCCCACATCCCCTAGTAATTTTATAAGTTTCTATATAATGTTACCGCTTAATGTTTTATTGAAAAAAACAGTCAATCTGATCTCACAATTACATCCTTCTGCTCCAAGTGAAATCCTTGTATGTCTGTTCCGCAATCTTTCTAATCATAAGGCATCCTTTCTGTCATGTGGCGACCATCACTGTACACAGTACTTGCGCGTGGCCTGACCAGTACAACTGCAACACGTTGTCTCATATCAGCCTGTGAAGGCAAGCATGTCAAATGCTTCACTATCCTATCTACCTTGTGTTGCCTTTTTCACGGAGCTATGAAACCCCTCTGCACATTACAATAGACAATAGGTGCAGGAGTAGGCCATTCGGCCCTTCGAGCCAGCACCGCCATTCAATGTGATCATGGTTGATCATCCCCAATCAGTACCCCGTTCCTGCCTTCTCCCCATATCCCCAGACTCCGCTATTTTTAAGAGCCCTATCTAGCTCTCTCTTGAAAGCATCCAGAGAACCCGCCTCCACCGCCCTCTGAGGCAGATAATTCCACGGACTCGCTACTCTGTATGAGAAAAGTGTTTCCTCGTCTCCGTTCTAAATAGCTTACTCCTTATTCTTAAACGGTGGCACCTGGTACTGGACTCCCCCAACATCGGAAACATGTTTCCTGCCTCTAGCTTGTCCAAACCCTTAACAATCTTATATATTTCAATGAGATACCCTATCATCCTTCTAAACTCCAGAGTGTACAAGCCCAGCTGCTCCATTCTCTCAGCATATGACAGTCCCGCCGTCCTGGGAATTAACTTTGTAAACCTACGCTGCACTCCCTCAATAGCAAGAATGTCCTTCCTCAAATTAGGGGACCAAAACTGCACACAATGCTCCAGGTGTGGTCTCACTAGAGCTCTGTACAACTGCAGAAGGACCTCTTTGCTCCTATATTCGATTCCTCTTGTTATAAAGGCCAAGGTCCCGAGGTCCCTGCCATTTACTATATAAACTCTCAGAATATCTGATGTCCTGAAGTGCATTACTTCACATGTGGCCATACAGCATGGAAACCGGCTGTTCAACCCAATGTGTCCATGCCAACCAGCCCTATCTTTTCCCCTTAATAATTATTTAAAAACTAATCGAATGAGTGTTCCTCTATGTCAATTACTTGCTCTGCTAGTTCCCTAATGGGAGGCCCAAACAAACATTTTCCCACTGTGTGTCAGTACATGCAACAAAAATAAAAGAACCTACCATGGTGTGGCCTCTCTCGCAGACTGTTGTATTTTGTTTAAGAAAGTTTTTCTGGACAAAATACATTGCAATCTGTCCAAACCCTTTGCACTATGGGATTCCCAGTCAACATGGGAAGTATTTTTTTTTGTCTGGATTAAATTTCATCTGACCTTCCTGACCAACTGTTCAACAGATCTGTGAGAGGAGATAGTTGAGGCTGGGACTATCCCACCGTTTAAGAAACAGACAGGTATATGGACCAAACGCAGGCAGGTGGGACAATCAGGGCGGTGTGGGAAAGTATGGCCGAAGGGCCTGTCTCCATGCTGTATCACTCTGGCTCTATGTCCCTCCATATTCTTTCACATTAGCCTTTTTTTAAACACATTTCACACCGAGCTCATTAAACACTGAATAAACATTGGAGCAGAATTACTAGATTTGAGCACTTTAAGTCCTGAAATATTGTGCTTTATATGCAATTTATGTTTAAACACACAGCTGTAAAAGACTCTCTGACAACTGAACTTCAAAGTAAAAAGGAACAAGTTTCAATGGAACCACGGCAGAAATTAAGGATATTCTATCAGGTATGATATGAATGTCTCCATGCAAGTCTTTTGTTGTTGTAGTTGATAATGTGGTGGTTGGAAGCTGTTGATGGAATAAAGATTTGTAGATCGCCAGGTGAGTGAAATCCATGAAGGTGACAAGCGGGTTGGTTTAGAAGTCATGAAGTTAATTATATAGTTTAGTTTATTGTCACGTGTACACAGGGAAAAGCTGTTGTTGCATGCTAACCAGTCCGTGTAAAGACAATACATGATTACAATCGAGCTGTCCACATTGTACAGATACATGATAAAGGGAATAACGTGAATAATGTTTAGTGCAAGATAAAGTCCAGTAAAGTCTCATCAAACATATTCCGAGGGTCTCCAATGAGGTGGCTAGTAGCTCAGAACAGCTTCCTAGTTGTTGGTAGGATGGTTCAGTTGCCTGATAACAGCTGGGAAGAATCTGGAATTTCTTATTCTGGAGAGCAGGGCATTGTATTAAATTGGAGTAAATTATATTAAATTGGAATTTTATTAGCCGAAGATAGACACAAAAAGCTGGGTCACACATCATCTCTGGAGGAAAGGAATAGGTGACATGCCATCTATTCACCTATTCCTTTTCTCTAAGAGATGCTGCCTGACTCGCTGAGTTACTCCAGCTTTTTGTGTCTATCTTCAGTTTAAACCAGCATCTGCAGTTCCTACCAAAACAGTGGTCAGCTACAGCTGAAGTATTGTGTTCAGTTCTTGTTGCCATATAGCGAGTGTGGCAAACATGGAATCCATCTACAGGCATATTGAAACCATCGCTAGAATCTGTAGCAATGCAAAACTGTTTCAGTTGGAACAAACTGTTGGGCATTTGGACACTTGGGAGATATGATGGTGGGTAGTTGCACTCTCCCGCCCTCCCCTTCCTCCCCCAAACAAAAGCTACAGTGGTGGACTGGAGCCAAACCCTTGGCTCTTCACATGGATTGAAGTTGAGTTTAAATATTTAGTTTCAATCTCATTTCAAACAAGTGCAAGTTCCTTGGAATTAATAGAATGTTTTGTAATTGAGGTTCTACCATTAAAGTTAATTCACACTGGCTAACTGCAGAACTACTTCAATAAAATGCAACATCTTGAAGATTAACAGTTTTAGCAGTTTCTACTTTCATGCCAATTAACTCAAGATGCCAACTGGTGTTGTATTTCATCAGGGCGCGACTTATTTTCTATTAAATGCAATAAGACTGGTGCTGTTGGTAAAGTAGAGCTTCTGTCTCACAACACCAGAGATCAGGGTTCAATCCTGTCCCCGGGTGCTGTCTATGTGTAGTTTGCACGGTCTCCCTAGGACTGCAAAGGTTTCTTCTGGGTTCTCTGGTTTTCTCTCGCATCCCGAAGACGCAAGGGTTTGTAGAATAATTGGGCTCTGTAAATTGCCCCTAGTGCACAGAGAATGGATGTGAAAGTGGGATTACGCTGAACTAGTGAGAAGGGGGGGATCGCTGTTCGGTGCAGATTCGATGGGCCAAAGAGCCTGCTTCCATTCTGTATCTCGATAGTCTCAATTGTGATTTCCCTGTATGTAAAACAAATTGCCATATGGTAGCTATATTTAAAATGCAACCTTTCACATTAGTGACCAGCAGGCCTGTGTCAGTTATGATGTGCGACTTAAAGCTGAGCATGTCCTCATTCTTTCTCTTAACATCCCAATTTGTTTTTGCAGTTTCTTTATAACAACAACACACGGCAGCAAACTGAAGCCAGAGATGACTTGCACTGTCCCTGGTGCACACTAAACTGTCGGAAGCTCTACAGCCTGCTGAAGCACCTCAAGCTTTGTCATAGCAGGTTTATCTTCAATTATGTGGTGTGTGTTCTTTCTTGAAATCCCTTGCCCTGTGTCTAAGAGTAGCTACCATGCTGTCAAATGTTCTCATCTGCAAAATATATTTTCCCCATTACTGAACATCTTATGCTTTACGCAAGATAAATATGATGAACCCCAGGCCAGTGTGTGACTAGTGGGTTATTCCTTATAAGGATCTCCAATGAATACTTGTGACACACTACTGTTTCATTATGATTAGACAATTCTGCAGTGGTTATTAATCCAGTCCGAAATTTAAAATGTCTACATTTAAGTGTCTATTAAGGAATCTTGATTTTTTTTTTTGATTTAAAAAAAAAATATCTGAAGTGATTTGTTCTTAATATTGCAAATGCCTTATCACAAAGATTACATTTTCAAAATTAGTAATAGTAAAAAATAATTTCCGACATACATCTGAACTCAAATGTCACTGTACCTGAATTGATACATGTGACAATAAACTGACTGTGAAACCTTGAACTTGCCATTGTGTTGGGTAATCTGGAAGGTCAGTTTTTAATGGGTTATAATTTGTGACCGAATTCAATAAATTTGCTTCTTGCAAAGTCGTAAAATTGTACAGAACAACAGCCCCTTCGACCCACTATATCCATGCGTGTCCATTTGCGATTTTAATTTCAATCCGTTTTTTAAACACTTATGTTGCTTTTAATGCTGTGGCTACACTGTTTGAAGTGAGCGGTTTGGGATGAGGTGGTGGCGTTTAAGAAACTTTAGACAGGCACATGGATATGCAGAGAATGGAGGGATACAGATCACGTGCAGGCAGAGGAGATTAATTTAGAATATACTAAGTACCTGAAGAAAAGTCCCAACTTGAAGAGTTGCCTAACCATGTTCTGCAGAGATGCTGCTTGAGCTGCTGAGTTTCTCCTGCACTTTAATTCCTAGTGCCATGTAATCCCTTGAAGGGCGTGTCCCTGTGCTGTAGTGTTCTCTGTTCTAACTAATTGCTCATCACTGCAGACATTTGCTAACGGCACAATACTAAAAGTTAATACAATGGCTCTGTTGAAAGCTTCATGAGGATGACTTTTTTTTACAGCCTCATCCTAAAGGTGCTAGGATAGATGTATCCATCAACGAGTGTTACGACGGCTCCTACGCAGGGAATCCTCAGGATATTCATTCCCAGCCTGGCTTTGCCTTTAGCCGCAATGGTCCGGTGAAAAGAACACCAGTCACCCACATCCTGGTTTGCAGGTGAGGTCACACTGGCTGCGTTTCAGCCCAGAGTGGGCACATAGGTGTAGCAGCGATCTGGTTCTAGATACCCAATAGTGAAAGGCCTGGATAGAGTGAATGTGGAGAGGATGTTTCAGTTAGTGGGAGAGTCTTATCACCAGATGCAATAGGCTCAGAATAAAAGGATGTACCTTTTAAAAAGGAGGAAAATGAATTAGGGTGGTGAATCTGTGGAATTAGTTGCCACAAAAGGCTGTGGAGGGCAAGTCAATGGATATTTCTAAGGCAGAGATTGAGGGATTCTTGATTAATAAGGGTGTCAGGTTATGGGGCTTGGGAGGTAGAGGTAGATCAGTCATGATTGAATGGCTGAGTAGACCTGATGGGCCAAATACTGCTATCACTTATGAATGTATACCGCTACCTTCCCTGCATTCACCCGATCTGTTCCCCTCATGATTGGGTTACGTGTGCAATTTACTACTGTCTAGGGATTCACTAGCTTGCTGTGGGGTTATTGTGTATGCAGGCTTTCTCTGTAATTAATCCAACGGACTCGTGGAGTCTTGGGAATGATACGCACATTACACACAATCGTTTCCGCTAACACATTCGCTTGCTCTGGACATAATTGTTCCTCGGTTTTATTATTTATCCAAAGCTGAGACAAAAGAATAAAGAAAAACAATTGAGGTGATATATTCAAAAAAATTATAATCAATTACATTGTGCACTTTGGACTGAAAAATGGGTACAATAGGTGGAGCAGGAGATAGTTCTGGGTGTAAATGGCTCCAAGCCACCCTGTGTGCTGATGTAAACGGTGGGGAGACTAACGTCGCTGTCAGATTACTCATAGGCTCTCTGTGTGCTCCACATAGATCCCTCTATCTGCTCCAGTACTTTCACGGATTTGCAGGTACATGGTTCCTTGAAAGTGGTGTCACAGGTCGAGAGAGTGGTCAAGAAGGCTTTCGATACATTGACCTTCATTAGTCAGGGTATTTAGGTTAGAAGTTGGGGTGTTAAGTTGCAGTTGTACAAGATGTTGGTGAGGCAGCATTTGGAGTAGTGTTTAGTTTTGGTCACCCTGCTATCGGAAGGATGTTATTAAGCTGGAAAGCATGCTGCGAAAATATACGAGTGCCTGTTACTCCAGCTTTTTGTGTCTATCTTCACATTTAAGAGAATGTTGCCAGAACTTGAGGACCTGCAATATAGGGAGAGGTTGGGCAAGCTTGGACCATTCCGTGGAGAGCAGGAGGCTGAGAGGTGATCTTCAATCAATCAGATTTATTCATCACATACACAGTAAAATGCAGTGAAATGAACTTGCCAGCAGCGGTACAATAAAAATAGAACACACAATACACAATGAAATTTAACACAAACATCCACCACAGCATTCTTCACTGTGGTGGAAGGCACAAAGTACAGTCAGTCCTCCTCCATTGTTCCCCCGTGGTCGGGGCTATATGGAGCTGTATAAGATCATGAAGGGAATAGATGGGGTGAATGCACAGAATTATTTTACATGGGGTTGGGGAATCAAGAACCGGAGGACACAGGTTTATGATGAGAGGGGAAAGATTTAATGGGAACCTGAGGGCAACTTTCTAACAGAAGGTGTTAGGTATATGGAACTTGCTGCCAAAGGAGGTAGTTGAGACTGGTAGTAAAACAGCATTTTAAAAACATTTGGACAGGTATATGGATAAGAAAAGTTTAGAGGGATCTGGACCAAACATGGACAGGTGGGGCTGCTGTAGATGGGGCATCTTGGTTGACATGGACCAGTTGGGCCATAGGGCCTATTTCCATGACTCTGTGATTCTGTGATATTAAGTATGTATGTGTAGTTTGGATCGTGGACACTAAGGACAATGGATTCACTTTTTCCACCAACATTTTATTTTTAAGACCAAAACGTACTAAACCAAGTCTGTCGGAGTTCTTGGAGTCTGAAGATGGAGAAGTGGAGCAGCAGCGGACATACATCAGTGGCCACAACCGCCTTTACTTCCACAGTGACACCTGTCTCCCCCTCAGGCCGCAGGAGATGGACGTGGACAGTGAGGATGAGAAAGACCCCGAGTGGCTGCGGGAGAAAACCATTACAGTTAGTCATGTTCTGCCTTCTGCCTTGCTCACAACACACTGCTGGACTTGTTCAGCGGGCCAGGCAGCATCTGTGGAGAGAGAACCAAGTGATTTCAACTTGTTTCTTCTTGCCACAAGTGCTACCTGACATGCTGAGTGTTTCAAGTATTCTTTATTTCATGCCGTTCAATAAACTTGGTGTGGGGTGGTACGATAGTGGCGTCTATTAGCAGGTTGGCCACCACAAACTTCAGACTCCTGTTGATGCTGATAGTCCTTGCACGTGCCCACTCAGTATAGCACTAGTACTGGGGGGTTTAATTGATTTAATTTTTTTTGTTTATTATGTTATGCATGAATACTGTGTTTATAGGCTTGCTATGCTGCTGAAAGTGAGAATTGCATTGTTTCATCGTCATAAGGTTATATGATAGGAGCAGAATTAGGCCATTCGGCCCGCCATTCAGTCATGGTCGATCTATCCCTCCTAACCCCATTCTCCTGCCTTCTCCCCATAACATCTGAACAAATAACAATATAATAACCATACCAACAACAGCACTTGGCTTCTTGACTCACCATTTGACCTGGTTGTGGAGGGCGGGAGGGAAAGATAGGTAGGTGGAAGAGCAGAGTTTCGGCTCAACTGGATCTTGTTCTCACCGGGCACGAGATTCTACTGCCTAACATTTAGCACAGAGGCCAGACGTCCTCTTTGTGGAGCTAGGTATATAACACCAAAGACTGGGGGTCTCCACCATGGCCATACTGTAAATGGTGCAGTGACATAACATTTACAACATTATACTTTAGATTTCAAAGTTAGTACTATAAAAACAAAACCCTCACTGCAGCACAAGGATTGTAATGGTTTAAACTAGATAAGTTGCAATGGTTTTCCATGAGCTCTCATGAGCCAAACTGAACCTGGACAAAATTTCCACCAATGTCTATATGAACCTTGTCATTTTTTTCCCAAAAGCAAATCGATGAGTTCACGGATGTTAATGAAGGAGAGAAAGAAGTGATGAAACTATGGAACCTGCACGTTATGAAACATGGGCAAGTTTTGTTGTTATTTATTCACCTACTACTGAGCTGGATGGAAGGACTTGCTGTGACACAGAAGGTGGCTGTTCAGCCCGTCAAATCTTTGCTATCACCTGTCAGAGCAACTCCCATCAGACTTATTTCTTGTACCCTTCCAATTCATTCTCTCTCGCACATGCCCACTGAATCCCCTCTGAATCTTTTGCCATGCTACTACAGTAAAGAATAATGTCAAAGTTAGTACTGTAAAAACAAAACAAAAAAGCATTTGGGTGGAAATCTAAGTGTCACGGGTGAACTGCACCCCTAGAGGTGTACAGGCACCTCGTCTTTCCCGCGTGCTTGATTTACACAATTTTAGAATGTCTAATTACTGCCACGGTTTAGTTTACGCTCTCCTATTTCTGGAATATAACACGAGGAATCGAATATAGGAGCAAAGAGGTCCTTCTGCAGTTGTACAGAGCCCTAGTGAGACCACACCTGGAGTATTGTGTGCAGTTTTGGTCCCCTAATTTGAGGAAGGACATTCTTGCTATTGAGGGAGTGCAGCATAGGTTTGCAAGGTTAATTCCCGGGATGGCGGGACTGTCATATGCTGAGAGAATGGAGCAGCTGGGCTTGTACACTCTGGAGTTTAGAAGGATGAGAGGGTATGTCATTGAAACATATAAGATTGTTAAGGGCTTGGACACACTAGAGGCAGGAAACATGTTCCCGATGTTGGGGGAGTCCAGAACCAGGGGCCACAGTTTAAGAATAAGGAGTAAGCCATTTAGAACGGAGACGAGGAAACACTTTTTCTCACACAGAGTGGTGAGTCTGTGGAATTCTCTGCCTCAGAGGGCAGTGGAGGCAGGTTCTCTGGATGCTTTCAAGATAGGGCTCTTAAAAATAGCGGAGTCAGGGGATATGGGGAGAAGGCAGAAACGGGGTACTGATTGGGGATGATCAGCCATGATCACAGTGAATGGCGGTGCTCCTGCACCTATGGTCTATTGAATAACACGCACCATATGGCAACATAACCAAGCGTGTGCGGTGCCTGGAAAAGGTTTGATTTACCCGCTTTTCAAGTGTTTAATCCCCGTATAAAACATGAGGTGCCTGTACTTCCTCTGCTACAAGTACTGCCGACTTTGGTTTAGTTCAAAGATACAGCACGGAAGCAGGCCCTTCGGCCCGCCTAGTCCGCACTAACCAAAGATCCCCGCACACTTAACACACACACAAGGGACAGTTTACACTTACACCAAGCATAATTAACCTACAAACCTGTATGTCTTTGGAAAATGGGAGGCAACCGAAAATCTCGGAGAAACCCCACGCAGGTCACGGGGAGAACGTACAAACTCTGTACAGACAGCACCCGTAGTCGGGATCGAACCCGTGTCTCTGGTGGGTTATGCAAGTGGTGTATGTCAGCAACTCTACCGCTGCGCCACTGTGCTGCCCTTGGGAAGGGAGACTAAAAAAATGGCACAGTATTCCAAATGTGGTTTGCTGGGTCCCTGTATACAAGGCCATACCACCATTGCACCATTGCACACACATCCCTCTTCCAATGGAGTTGACGTGCTGTTGCCTTCAGAATTGCCATTATAAAAACATAAAAAATGGTGATTACAGTTGAGGATTAATGTTTATGTACCATGTTTCCAAAATATGTTTGCAGCCTAAAAAGGGTTATCCTTCAATTATGCGCTCATCAAATGATGTGCAGGGGCTGAATGACTCAATGGGCTCCTGTTATTCTACAGTTCATTATCGGTATTAATGGGCTGTTGTTACTCTGCAGTCCCGTGTATCTGTATTAATGGGCTGTTGTTACTCTGCAGATTCATCGCTGACAATCAGATGCATCAATCCTGCCTGCTCTTTGTAGAGACTTGTGGACCAAGAATAGTTGAGAGGAGCCTGTGTCGGAACTTCCTGCTCCACCTGGTTAGCATGCACGACTTCAACTTGATTAATTTAAACACCATAGATAAAGTGATGGCCAGGCTCGGGGAGCTGCAGCAGAAGCTGCAGAGGGATCACTTGGCTTTGAAACTGAGACAGGAGGCGGCAGCTGACGGTCAGCTGAACAGTGAAGACAGTGGTGCGGCGTTGAGAGACAAAGCGACCAGCACTGACATTCTCTCCTCAGGTGTCACCAAACAGAGCAAAAGGCACAAACTCTGAAGTCAAACCACTCGCCCCCGTCTTCCCTGACCCCTGACACCCACCACCTCCCCACCCCTCATCCTTTTGCCCACACCCCCCCTGTCCTCGCCTTTCTCTGGACACAGTGGGACATCACAGTGAGGAGAGAAGGTGCAGATGGAGATTTATTTGTATGCATCGCAGCTGCAGTTGGCACGCTCCCAATGAACACGGGGCTAATCATTAACTGAGTGAAACAAGATAGCAGTGTTGTATTAAGATACTTTATTCTTGTAAATGTTGGTGTGTTCATTTATTTGTACTTATTTTAGCTGATGGAGTACAATTTTAAAAAGACATTACATTCATCACAGTGAACCAAGCCAGCACGGTTCATCTGCCTACAGATGTTCTTTGTGCTAATCATTCTTTCTAGAATATCTTATTTTGGCTACAAAAACCAAATATTTCACCCATCATATTGGCAGTTTAAAAAAAAAAAACGGTATTGTATAGTTTTAAAATCTATCTCAGAAGTGTTTTTTTGTGATAAAGAAATCTCTGAAAGGATTGTGTTTCACCTCACATTCTTTTTTTTGAAGAAAGCATGTACTTTAGATGAAATATGCTGTATTTCATGAGTGTAACACAAATCCTCTCTTTCAAAAAAACAAGTGCAATTTAAATATTGTTTATATCTCGGTCTCAATTTCCTAGTGACACAGGGGCAGTGCGAATCTTCCTTTTATGGAAAGGACTCCTGTTTTTTAAGTCTTTATAATTTCTGTTTTAAGATGACATTTCTACTCTTTGCTCACGTGCCTCTTTGTGTCCTTTGCTCTTACATTAAGCCTTTTTCTGCATTTGTTTTGTTGCTTTCAGCTTGCTGTTATGCCAAAGCATATGCGTGATGTGCTTCATTTAGGCTTTTTAAAAAAAAAACACACAAAAGCTTTGGTGTCGGATGCTGTGTCTCACCGTTATTTTTTGCTCTGGTATTGTCGGGGCTACCTTCTCCACGGCAACTTGGGAAAGATACGTATAAAGGAGGGGAGGGGAAAGCCATTTGGACCAGTGTTGCTGTGATTGCTTTGCGGTGGTCACGCCAAGCTTGTCTTAACAACAGTAAAGAAACACTGTATAAAGTCGGAGGCATTTTGAACCACTCCAGAACTGAGTGGGTGAGAAGGGACAACACTTGGCCAGAAGTACTTCACCTCTCTGTGCAATTTATACTATCATGTTTTTATTTTCCTGTTACCAGACCACAAGGTATTTATTGCAAGAGACACTAAAAAAAAAAGACGGATAAGAGGTATGTATTTTACGCAGTATTTTGTCACATCAGATAAATCCGTTGTGCAGGTAGAACACATTTCTGAGTTATGTTAATGTTTACAGTTTTTTTTCCAATGGAAAGTGTTTCTCTGCCTCTACTGGTGCAGTATAAGGAATGCAGGTTTTTTTTTTTAAATTCAGTAAACACTGGGCCAAGTAACATTGTCTATTTTGAAAACTTTCAGAAAGATTACTTTTTTTCTTGTTTTTGTAGGAAAAAAACTTATTTAAAATGAGAGGGAAGGGTGCTGCTGTTGATTGATAACATGTTGAATTTTACTATATCCCATAAATGGCTGATTTTTCTTTATTCCCAGCTGTAACAATATGCATTTCTGTGAATTGTTTTATCCCTTTTTCCCCGGGTGTCTGTATAGTCTCTGCTTTCTTGTTTGTGGCTTTGACCTGCTAATGCTCTGCACATGTAAATCTGATCTTTTTTTTGTATTTTCGGTTGGGGTGCTGTAGTGTTTTTCTCGCTGCTAATGTTTCTAAGCAAAGTAATTCTCGGCTGCCACGGATGGTTGGCACGGCCGACACAGTTTGACAGCCCAAGGTTTTGAATTAATGCTGGAAATTTTGGATCTCGTGATATTTTACACTGACATTTCGTTTTTTTTTATAAAAAAAAGACCCCGTACCTTCCTGTCACAGTTTTGTAACCAAACTGGTCATCGAAATGTTAATGGGTTTTTCTATTTAAAAAAATAAATAAAATAAGCAATTTTCCTACTTCAAACTGAATGCCTATAATGCCAACCTTGCAAAACGTAAATTAAAATCTCAATTTAGAAATTAAGATTGACGACTCCTTAATAAAGTGGAACTTGAGTGACTAGGTGATTTACGCACTCTGTTTAACCTGAAAGGAAATTGTTGCTGGATGTTCAAACGCAGTGATTAACTCTCTTTCGGACCATCTATTAGAAATTACAATGAAAGGTGCTGTCTTGAACCCCGAGATACAATCCAATACGATATAACTTTATTTATCCCAGGAGGGAAATTGATCTGCCAACTGTCATAAAACACAAATGACATGAAACATGAAATTAAAGTGACGAGTGGAAAGGCTTGGGGGATGTGCAAAGAGGGTGGGGGGTCTGTTGTGATGGTGTGTCAGGCAGCATCAGATGCTTCTCCAAACCATCATTGAAAGTTTAAGCTCACTCGACCTTCACCAGTCAGTGTACACTGGTGAACATGAGTGGATCTGTTGCTCTGTCAACTCTTGGCTTGCCCCTGTAAAAGCATCGGACACCAAATGTATTGCCTGGGACCTCTGCATGAATTCCTTGCTGACTGGAGATAATGCAAATGGGGGTAAACCATATTTTTTACCTATTGGGAAGCGTAAAATAATTCCTTAGCATGCATAGAGAAGCAGTAATGTGCTAAGAATCAGGTTTCACTAGGGGACGTTTGTACCCTACTGTAGCACATGGGCATGTCTCGAATGGATAGCAATGGGGAGAGCAGAGTTGCTGTGACTGCCGGTAAACAGACCGACCACCTGCTTTGAGTGGGACCAAGTACGGAGTATCTCAGTGAGTCAGGCAGTATCCCTTGACAACATGGAGAGATGACATTTCAAGGCAAGACAATAGGTGCCCTTCAGGCCCAGATCATTTCTTCAGGCTTGGGACTGAGTGGTCAAATGCCCTTTTAACTGCCCAGTGTACAAATACGATGGTCAAATTGGGTGTTGGCTGTTTGACACAGCGTAGATGGTTAATTAGAACTCCAGTTCCTTGATCTTCATTTGGTTGATAAATTGAGGAAATGGTAACACACGAAAACACTTTCAATTTTGTCTTTAAACTGTTTCATTCTGTGTTTTTGTTTTGTTTGACCATGCATTGCATAATGTGTAACCTCTCCCCACTCTATGCTCTGTGTACATATTCATGTGGTGATTGCCTTGTGCTGTGGTAAGGTTTGGGGGGTACGGAATTGACCGAGGTCGTGGCAAATTCATTCTCGCGTTCTATCTGTGTAACACGGGCCACGATCACCAAACCAACCATATTAGTGCTCGAGTGTGGAACGAGCAATTCGCCAATTTTTCATCCATTCAATTAATTTCAATTTTTCTACCATATTTCTAAAGTATCTCAAACCTTTGAAGAACTACCTCACCATAGTCACTTAGTGGGGGAAAACTGAATTGTAAATGGGATGTTGCATGAGGCCTAATATAGAATAAATAAATACTGTGATTGTCTCTGCGTGTGGATTGCATTTACCTTTTATCTGTTAGCTGTCTTCATTATTTTGGTGGTGTGTGTTTTGGGAATTAGGAGCAATAGACAATAGTTGCAGGAGCAGGCCATTCGGCCCTTCGGGCATTCAATGTAATCATAGCTGATCATCCCCAATCAGTACCCCATTCCTGCCTCCTTCCCATATCCCCTGACTCCGCTATTTATAAGAGCCCTATCTTGCCCTCTCTTGAAAGCATCCAGAGAACCTGCCTCCACCGCCCTCTGACACAGAGAATTCCACAGACTCACCGCTCTCTGTGAGAAAAAGTGTTTCCTCGTCTCCGTTCTAAATGGCTTACTCCTTATTCTTAAACTGT
The DNA here is from genome assembly GCF_010909765.2 of Amblyraja radiata. Lineage (NCBI taxonomy): Eukaryota > Metazoa > Chordata > Chondrichthyes > Rajiformes > Rajidae > Amblyraja > Amblyraja radiata. Next base: position 35,076,069 of record NC_045981.1, on the reverse strand, counting down.
GGCCCCTGGTTCTGGACTCCCCCAACATCGGGAACATGTCTCAGGAATCGGGAGCAGGTCTCAGTGTCATTTGCTGTATATATCGCAGAGACGAGAAACTGCTAGTTTAGGAAAAAAAGGGGGCGCAAAATGTTGGAGTAACTCTGGGTCAAGCAGTATCCCTCAAGAACATGGGTAGATGCCCTTCAATCTAACCCGAAACGTCACCTATCCATGTTCTCCAGAAATGCTGCCTGACCCGCTGAGTTACTCCAGCACTTAAGATAGACACAAAGCTGGAGTAACTAAACGGGTCAGGCAGCATCTCTGGAGGAAAAGGAATAGGTGATGTTTCTGGGTCGAGGTCCTACTTCAGACCTAGAGTCAGGGGAAATGGAAACGAGAGATATAGAAGGTAAATAGAACAAATGAATGAAAGAGATGCAAAAAGCAACGATCATGAAGGAAAGGTGGAGCCCGCAATGGCCCAGCACTTTGTGTCCTTGCTTTGTATATTCACTAGTTGAAAGTGGGGCTGGAGTTGTACATAGCAAAAAATAGTGTTTTAAATTGCCTGCCCGACAGGACAAGAGCATCTTTATTTTTCAGTCGTCAGCTTGGTTGGTGTTTGAGTTGGATTTTGCAGCCAGTTGTGTTGGAATGGTAACTGTAGTTACCTGCTGTCTGTTAATACCAATATCCTAGGCATTGAGATGTAAATTATACTTGTGCTTTATTTTGTTTCATCTTTACTCTCAATTTCCTGTTCTTTCCTAAAGCAGTCTGAAGTAATTCAACGGGTCATCTGTGGAGGGAATGGATAGGTGACGTTTTGAGTTGGTGGGGGGGGGGGGGGGGCTTTTAGACTAACCCAGGGGCGGCACAGTGGCGCAGCGGACAGAGTTGCAGCCTTACAGCACCAGAGATCCGGCTTTTGATGCTGACTACAGGTGCAGTGTGGTTTTCTCCAGGTGCTTCAGTCCCCTCCAACACTCAAGATGTGCGGGTTTTGTAGGTTGATTGACTTTGGTAAAATTGTAAGTGGTCCCTAGTGTGTAGGATATTGCTAGTGTACAGTGTGATCACTGGCCGGCCCGGGCCGAAGGGCCTGTTTCAGCGCTGTACCCTTAAATAAAATAAATAATATCACACGAGGTCAATCAAACCAGGCAAAGGTGCTGCAGAAAGAGAATCGAAACAGCTGACAGAATATTAAGTACAGAGAGTGCACATTAAAGAAAAATGCTGGGCCTACAATGAGGTATATTGGGAGATCAAGTGGTCTATTCAATTGTCTGATAACAGCAAGGGAGAAACTTCTAAAATCAGGATGTACGTGCCTGCAAGCTTCTGGCTGATGAGAAGGGGAGAAGACATAATGACCAGGGTGCAGGTGGTCCTTGATGACACGAGCTGCTTTCCCTGGGTGGTGTGAAGTGTAGATGGGGAGGGGGCCGGCTTGTGAGATGGACTGGGCTGTGTCCACAACTATGTCATTTCTTGGGGCCTTTGGGAGAGTAGTTGATGAACCAACTTATGATGCATCCCAATAGAATGGTGTTTAGCAAAACGCTCCATGTTGGCCCAGGGTATATTGATTATATTTATACCCAGGAACTTGAAACTCAGACCAAAGAGCCTGTTTCTATGAAGTCTAAAGACACTAGACTTTCTATAAAGTCTATAGGGGTAGAGTTGCTGACTTACAGCGTCGGAAACCCGGATTTGATCCTGACTACGGGTGTTGTCTGTGCAGTTTGTACGTTTTCCCCGTGATCTGTGGGTTTTCACCGGGTGCTCCAGTTTCCTCCTACACTCCAAAGATGTACAGGTTTATAGGCTAATTGGCTTGGGTAAAATTGTACGTTGTCCCTAGTGTGTGAGAGTGTTAGTGTGCAGTCGGTCCAACTTGCCCACACCGGCCAACATGTTCCAGCTAAACTAGTTCCACCTGCAGGATTTGGTCCATATCCCTCCAAACCTGTCCTATCCATGTACCTGTCTTGACAGTTTCTTAAATATTGGGATAGTCCCAGTCTCAATCACCTCCAGTGGCAGCTTGTTCCATACACCCACTGCCCTTTGTGTGAAAAGGTTACCCCTCAGATTCCTATTAAATCTTTTCACCTTAAACCTATGATCCTCGATTCACCTACTCTGGGCAAGAGACTGTGCATCTACCTGATCTATTCCCCTCATTATTTAGTACACCTCTATAAGATCATCCCACATCCTCCTGTGCTCCAAACAATTGAGACCCAGCCTACTCAACCTCTGCCTATAGCTCAGGCCCACTTATTCTGGCAACTTCCTTCGGTTTTTTGACAGCCAGGCAGTGTAACAATAACTAGATATAAGGAATGCATCCTTATATGTGTAAGGATTTAAGTGTATTTAAGGGACTTAAGAGGCTCCTTAGCAGAATGAAACAGCAATTCCATTCTTGCTGAACAAGTTGCATCAGGAATAAAGAAAAGATTAGCTTTTTGTATTTCACTTTATTATAAAACGCTTTTTGCAATACACTTAAGTCATGCTCAGCTTTAACCTTGTAGCCAGACTGTTGCAGAGGTAAAAGTAACAATTATACCCTGATCAACCAAAAAGTTCAGATTCTTTGCAATATTTCAAAGTTGAGTCATAACAAAAGAAACTCGCTGCTGCTAAAAAAAAAGCTCAATAAATAGTTAATTTTCATGCATAAGTACAGTATGACATCCACTGGAATCTCAGTCTGAAGAAGGGTCTCGACCGGAAACGTCGCCTATTCCTTCTCTCCATAGATGCTGCCTCACCCGCTGAGTTTCTACAGCATTTTTTGTCTACCTTCCACTGGAATCTCTGCTCCTTACAGCAAACATACTCTTCCAACAGGGCTGTGGCTGGCAGCTCTGCTTGTTCTTTACAGGTGAGATTAGAGGAGGATATTTTTTGAAGACCACCTATAATATCTGAAGGGAGGAAGGAACTGCAGATGGTGGTTTACACCGAAGATAGACACAAGAAGCTGGAGTGATTTAGCAGGAAAGGCAACATCTCTGGGGAAAAGGAATAGGTGACGTTTCGAGTCAACACCCAAACACGGGTCTCGACCCGAAACAGCACCTATTCCATTTCTCCAGAGATGCTGCCTGCCTGCCTGACCTGCTGCGTTACTCCAGCTTTGTGTCTATCCATCTATGACTCTGAAAGATTTACATGCTTGAGAACATATCCAGCCCATAGGAGTAATTTCAACGGTACCTCAAAACTGTTCATTTGCCTCTCTTTGTCCACACTGCTGTACTCTGCACTCCGATGGCTAAAAACCGATGCATAAACGGCAGGTGTTTTTAAATGAGGTTTTCAGGTCCAATTTAATAACCTTGGCAGAAGACGACTTGAAACGTTCCAGGCAGGGCAAGTACTGGAAGATGCATCTCACAGGATAAATAACTTGCAGACAGCCACCTTCAAATTGTGATTGTCCTACCATTGGCTGTTTAATTCAACAAATAAAGGCACTTTTCATGGAGTCTCTGGGTTTGGGAAATATCCAAAATGTTCGGTCATTTTATAAAACATTTCTACTCTTGTCAGCACGATAACCATGTACATATTGAACATTGCATTACAATTCATCACCTTAAGTATGAGCTGGTGGCAGTAGAGTTGTAGCACAGCAATGGTAACTCTACACTGGCAGTGCCCACTGTATAAAAAGGCCCAGCTATTGATAAATGTCATGTATAATGTAAACACTGGAGCCAGTGCTGCCTTGTTATCCGTCCCATTCCACTCCCTTTGTAATAGGGTTGCTCAGATTATACAAAGCGCAAACAATTTCACAGTAAAAAGTATAAGAAAATGATTTGTTAGTGCAGCTGCCCATTCATTCTAGTGTGATGGAGGCACAACGAGCTACAGGTGCTGGTTTAGAAGAAAAAAAGGCTTTAAATGCTGGAGTAACTCAGCGGGTCAAGCTGCAACTCAGAAGAACGTGGATAGGTGATGTTTTGGGTCAGGACTCTTCAGATCTATCAATGTTCTCCAGGGATGCAGCCTGACCTGCTGAGTTATTCCAGCATTTTGTGTCTATCTTCGGTTCCAGAACTACAGTGCCTTCCATAATGTTTGGGACAAAGATCCATCATTTATTTATTTGCCTCTGTACTCCACAATTTGAGATTTGTAATTTAAAAAAAAAATCACATGTGGTTAAAGTGCACATTGTCAGATTTTATTAAAGGCCATTTTTATACATTTTGGTTTCACCATGTAGAAATTACAGCTGTGTTTATACATAGCCCCCCCCCCCCCCCATTTCAGGGCACCATAATGTTTGGGACACATTACTTCACAGGTGTTTGTAATTGCTCAGGTGTGTTTAATTGCCTCCTTAATGCAGGTATAAGAGAGCTCTCTGCACCTAGTCTTTCCATCACCTTTGGAAACTTTTATTGCTGTTTATCAACATGAGGACCAAAGTTGTGCCAATGAAAGTCAAGGAAGCCATTATGAGACTGAGAACAAAGAATAAAACTGTTTCTCAGTCTCAGCCAAACCTTAGGCTTACCAAAATCAACTGTTTGGAACATCACTAATCGCAAAGGGACTGGCAGGCCAAGGAAGACCTCCACAGCTGATGACAGAAGAATTCTCTCTATAATAAAGAAAAATCCCCAAACACCTGTCCGACAGATCAGAAACACTCTTCAGGAGTCAGGTGTGGATTTGTCAATGACCACTGTCCGCAGACGACTTCATGAACAGAAATACAGAGGCTACACTGATGCAAACCACTGGTTAGCTGCAAAAATAGGATGGCTGGGTTACAGTTTGCCAAGAAGTACTTAAAAGAGCAACCACAATTCTGGAAAACGGTCTTGTGGACAGATGAAACAAAGATTATCTTATAGAGTGATGGCAAGAGCAAAGTATGGAGGAGAGAAGGAACTGCCCTAGATCCAAAGCATATCACCTCATCTGTGAAACACGGTGGTGGGGGTGTTATGGCCTGGGCATGTATGGCTGCTGGAGGTACTGGCTCACTTATCTTCATTGATGATACAACTGCTGATGGTAGTAGCATAATGAATTCTGAAGTGTATAGACACATCCCATCTGCTCAAGTTCAAACAAATGCCTCAAAACTCATTGGCCGGCGGTTCATTCTACAGCAAGACAATGATCCCAAACATATTGCAAAAGCAACAAATGAGTTTTTCAAAGCTTGAAAAATGGTCAATTCTTGAGTGGCCGTCAATCACCTGATCTGAACCCAATTGAGCATGCCTTTTATATGCTGAAGAGAAAACTGAAGAGGACTAGCCCCAAAAGAAGCGCAAGCTAAAGATGGCTGCAATACAGGCCTGGCAGAGCATCACCAGAGAAGTCACCCAGCAACTGGTGATGTCCATGAATCGCAGACTTCAAGCAGTCATTGCATGCAAAGGATATGCAACAAAATACTAAACATAACTACTTTCATTTACATGACATTGCTGTGTCCCAAACATTATGGTGCCCTGAAATGGGGGGGGGGGACTATGTATAAACATTGCTGTAATTTCTACACGGTGAAACCAAAATGTATAAAAATGACCTTTATTAAAATCTGACAATGTGCACTTTAACCACATGTGGCTTTTTTTCTATTACAAATCTCAAATTGTGGAGTACAGGCAAATAAATAAATGATGGGTCTTTGCCCCAAACATTATGGAGGGCACTAAGTTCTCTTTCGATGCAGGTGCTGTTGACTATCTCTGGAACCATGTGTTGCCACTGATTCTTTACCCATTTGCACTTTTGAAAATCTTCTGGAGAACACAAACCAAATCATTCTAAAACGTTACGGTACCACAGTCCTGGAAATGTACGAAACTGCAACATTTGTGATCTGACCTGCTCTGTGACCCTGGTCTTCATGGGCATCTCAGCTGCTACACTGCCTCATGACACATGGTGTTAATACTAATTTGTAGCTACATTAAACTACACTGCAACATACTGTTCTACTTGTCAACATATCCCCCCCGCCCAGTGATAACAGTACAAAGAACTGGATTCCCCAAATCTCCAACCCTTAATACTGTCATCATCATCATAAGCTGAAGAGCAAAGGAATAAATGGCTGGGGATGCATAAACTTGGGAGACATTCTTAACTGAGGAGAGCTACTTTATCTAACTGTATATCAGGACAATAATTAGTTCATTAAAAATAATAAATGCTTTTTTAAAAATCTTTAAAATACACTCAAATTGCACTTACCATATGGAGAAGAGGTTGAGGATTAGGATCAGGCTTTAAGAAAGATATAAAAGTTACCAATAAACTTGGTAAGGGTGGCTGTAAAACAGTTCACATTTGTACTGATCGTGTTAAGAATCTAGCTGAGCCTGTTTCCTAGCTGGGCAGCAGACGACATACTGACAATCCATTACATCAAATGCTAGACAACAGTCTAATGGACTGGGGAGCAATTCAGATACTGAAGCTTCTCTCGATTCAAATCATCCTTGGCTAATTGACAATGTGGAGGACAGTGCGGGCTAGGAACCACTCTTCAGGCTGGTGCTGATAACGTTTAAAATACAAATGTTACCTTGGCAACAGTCCACAGCCACACATTTTTTTTAAAACTGCAAAAATTCATTTTTGCTGAATAAACGCACATTTCAGACATAATACAACATTCCGCGGAGTCCAGTATCCACCTGGAAAACTTGTTTAAATATAAAACTTTCATTATCATTTTCACGATAAAAATTAAGGCACTTTCACTTAGCTTACTATATATATATATTTTTTTTTTTAAAAGCTTGGAAAGATGTCAAAATTGCTTCTTTCCCTTCATCCACAAAATGAACATTCAATGGCTCCAGGCTTTTCCAACTGGAGGTCACTGCTAGAATAGGAGGGCTGTTCTTTACTGAGAGACTCCCAAGTTCTTGCTCTGGTTGAGTATCCAGCCCCCAAGTGCTGACGGACACATACAAATGATGACGTGCCCTAGCCCTTTAAAATACCAGCACTTTCCAACCAGGATAGACAAAGGAGCAACCAAAGTACAGAGCTTCACAGGGCTGGTCGAGCAGCCAGTCAAACACCACCTCCCGATTTCCCGAGCTAATGATCACTCGAAGTTTGAAACAAGAGGCATCGTTGAAGGTTGAGCCAAAGTTAACCACATCCATGTCGAAGGTAACGGAGGAGCCAGTCGAAACACACGGTAGTTGGTTGGTCATTTCTTTGCCATCTACAAACACGGCCCCTGAAAGAGAACAAAATGAGTTAACCCAGGAAGGGTCTCGACCCAAAATGTCACCCATTCCTCTCCAAAGAGGCTGCCTGTCCTGCTGAGTTACTCCAGCATTTTGTGTCTATCATGAGATAACTAGCTGATATACAGTCAGCACTTGGGTATTACTATACAGTTAGCTCAGACATCCCTCTACCAACTCCCTCTACCAACATGGAGTCTGAAGAAGGGTTTCGGCCCGAAACGTTGCCTATTTCCTTCGCTCCATAGATGCTGCTGCACCCGCTGAGTTTCTCCAGCACTTTTGTCTACCTTCGATTTTCCAGCATCGCAGTTCCTTCTTAAACACCAACAAGGAGTCGCTGCTTTGTGGTCATGGATGTGAGTTAAAGCACAGATCAGTACAGGAGAGAAGGAATGAGCAACCCTTCAGGGTTCTCGACCCGAAACGTCGCCCATTCCTTCCTCCAGAGATGCTGCCTCACCCACTGAGTTACTCCAGCATTTTGTGTCTACCTTCGATTTAAACCAGCATCTGCAGTTCTTTCTTACACAGATCATTACAGCACAGAAACTGGTTCTTCAGCACATGTCTGTGTCGAACATGATGCCGTTAAACTAATCCCTTCTGCCCACATGTGATCCATAGGCCTCCATTTTAAATCTGCCTCCTCCATCACCACTGGCAGCACGTTCCAGGTACCCACCATGATTTAAAACGTCCCTCTCTCTCACTTTAAAGCCCAATAGTATTTTAGTTGTTTTGTTTAGATGGACACGAAGTGCCGGAGTAACTCAGCGTCTGTCAGCATCTCTGGAGAAAAGGAATAGGTGACGTTTCGGGCCGGATCCCTGTTTCAGATTGCACGTCCCGTCTTCCGACCTGAGACGTCACCTATTCCTATTCTCCAGGGAGGCCGCCTGACCCGCTGAGTTACACCAGCATTGTGTCTCTATCTTGGGTATAAACTAGCATCTGCAGTTCCTTACTACGCAGTCCGATGCGCTGCCGCCCAAAACATTACCTATTCAGGTCGACAACAAATGCTGGAGAAACTCAGCAGGTGAGGCAGCATCTATGGAGAGAAGGAATTGGTGACTTTTCGGATCGAGACCCTTCGTCAGTCTGAATAGACAATAGTGCAGGAGTAGTCCATTCGGCCCTTTGAGCCAGCACCGCCATTCAATGTGAAAATGGCTGATCATCCCCAATCAGTACCCCGTTTCTGCCTTCTCCCCATATCCCCTGACTCCGCTATTTTTAAGAGCCCTATCTAGCTCTCTCTTGAAAGCATCCAGAGAACCCGCCTCCACCGCCCTCTGAGGCAGAGAATTCCACAGACATTCCACAGAAGAAGGGTCTCAACCTGAAACGTCGCCAATTCCTTCTCTCCATTGATGCTGCCTCACCCGCTTAGTTTCTCCAGCAGTTTTTGTCTGTCTTTGTTTTTTCCAGCATCTGCAGTTCTTTCTTAAACATCACCTATTCAGTTCTGTATGTCTTGATTTTAGTTATTCCCACCACTGAGTTTTGGATTATGGTCAGCTAAACGGTCTTGCATTGTAAAACTACCTAGAGAGACCCAGAAGTGTGATGCCTGCAATGCTCTCCCACTGGCCCCGGCAGCGTCTAGTTTCATTACCGTTGGGGCTGATGCAAACGGCCTTGTCCCGCTGCAGGGAGTCACACCCGTTCTGCGCCTCGACGCACACTCCGATACTGTCCCGTTTGTCCGGCATTCCCGCTGCCTCCATCCTGGCAACGCACAAAACCAAAGCCCGGCTCGTGAAAACATTCCCCGGGACGATGCTCAAAGAATTGGCAATTTAAACAACTTAAACTATCGCACCATCCACGACTTCCAGCCTTGCAAACGTTTACTTGGAGGGGGGACCTGAATGAAACGTACAGAATAGTGAAAGGCTTGGATAGAGTGGATATGGAGAAGATGTTTCCACTAGTGGGAGAGTCTAGCACCGGGAGAGGTCACATAGCCTCTGAATTAAAGGACATTCTTTCAGGAATTTCTTTAGTCAGAGGGTGGTGAATCTGTGGAATTCTTTGCCACAGAAGGCTGTGGAGGCCACAAGTCAGTGGATATTTTTATGGCAGAGATAGATAGATTCTTGATCAGTACGGGTGTCAGGGGTTATGGGGGGAAGGCAAGAGAATGGGGTTAGGAGGGACAGATAGATCAGCCATGATTCAATGGCCTAATTCTGCTCCTATCTCTTATGAACGCAGATGTAAACAAGACCAACTAGTTTACCAAAAGGGTGACACAAACTATCGCACCATCCATGACTTTCAGCCTTGGAAAAATTTACTTGGAGGGGGGACCTCACTGAAACGTACAGATTAGTGAAAGGCTTGGATTGAGTGGATATGGAGAAGATGTTTCCACTAGTGGGAGAGTCTAGCACTAGAGGTCATAGCCTCTGACAGGGAAGGGAGACACATTCGACCTAAAACGTCACCCATTCCTTCTCTCCAGAGGTGATGCCTGCCTGCTAAGTTACTCTAGCATTTTGTGTCTACCTTCGATTTAAACCAGCATCTGCAGTTCTGTCCTGCGTAACTTACCGAAAGGTGAGGGTTTGTCCACTGGTGTAGGTGGGTTCCTTGGAGTACAACACACCACAGGTGGGAGAGTTGTTCCTGAGTGCCATGTCCCTGCGACTACTGAGGCTGAATCCTTCGCAGCCGGTGATCCACTCTGTGTGGAAGGTTCAAGTTGAATAGAATTTAGTTTGTGTAGAGATAAAGCGCTGAAACAGGCCCTTCGGCCCACCGGGTCTGCACCGACCAGCGATCCCCGCACACTAACACTATCTTACACAAACTAAGGCTAATTTCTTTACATTTTACACCAAGCCAATTAACCTACAAAGCTGTCGGTCTTTGGAGTGTGGGAGGAAACCGAAGATCTCGGAGAAAACCCACGGGAAGAACGTACAAACTCCGTACAGACAGCACCCGTAGTCGGGATCGAACCCGGGTCTCCGGTGCTGCAAGCTCCGTAGGGCAGCGACTCTACTGCTGCGCCACCGTGGCCCAAATTGAAAGATACGGCTCGGAATCATGCCCTTGGGCCCGCCGAGTCTACGCCGCCCATCGATAACCGTAGTTGTATGATAGCTCACTTCCTCATCCACAGTTAAGAGATTGGGGCTGGACAAAGCCTGGCAATTGATAGGCAGAAAATAGAGGCATAAAGCTGGAGTGACACAGCGGGTCAGGCAGCATCGCCGCGGTGTGGTAGGGAAGAGGGGGGGGAGAGGTGGGGTGGGGAAGTGATAGGTGGGGGGGGGGGGTTGTGACTGATCGTGGGCACTCAGTGTGGTAGGGCAGGGGGGGGTGGAGAGGTGTTTCAGGGTTGTGACTGACCGTGGGCACTCAGTGTGGTAGGGCAGGGGGGGAGAGGTGGGGGGGGGGGGGAAGAGGTGGGTGGAGAGGTGTTTCGGGGCTGTGACTGATCATGGGCACTCAGTGTGGTGGTGAGGAGGGGGGTGGAGAGGTGTTTCGGCGTTGTCACTGACCGTGGGCACTCAGTGTGGTGATGGCAGCCTGCGGCACACTCCAGGGGCTCCACTCCCTGCGGCCCTCGCCACGGGCACACACACGGAAGTTGTAGCAGACGTTGGGGTCGACGTGTAATACGACAAACTCGGTGTCGGCTCCGGAGTAGGCATCCTCGAAGTGGCCGGCGCTGTTCTTGCAGAGCTGCAAGCGATACTCCTGAGGCACAAAGTCATCGTCGTCCTGCCAATAAAAACACAAACCCTGGCAGTCACAATTCAGGGAACGGACACTGGGTACCCCCTCTCTCCCTGCGTGTACGGGACCATTGTGCTGTCCAACGTTAGTTTTATGAGCCCGTCCCACTTACGTGACTTGTTCGGCGACTGCCGGCACCCGTCATAGGTCGTTACATGTGGCCGAAAATTTTCAACATGTCGAAAATCCAGCGGCGACCAGAAAAAGGTACGACTCTTTGGGCGACTACTCCCGACCATGCAGGCTTCACCCCGCAACATGGTCGCCAGGATGTCGCCTGTATGGTCGTGAGTATTCTCCTCAGTCGCCCAAAGAGTCGTAGTGTCTTTCTGGTCGCCGCTGAATTTTCAACATGTTCATTTTTCAAATTCATGATGAATTTTCAACATGCGACCTGCAACGACCTATAATGTGTGCCGGAAGTTGCCGGAAAAGTTGCGTAAGTGGGACAGGCCCATTACATTCATTATTGTCACAAGTATAGCTCCACCGCCTATTTTCCATCACCCTTGCTTCCAGAGCCTTGCCCGACTATCCATTTTGCCAGACCAACAGACGGGCCACAGTTTAAGAATAAGGAGACGAGGAAACACTTTTTCACACAGTGGTGAGTCGGTGGAATTCTCTGCCTCAGAGGGCGGTGGAGGCAGGTTCTCTGGATGCTTTCAAGAGAGAGTTAGGTAGGGCTCTTAAAAATAGCGGAGTCAGGGGATATGGGGAGAAGGCAGGAACGGGGTACTGATTAGGGATGATCAGCCATGATCACATTGAATGGCGGTGCTGGCTCGAAGGGCCAAATGGCCTACTCCTGCACCTATTGTCTATTGTCTACCTCGGTACACGTGACAATAAACTAAAGACAAAGCACTTAGGACAGCTAGAAATCTAAGTGAAACAAATATTAAATGTTAAATATGAACCCAGTGAGTTCCTCCAGCATTTTGTTCTCTCTGCAAGACTCCAACACCTGCGGTCTCCGGTACCACTGCTTGCTGTACATGTACACTAACCTTTTTGCAAACATGGACTAGGACACCCTCTCAGATATTCAGTGATCGTGTTACACGGTGTCAACTAGATTGGGAACTGCCGAGTCGTGACGATTGAAAACAAAGGAGTTAACAGTACCATTAGCTGACTATAGACACAAGATGCTGTAGTAGCTCAGCGAGACAGGCAGCAGCATCTCTGGAGAGAAGGAATGTGTGACAATAGGTGCAGGAGTAGGCCATTCGGCCCTTTGAGCCAGCACCGCCATTCAATGTGATCATGGCTGATCATCCACAATGAGTACCCCGTTCCTGCCTTCTCCCCATATCCCTTGACTCCGCTATCTTTAATAGCTCTATCTAACTCCCTCTTGAAAGCATCCAGAGCATTGGCCTCCACTGCCTTCTGAGGCAGAGAATCCCACAGATTCACAACTGGGTGGAAACGTTTCTCCTCATCTCCGTTCTAAATGGCCCACCACTTAATCTTAAACTGTGACCCCCAGGTTCTGGACTTCCCCAACATCGGGAACATGTTTCCTGCCTCTAGCGTGTCCAATCCCTCAATAATCTTAAATGTTTCATAAAGATCCCCTCTCATCCTATTAAACTCCAGAGTGTACAAGCCCATTCACTCCATTCTTTCAACATATGACAGTCCCGCCATCCCGGGAATTAACCTTGTGAACCTACCCTGCATTCCCTCAATAGCAAGAATGTCCTTCATCAAATTTCCTCAAGACCAAAACTGCACACAATACTCCAGGTGTGATCTCACTAGGGCCCTGTACAACTGCAGAAGGCCCTCTTTTCTCCTGTACTCAACTCCTCTTGTTATGAAGGCCAACATGCCATTCGCTTTCTTCACTGCCTGCTGTACCTGCATGCTTACTTTCATTGACTGATGAACAAGGGTCCCAGATCTCGTTGTACTTCCCCTTTTCCTAACTTGACACCATTTAGATAGTAATCTGCCTTCCTGTTCCTGCCACCAAAGTGGATAACCTAACATTTATCCACATTAAACTGCATCTGCCATGCATCTGTTCACTCACCCAACCTGTCCAAGTCACCCTGCATCCTCCTCACAGTTCACACTGCCACCCAGCTTTGTGTCATCTGCAAATTTGCTAATGTTACTTTTAATCACTTCATCTAAATCATTGATGTATATTGTAAATAGCGGCAGTCCCATCACCGAGCCTTGCAATCCCCCACTAGTCACTGCCTGCCATTCTGTAAGGGACACGTTAATCCCTACTCTTTGTTTCCATTCTGCCAACCAATTTTCTATCCATGTCAGAACCTTACCCCCAATACCATGTGCTCTAATTTTGCCCACTAATGTCCTATGTGAGACCTTATCAAATGCTTTCTAATAGTTCAGGTACACTACATCCACTAGCTCTCCCTTGTCCATTTCCCTAGTTACATCCAGGTTCGGATCAACACCCTTCTCAAGACTGAAGAAGGGTCTCGACCCGAAACGTCGCCTATTCCTTCTATCCAGAGATACTGCCTGTCCCGCTGAGTCACTCCAGCATTTTGGGTCTATCTTCCGTTTAAACCAGCACTTGCAGTTCCTTCCTACAACAAACCACTAACTAGTGTTGCAGTCTGAAGAAGGGTCTCGACCCGAAACGTCGCCTATTCCTTCGCTCCATAGATGCTGCCTCACCTGCTGAGTTACTCCAGCTTTTTTGTCTACCTTCGACTTTTCCAGCATCTGCAGTTCCTTCTTGAACAGCTAGTGTTTCATTTTCTTTGCCAGTCTGCAGCCAAGATAGCCACACTGCTCCCCCTGGTGGCTGCTCACATAGCTGCTCGAACAACACTGAGACAAAACGCAAGACAGACACAAAAAGCTGGAGTAACTCAGCAAGTCCCCGCTGACCAGCGATCCCCGCACACTAACACTACCCTACACACATTAGGGACAATTTACATTTGTACCTCCTAACCCCATTTTCCTGTCTTCTCCCCATAACCTCTGACACCCGCACTAATCAAGAATCTATCTCTGCCTTAAAAATATCCACTGACTTGGCCTCCACAGCCGTCTGTGGCAAAGAAGTCCACAGATTCACCACCGTCTGACTAAAGAAATACCTCCTCCTCTTCCTAAAAGACCATCCTTTAATTCTGAGGCTGTGACCTCTAGCCCTAGACTCTCCCACTAGTGGAAACATCCTCTCCACATTCACTCTATCCAAGCCTTTCACTATTCTGTATGTTTCAATGAGGTCCCCCCTCATTCTTCTAAACTCCAGTGAGTAAAGGCCCACAAACAGGTTGAGGTCAGCCTGCAAACCTTGGAGTGTGGGAGGAAACCAGAGATTCCCAGGAGAAAACCCACGCAGATCACAGGGAGAAGGTACAAACTCTGTCCAGACAGCGCCCTTGGTGAGGATGGAAGTCGGGTCCCTGGCGCTGCAAGGCAGCAGTTCTACTCGCTGCGCTCCGTGCTGGAGCTCGGCTCACCTTGCACCATCGCACAAGGATCCCTCCGGGCCGCTCGGTCAGCTCCTCGATCTGGACGGGAGCCCGCGAGGCTACGGCTGCGTGCGTGGCGATCCGCTCCTTCACAAAACCAAGGAAACTGTTGTCCAACTGTATCGATAGACAGGCCACTTCCACCAGCGAAGGGACTTCAGGCAAACTGGTTGAAACAGGGAAAGAGGGCATTTCAATAAAAGGCACAGCAGGAGTTGGGTAACGGCAACACGGTTGGGCGGCTATGGTGGCGCAGCGATAGAGTCGCTGCCTCACAGACACGGCTTCCATCCTGACTACGGGTGCTGTCTGTGTGGAGTTTGCACGTTCTCCCCAATCTGTGGAATTCTCTGCCACAGAAGGCAGTGGAGGCTAATTCACTGGATGTTTTCAAGAGAGTTAGATTTAGCTCTGAGGGTAAGGGGATCAGATGATATGGGGAAAAAGCCAGAACGGGGTACTGATTTTGGATGATCAGCCATGATCATATTGAATGGCGGGGCTGGCTCGAAGGGCCGAATGGCCTCGTGCACCTATTTTCTATGTTTCTATAACCTGCGTTCATTTTCTCGAGGATCTCCAGTTTCCTCCCACACCCCAAAGACGTGCAGGCTTATAGGTTAATTGGTGTGTTACAATTGTAAATTGTCCCTGGTCAGCACTGACTCAGTGGGCTGAAGAGCCTGTTTCCGTGCTGTATCTCAAATCTAAACTAAAACTAAAGACCTGAAACGTCACCCATTCCTTCCCTCCAGAGATGCTGCCTGTCCCGCTGAGTTACTCAGGCATTTTGTATCTATCTTTGGTTTAAACCACAATCTGCAGTTCCTTCCTAACTCTAAATTAAACTAACGCTGATGTACTGTTTTTGTTGCACCAGACACTTCTGGTGATGACCCACTCCATAGACAGCAACCTTGTACAAAACATGTTGGATTCAATTCCCCAATCCTCCACCACCAACCATTTATACTGCTTCTGCAGGTCAGACTACAAGAAGATAAATAATCTGATTATTTTTTTTGTGTTGCTGGTTTCACAAGGGAGAAGAGACCTCGGTATCGTGCACATGCAACAGTCCTGCAAGGCAATGCTGTGAATGTCTGCCTGGGTCACACAACTAACGTTTGTGTTAAAGACTAAATATAAGAATGAGAGAGACACAAGGAACTGCAGGTGCTCCAATCTTCAATAGAGCACAAAGTGCTGGAGTAACTCAGTGGATTTGACAGCATCTTTGGAGGATATGGATAGGTGAAATTTCAGGTCGGGACCCTTCTTCAGACATTGGGCTTGTATACTCTGGAGTTTAGAAGGATGAGAGGGCATCATATAGAACATATAAGATTATTAATGATTTGAACCCGTTAGAGGCAGGAAACATGTTCCCGATGTTGGGGGAGTCCAGAACCAGGGGCCACAGTTTAAGAATAAGGAGTAAGCCATTTAGAATGGAGATGAGGAAACACTTTTCCACACAGAGAGTTGTGAGGCCCAGGACAGAAAGGTCAGTGTGGGAATGGGAAGGGGAGTTAAAATGGTTGGCAACCAGGTGATCCAGCAGGCTGGGCGGACCGCGTGCAGGTGTTTGGTGCAACGGTCCATTAGTCAACATTTGGTCTCACCACGTGAAGGACATGAAGTTTAACTAGGGACGAGGATACCTGTCGAGCTGGATTTGCAGAGCTTTCTTGGTGAAGTTTCCGAGCTTCTCCTCTGCTGTGCCACCGAGAACGGCGATCTCTCCTACAAAACAATGCAATACACCACCGGTCACCGCCCACATCTAGCAATCGCACACCGCCTTCCATCCCCCCAACTCGGCCATAACCCACAGAAATGAGGCCGGTGGCGCAGCGGTAGAGTTGCTGCCTCACAGCGCCAGATACCCAGGTTCCATCCCGACTACGGGTGCTGTCTGTACGCAGTTTGTACCTTCACCTCGTTACCCGCGTGGGTTTTCTCCGGTTTCCTCCCGCACTCCAAAGACGTACAGGTTTGTAGGTTAATTGATTTGGTAAAATTGTAAAATTGTCAATGCACATTAGACAATAGGTGCAGGAGTAGGCCATTCAGCCCTTCGAGCCAGCACCGCCATTCAATCTGATCATGGTGGATCATCTACGATCCTGCCTTCTCCCCATATCCCGTGACTCCGCTATCTTTAAGAGCCCTATCTAGCTCTCTCTTGAAAGCATCCAGAGAACCAGCTTCCACCGCCCTCTGAGGCAGAGAATTCCACAGACTCACAACTCTCTGTGTGAAAAAGTGTTTCCTCATCTCCGTTCTAAATGGTTTACCCCTTATTCTTAAACTGTGGCCCCTGGTTCTGGACTCCCCCAACATCGGGAACATGTTTCCTGCCTCTAGCGTGTCCAAACCCTTTATAATCTTATATGTTTCAATAAGATCCCCTCTCAACATTCTAAATTCCAGAGTATACAAGCCCAGCAGCTCCATTCTCTCAGCATATGACAGTCCCGCAATCCCGGGAATTAACCTTGTAAACCTCCGCTTCACTCCCTCAATAGTAAGAATGTCCTTCCTCAAATTAGGGGACCAAAACTGCACACAATACTCCAGGTGTGGTCTCACTAGGGCCCTGTATAACTGCAGAAGGACCTCTTTGCTCTTGTACTCAACTCCTCTTGTTATGAAAGCCACTCAACTCCTCTTGTTATGAAATTGGCTTTCGTTACTGCCTGCTGTACCTAGTGTGTAGGATAGTGTTAGTGTGCGGGGATTGCTGCTCAGCACAGTCTCGGTGGGCCGAAAGGCCTGTTTCTGCTCTGTATCTCTAAACTAAACTAAACCCAAGCCCACAACTTTTAAACACCACAACAGAGCTCTTATCAAAGAAATCAGACATTTTACAAGTGTGGAGATTTATTGCAGCATCAGTAATACGATCTAAAGGGCCTGTCCCACTTGGTGATGTTTTCGGCAACTGCCGGCATCATTGACTGACGTATCAGGTCACCGTACAATTTGCGGTGTGACGACGTTTGACGCGCGGTGTTTTTTCAAATGTCGCAACATTCTTTTTGTCGCCGCTGGATTTTGAAATGCTCTAAATCTATTGGCGACTGATATGGTGCCGGCAGTCGCCGAAAATAATCGCCAAGTGGGACAGGCCCTTAATGGCTTCAGTTGCACAAGAACCTCCTGCACACTGTTAACCCAGATGTCTGATTGGATAGCATGCAAGAGTGATGCTTTACACTATACCTCGCTACACGTGACAATAATAATAAGCCTGAAACTGAGAGAAAGAAGGTGCTGTGCGATGGGGTAGGGGATGCCGAGCGACCTGCCACCCACTCCCTCACCTTCCCGTAGCAGCTCCTCTGCCGTGTTCACCCCATGCTCGATTAACTTCTGACAGTCGTCCAGTGGCCTGATGCTTTCCTCTTCCATCTTGTTCACCTCCTGCAGCAAGGAAGCTGACCGCTCGTCCAGCAACCTGATCACCGTTTCTTTCAGTTCCCTGAAGTGGTGTTGCAGGGAACTGCGAGCCTGCACCGCACTTCCATTGATCTGTGTCGAGAAAGAACAAGCAAGGACATAAACAGGGAGACCAGTCCTCCACCATCCACGCTCTTTGAGCAGCACAGTGGTGCAGCAGGTAGAGCTGCTGACTGACAGCGCCCGAGCCCCGGGTTCGATCCCGACCTCGGGTGCTGCCTGGGTGCAGTTTGCACGTTTAGTTTAGTTTGGAGATAGTGAGCAAACAGGCCCTTTGGCCCACCGAGTCCACACCGACCTGAGATCTCCGTACACTTACACTGCCCAACATCCGCTAGGGACAATTTTACATTTATAACACGCTAATTAGCCTGCAAACCTGTACGACGGGAGTGTGGGAGGAAACCGAAGATCTTGGAAAAAAACCCACACGGTCACAGGGAGAACGTACAAACTCCGTACAGGCAGCACCCGTAGTCGAGATCGAACCCGGGTCCCTAGCGCAGAAAAAGCTGAGTCTACTGCTGCGCCACCGTGCCGCTTTATTCTATGTAAAATGACATTAGTGTGTAGGGAGTGGAAGCAAAAGTGGGATAACATGGAACTAGCGGAAGCGGGTGATCGATGGCCAGCGAAGAAAGGAGAGAATCGGGGAAGCATTTGCTTGGTCACCTAAAAGTAGAGAATTCAATGTTCAAACCGTTGAGTTATACCTTATATTCCGCTTGGCTAGCTTACATCCCATCGGTATTAACAAAGAATTCCCCAATTTTTGGTGACTAACCAACTCCCACCCCCCTTTTCCTTTTTCTCTTCTTCTCCTCCACATCCCCTTCCATCTATATTTCCTCCTCTGGCTGCACAATTGCCACTTCTTCTTTCCTTATCTCACAATGTTTGTCTGTACATCTCTAGTCTTTGTCCAACCACCTGTCTATCAACACCCCAGCTCACCTGCATCCGCCGACCAGAGATCCTATAGCGGAGCAAGATAGACCACTCCTTCTAAATGCAATGGGCTGACATGTGGTACGAAGCGGAGCGGAACGTGGGCCTTTTTTTCATCCATTTCAGTAACCCGACCCGACCCGACCCGACCCGACCCGACTCGCAGTGTAATCAACGTTGCGGGGGAACAGTTTGTGTTAATAAATTATAATTCTGAAAATGAGGAGAAGATTTTTACTAAATAACTTTTATTTTTACGAGGATGTTTCCGTAACCGGCTTCCGTCTCCGCACTAATATCTTTGCTCCGCTACGGGATCTTTGGTGCGGAGACGGAAGCCGGTTACAGAAATGGGGCCGAAAATTACCCATGACCATACAACGTTTTTTTCGTCAAGTGATCTATCTTGCTTGCTATAGGATCTTTGCTGCCGACCACTTGCCAGGCTTTGCCCCGCCCCCACCTCTTTTCCAGTTCCCCCCCCCGCCCAACAACTCAGTCTGAAGAAAGGCCCCGACCTGAAACATCACCCATCCATGTTCTCCACAGATGCTGCCTGACCTGCTGAGTTACTCCAGCACCTTGTGTCTTTTTTAGTAAACCAGCATCTGCAGTTCCTCGTGACTGTTGGTTTAAATATCATTAGGGCAGCACGGTGGCGCAGCAGGAGAGACCCTGGTTCGATCCTGACTACGGGTGCTGTCTGTACGGAGTTTGTACGTTCTCCCTGTGACCTTCTCCGAGATCTTTGGTTTTCTCCCAAACTACAAAGACGTACAGGTTTCCAGGCTAATTGGGTTGGTATAAGTGTAAAATTGGCCCTAGTGTGTGTAGCATAATGTGCGGGGATCGCTGGTCGGTGTGGACACGGTGGGCCGAAGGGCCTGTTTCTCTAAACTAAACTAAAGAAGCATAGCAGAACTATAAACATAATACACACAGATAAATATAAACAAAAATTCAACAAATGAATAACTGTAGTACGAGTGGGAGGGAAACACAAAGTCCGCAGTACAACCATATATGGGGATATATTACTCTAATCGTACAGGATGCTGGCATAACCACACCTGCAATAAAGTGCATGGTTTTGACTGCTTATCTTTTGGTATTGGAGGCTGTCCAAATGAGATTTCACTGGGCTGGTTCCCAGGGTGAGGGTTGTTCTGTCATGTACAGCTGATGAAGCCTCTGCCCTTCTAAAGGATGTCATGACAATAGCTGGTCCCAGCATCCTCGCCATCATCAACAGTTCTCTGGCCACTGGTGCTGTACCTACCTGCTTCAAGCATGCGGTGGTCCAGCCCCCTCCTGAAAAAACCTAACCTCGACCCCACCTTGCCAACAAACTACAAACCAATTTCAAAACTGTCTTTCCTGTCTAAAGCCCTTGAAAAGGTCATTTTAAGTCAACTTATGCCTTACCTTCACCAAAATACTATCTTGGAAACTTTCCAATCAGGTTTCAGGGCCCACCACAGCACAGAGTCTGCCTTGCTGAAGGTACACAATGACCAACTGCTCACCGTTGACTCAGGCGACTGTGCAATCCTGCTCCTTCTCGACCTCAGCGCAGCATTTGATACTGTCGACCACACCATCCTAATTGACTGTTGGTACGGGGTTGGTATTGATGGCACTGCCCTGAGCTGGTTCATCTCCTACCTCAAAGGTAGGAGTTTCTCTACTCCCCAACTAGCCTCTGCTGCGGGGTTCCACAAGGTTCCATCCTTGGCCCCATTCTCTTCTCCCTGTATATACTCCCCTTAGGTCAAATCATTCAAAGGCACGGCATTTCCTTCCATTGCTATGCAGACGATACACAACTCTATCTCCCCCTGAAGCCCAACAACCGATCAAATCTACTTAACCTTATCCACTGCCTCGAAGATATAACGTCATGGATGGCCCAGAACTTCCTCTAACTAAACGAGAGTAAGTCTGAGGTCATCCTTCTCGGCCCCTCGGACTCAATCAAAATGATAGCAGGCAGCCTTGGAAGCCTTACCCCATTACTCAAACCTCACGTCAAAAACCTTGGCGTGATATTTGACTCAGCATTGAAATTTGACAAACAAATCAATGCCGTGTTAAAAGCTAGCATCTTCCAGCTTCGGATGATAGTTAAAATAAAACAATTCCTCCAGTTTGATGACCTCGAAAAGATCATCCACACATTCATCTCCTCCCGCCTCGATTAATGCAACTCCCTTTACACTGGCATCAGCCAATCATCCCTGTCCCGCCTGCAACTGGTCCAAAACGCCGCAGGGAGACTCCTGACGGGCTCCCGAAAAAGGGACCACATCACCCCGACCCTGGCCTCTCCCCACTGGCTCCCTGTGCAGTTCTGAATCAATTTCAAGATCCTCCTTTATGTTTACAAAGCCCTCAACGGGCTTGCCCCCACCTACATCAAAAGTCTGCTTACCCACCACACCACCTCCAGGTCCCTCAGATCGGCCGACTTGGGGTTACTGAACATCCCGCGGTCTAGGCATAAGCTCAGGGGCGACCGCTCCTTTGCGGTTGCAGCTCCTAGACTGTGGAACAGCATCCCTCTTCCCATCAGAACTGCCCCCTCCAACGACTCTTTTAAGTCGAGACTTAAAACTCATCTTTACTCTCAAGCCTTTCTTGACGTCCTCTGAGGGAGGGCTACATGTATGTAGTGATGTTTGTGTTTAATCTATGAACCACTGTTGTGTAACGTTAGTACCTCCACCAATGTAAAGCACTTTGGTCAACGAGAGTTGTTTTTTAAATGTGCTATAGAAATAAAAGTGACTTGACGATGAAAATGCATCTCGATGTTGTCAAGTTGGAAAGGGTGCAGAGAATATTTACGAGGATGTTGCCGGGACTTCGAGGGTGCGAGCTTTAGGGAGAGGTTGAGCAGGCTGGGATTCTATTCCATGGAGCGCAGGAGGATGAGGGGTGATCTTATAGAGGTGTATAAAATCATGAGAGGAATAGATCGGGTAGATGCACAGAGTCTCTTGCCCAGAGTAGGGGAATCAAGAACCAGAGGACATAGGTTCATGGTGAAGGGGAAAAGATTTAATAGGAATCTGAGGGGGGTAACTTTTTCACACAAAGTGGTGTGAGTATGGAATGAGCTGCCGGAGGAGGTAGTTGAGGAACAGTTAGACAGGTACATGGATTGTACAGGTTTGGAGAGATGTGGACCAAAAGCAGGCAGGTGGGACTAGTGTAGATGGGACACGTTGGTCAGCGTGGACAAGTTGGGCCGAGGGGCCTGTTTCCACACTGTATGACTATCTCTAATTCTCTACCTCAGAGGGCGGTGGAGGCCGGTTCTCTGGATAATTTCAAGAGAGAGCTAGATAGGGCTCTTGAAGATAGCGGAGCCAGGGGATATGGGGAGAAGGCTGATTGTGGATGATCAACCATGATCACATTGAATGGCGGTGCTGGCTTGAAGGGCCGAATGGCCTACTCCTGCACCTATTGTCAATATTCCTTGAAATTCAAATAAGGGGTGATCTTATTATAACATGCTTTGAGGGGGTCGGGTACTGACAAATGTCCCATCAGCTGCAGTGGGTCCTGATTAAGCAATACCTCAATCTTAAACCTTTCATCTTCATTTCAAATCTACCCTTTCACCACGACTCCGTCTGGGTCAACAATCCTCTCTGCGCACCTTCAGTACTTTTAAACAGTGAGTGGTGGGGGCCTGGAATGTGCAGCCAAGGGTGGTGGAAGGAGATACAATAGTGGCATTTCAAAGACGTCTGGACAGGCAAATAGATATGCAGGGAATGGAGGGATATAGATCATGTGCAGTGAGATGAGAGTTCAGTTCTGTTCAGTTTAGTTTATTGTCACGTGTACCGAGGTACAGTGAAAGGCCTGCTAACCTGTCAGCAGAAAGACAATCCATGATTACATTCGATGCATTTACTATGTATAGTAAATGCATCGAGTACTATTCCGCTTGTGCAGTTTGCACCCTAGCGGCATAAACATTGACTTCTCCAATTTCCGGTAGCCCTTGCTGTCTCCTCCCCTTCTCAGCTCTCCCTCAGCCCTTGGGCTCCTCCTCTTCCTTTCTCCTTTCTTCTCCCCCCCCCCACACCCTACATCAGTATGAAGAAGGGTTTCGGCCCGAAACATTGCCTATTTCCTTCGCTCCACAGATGCTGCTGCACCTGCTGAGTTTCTCCAGCACTTTTGTCTACCTTCGATTTTCCAGCATCTGCAGTTCCTTTTCTTAAATACTATGTATAGATACATGATAAGGAAATAACGTTTAGTGCAAGGTAAAGTCCGATCAAGGATACCCCGAGGGTCATCAAAGAAGTAGATAGTAGTTCAGGACTGCTCGGGTGATTCATTGCCTGATAACAGCAGGGAAGAAACTGTCCCTGAATCTGGAGGTGTGCGTTTCTACACTTCTGTACCTTTTGCCCGATGGGAGAGGGGAGAAGAGGGAGTGGCCAGGGCGCGACTCATCCTTGATTATGCTGCTGGGTTTGCCGAGGCAGCCTGAGGTATAAATGGAGTCAATAGAAGGGAGGTTGGTTTGTGTGATGGTCTGGGCTGCGTCCACAATTCGCTGCATCAAGTTGGCATCGTGGTCGGCACAGACATTGTGGGCCGAAGGGTCTCTTCCTGTGTTACACTGTTCCATGTTCTGTTCAAACAGCTCCCCAGCACTACTGCTGAAATACACTGCAAACACACCTGCTTACATTCACCAGCTAACTGGGCCCAGGAAGAAATACTTTGAATAGGCAGTGTGCTATTTTATGTTTCAACATGTTTGTAAAAGGATGTGATGCAACAAGCCACAAAAGCCTCTGTCATTGTTATCTTGACTGCATTTAATCTGCAGACTGCAACGGGGGATAAAAACAGGAAGGAATTTAAATTAACAGAAACCCATGCTTCAGTATGAGTTGTGTTTCACTATCTGTCAGTCCTGTTACTTGTATGTGAGATGCAAAACATTTTGCTGAGTTCCCAGTCCTCCAGATAACAAAGTTAGAAATGTGTAAGCCTCACCAGAGATTTAAACTTGCTGTTGCTTCTGTTCAATGAATTACTGTCTCCATCGACTTCATTCTATCTCATGATTGGTATCAAGTAACAACTCCAAAATGTAAAAAAAACAGCAGATGTTTTAAGTGTGCAGAACCATTAGGTAGAAACAAGGATCTGCAGCACTGAAGTAACGCAGCGGGTCAGGCAGCATCTTTGGAAGGAATGGATAGGCTACAGTTCTGGTCAGAACTTATGGGCCTGTCCCACTTACGCGACTTTTTCGGCTACTGCCGGCACCCATCATAGTCACAGCAGGTCTCCGAAAATGTTCAACATGTTGAAAATCCAGCGGCGACCAGAACAAGAGTAGTCTTTGAGCGACTACTCACGACCATACAGGCTTCATGGTCGCGAGTAGTCTCCTCAGTCGCCCAAAGTGTCGTAGCGTCTTTCTGGTCGTCGCTGGATTTTCAACATGTTGAAAATTTTCGACGACCTGCGACGACTTATGACGGGTGCCGGCAGTGGCCGGAAAAGTCACGTAAGTGGGACAGGCACATAAGGAGGGTAAAGAAAGGTCCCAACCTGAAACGCCACCCACCGTTCGTTCCCTCCTCACATGCTGCCTGACCTGCATTCTTCCAGCACTGTGTGTCTTACTACTGCAATGTTATCTTACTGTAGTCCCGATTATTTGTTATCAACCTATAGTATTCAGTCATTTGTCGGCGTTTAACCCCAGCCACACCAAAATGAGTTGAGTTTAGTTTATTATCACGTGTACTGAGGTACAGTGAAACGCTTTAGTTGTGTGCTAACCAGTCAGCGGAAAGACATGATTACAATTGAGCCATTTACAGTGGACAGATACATGATAAAGGGAATATCGTGAATAATGTTTAGTGCAAGACAAAGCCAGTAAAGTCCGAGCAAAGATAGCTCGAGAGTCTCCAATGAGGTGGATAGTAGTTCACAAATGTTCTCTAAACAATAGACAATAGACAATAGGTGCAGGAGTAGGCCATTTGGCCCTTCGAGCCAGCACCGCCATTCAATGTGATCATGGCTGATCATCCCTAATCAGTACCCCGTTCCTGCCTTCTCCCCATATCCCCTGACTCTGCTATTTTTAAGAGCCCTATCTAGCTCTCTTGAAAGCATCCAGATAACCTGTCTCCACCGCCCTCTGAGGCAGAGAATTCCACAGACTCACCACTCTGTGTTAGAAAAAGTGTCTCCTCGTCTCCGTTCTAAATGGCTTACTCCTTATTCTTAAACTGTGGCCCCTGGTTCAGGACTCCCCCATCGGGAACATGTTTCCTGCCTCTAGTGTGTCCAAGCCCTTAACAATCTTATATGTTTCAATGAGATGCCCTCTCATCCTTCTAAACTACAGAGTGTTCAAGCCCAGCTGCTCCATTCTCTCAGCATATGACAGTCCCGCCATCCCGGGAATTAACCTTGTAAACCTACGCTGCACTCGAGTTGTGGTAGGTTGGTTCAGTTGCCTGAAATGACATATTATATGTTGGAGAATGTCAGTAGATGTGTATTCAGGCTCGAGCTACAACTGGATCTAACGTCAACCATCTGCAGCTGTTTGAGAAACTTGTAACTTCCTGACTTCAGCTCCTGTTGAAGATTTCGCAGCATGATGCAAGAGTTGAACTGTGGCACACAAAACAAATTACTTTTTTTAAAAGACTAAAACTAGTCTAAAAAATCCTGGACTAGCTCTTAGACTTATCTAATTTTTTTAATTAAAAAAAACAAACTAAAACTAAAAGTCAGTTCAATATCTAACTGACGGGATTAGTTCTTCTCTCTCATCTCCTTTAAGGTGAGCGGGGAAAGATGTAAAAGGAATCTCAGAGAGATAACTTTTTCCACCCAAGTGTGGCAGGTATATGGAACGAACTGCCAGAGAAGGTATGAAGGAAGAAATTGCAGATGCTGGTTTAAATCGAAGATGGACACAAAATACTGGAGTAACTCAGCGGGACAGGCAGCATCTCCGGAGAGGCGGATTGGGTGACGTTTTGGGTCTGAAGAGGTCACCCGTTCCTTTTCTCCAGAGATGCTGCCTTTCCCGCTGAGTTGCTCCAGAATTTTGTGCCAGAGGAGGTGGTTGAGGCAGGTAATATCACAACATTCAAAAGAGATTGAGACAGACACATGAATGGGAATGGTTTAGAATGAAATGGGCCAACCGCAAGTAGTTGGGGCATGTTAGCTTGGGCAGGTTGGGCCATAGAGCCTTTCTCCATGCTGTATGACTCTAAGACTGGGTGTAAATCTGCATTTTGTCAAAGACCTTTTTAGGATCTTAATTTATTTCATTTGTGTATCCATTCCCTCCACAGATGCTGCCTGACCCGCTGAATTACTCCAGCACTTTATGTTCAGGCCAATCACTCATGGTTATTTGTTGAGGATTGTTGCAGATAGCTAGCTCCTGTATGACAGTTGACGCTTGTGATTCAGGGCAGCATTGTGGTGTAGCAGTATAGTTGCTGCCAAAAAGCAACAGAGACCCAGCTTCCATCCCGATTACTGATGCTGTCTGGACGGAATTTGTCCCTTCTCCCTGTGACCACGTAGGTTTTCTCCAGTTTCTTCCCATACTCCAAAGATGTACAGATTTGTAGGTTCATTGGCTTTGGTAAAATTGTAAAGTGTCCCTAGTGTGTAGGATGCATAGAAACATAGAAAATAGTTGCAGGAGGAGGCAATTCGGCCCTTCGAGCCTGCACCGCCATTCATTGTGATCATGGCTGAGCGTCCCCTATCAATAACCCATGCCTGCCTTCTCCCCATATCCCTTGACTCCACTAGCCCGTAGAGCTCTATCTAACTCTCTCTTAAATCCATCCAGTGACTTGGCCTCCACTGCCCTCTGTGGCAGGGAATTCCACAAATTCACAACTCTCTGCGTGAAAATGTTTTTTCTCATCTCAGTCTTAAATGACCTCCCCTTTATTCTAAGACTGTGGCCCCTGGTTCTGGACTCGCCCAACATTGGGAACATTTTTCCTGCATCTAGCTTGTCCAGTCCTTTTATAATTTTATATGTTTCTATAAGATAGCCCCTCATCCTTCTAAACTCCAGTGAATGCAAGCCTAGTCTTTTCAATCTTTCCTCATATGATAGTCCCGCCATCCCAGGGATCAATCTTGTGAACCTACGCTGCTCTGCCTCAATCACAAGGATGTCCTTCCTCAAATTAGGAGACCAAAACTGTACACAATACTCCAGATATGGTCTCACCAGAGCCCTATACAACTGCAGAAGAACTGCTTTACTCCTATACTGAAATATTCTTGTTATGAAGGCCAACATTCCATTAGCTTTCTTCACTGCCTGCTGTACCTGTAAGCCAACTTTCAGTGATCGGTGTACAAGGATGCCCAGATCCCGCTGAACCTCCCCCTTACTTAACCTAATCCCATTGAGATAATAATCTGCCCCCTTGTTTTTCCGACAAAAAAGATAACCTCACATTTATTTATATTATACTGCATCTGCCACGCATCTGCCCACTCACTCAACCTGTCCAGGTCACTCTACAACCTCCTAACTACCTCTTCACAGTTCACACTGCCACCCAGCTTTGTGTCATCCACAAACTTGCTAGTGTTGCTCCTAATTCCCTCTTCCAAATCATTAATATATATGGTAAACAGTTGCGGCCCCAACACCGAGCCTTGCGGCACTCCACTCGCCACTGCCTGCCATTCTGAAAAGGACCCGTTCACTCCTACTCTTTGCTTCCTGTCTGCCAACCAATTTTCTATCCATGTCAACACCCTACCCCCAATACCATGTGCTAGTGCGAGTGTAAGGGGTGATCACTATTCGACACAGACTCGGTGGGCTGGATGGCCTGTTTCCACATTGTGTCTCTAAAGTCTAAATAAAGTCCAGTTGAGTTTTAGTTTATTGTCACGTGAACGGGGGCGCAGTGAAATGTTTCCCACTGTACCTCGGTCCATGTGACAATAAACTAAAAACAAAAGCTTGAATGGCTGTGAAGTAGTATTGAATGCCCCGAGCAGGCCACGTGGTTGATGCCTGGGATGGCGGGACTGGCATATGAGGAGAGATTGAAAAGACTAGGCTTGTATTCACTGGAGTTTAGAAGAATGAGGGGGGATCTTATAGAAACATATAAAATTATAAAAGGACTGGACAAGCTAGATGCAGGAAAAATGTTCCTGAAGTTGGGGAAGCCAGGGGCCACAGTTTAAAAATAAGGAGTAAGCCATTTAGAACGGACACGAGGAAACACTTTTTCTCACAGAGAGTGGTGAGTCTGTGGAATTCTCTGTCTCAGAGGGTGGTGGAGGCAGGTTCTCTGGATGATTTCAAGAGAGAGCTAGATAGGGCTCTTAAAAATAGTGGAGTCAGGGGATATGGGGAGAAGGCAGGAACGGGGTACTGATTGGGGATGATCAGCCATGATCACATTGAATGGCGGCGCTGGCTTGAAGGGCCAAATGGCCTACTCCTGCACCTATTGTCTATTGTCTATTGTCTATAAGAAGGAACTGCAGATGCTGGAAAATCGAAGGTAGACAAAAATGCTGGAGAAACTCAGCGGGTGAGGCAGCATCTATGGAGCGAAGGAACAGGTGACGTTTCGGGTCGAGACCCTTCTTCAGACGGGCAATGTACATTGGTTAATTGAAAGATGTAGAAACAAAGAACTGCAGATGCTGGTTAATACACAAAAGGCCACAAAGTTTAATTGCGAGTGCCTCGTCATTGTTTGAAGCCATTCTTGTTCCCAAATGCAAAATAAGTAACTGACCTGTTTCCTGGCCTGACTCAGGCCCTGTAATCGTTGTTCCAACTCATCTTTATAATTCTTTGCTGCCTCTATGCTCTCCGTGGCTTCTTTGAGCAGGTCAGCCTGAATTTCAATTTCCATCGTTGTATTCTTCTCCTGCACACAACAGCAAAACAAAAGCAAAGGAGATTTAAAGATGAATAATGTTTAAGAAAGAACTGCAGATGCTGGAAAAAAATCGAAGGTAGACAAAAAATGCTGGAGAAACTCAGCGGGTGAGGCAGCATCTATGGAGAGAAGGTATAGGCAACGTCACCTATTCCTTCTCTCCATAGATGCTGCCTCACCCGCTGAGTTTCTCCAGCATTTTTTGTCTACCATAAGAAGCATAACGTCGAGTTCTGATTTAAAGTCAATTTTTATTCTATTTGTCGTTCCAGCTAAAGGTCCCTAGCCTGAAACACTAACTGCTTCTTCCATCAC
Source organism: Amblyraja radiata (assembly GCF_010909765.2). NCBI lineage: Eukaryota > Metazoa > Chordata > Chondrichthyes > Rajiformes > Rajidae > Amblyraja > Amblyraja radiata. The sequence goes on along the minus strand of NC_045981.1, from coordinate 35,046,888 downwards.
AGATTCAGTAGGGGGCGCTGCTCTGGCAGCAGCCATGTCAGCAGCGCGTTAGTTTTTTCAACTTTTTTTATTTTTTTAGTATGTTTTAAAGTATGTGTTTGATGTTTCTCGGTGTGTTTTGTGTGGGGGGTGGTGTGGGGGGGTAAGGGGGAAACCGATTCGGTCGCCTCCTCCATGGAGAGGCGACTTTTTCCAGGTCGCCTCCCCCGTGGCCTAACATCAAGGATCGGCACGGCCTTTCCCGGAGACGCGCCCGGGGCTTCAGCGGCGGGCGCAGTGTGGACTCTCGGCGTGGAGCGGGTGAGCCCTCGCTGGGGCTCGCCAGAGGGCAGCGCTCCGTTTCGCTGGCCTGGGGCAGCCGGCAGCCTGAAGCCGCGGTCTGCAGAGCTCCAGCTGGTGCGGCGTCTACAGCCCGGGATCCCTCGTGGGGGACCCGGGGGAAGAAGAAGCCATCACTGCCAGCCCGCGGCCAACTTCTACCGCGGGCCCGGCGTGAACATAACATCACCCCTGGAGGGGAGCTTCGACCGCCGGCCCTGCAGTCTACGATGCTTCTGGCTGTGGCGGAGACTTTAAATCTCGACTGCCGGCCTGCGGCCTACACCAACTTAAAGCCGCGGTCTCCGGTGAGGAAGAGCCGATCCTGGACTGACTCTGGTCCTGTCCACGGGGGAGAAATGGAGGAGGACTGGCCAAATTTTGTGCCTTCCACCACAGTGATCAATGCTGTGGTGGATGTTTGTGTTACATTTTTATTGTGGTTGTGTGTTCTTTATTATTGTACCGCTGCAGACAACCCAAATTCCACCGACCCTGGTTGTGTGGCAAATAAATTCTATCTATCAAAGATGTTACTTGACCCACACGACGTTTCCAACATTTGATCAATAGTTCAATCTTTTACCTAAGTTTTTTATTCACTCGAGAAATATATGGGTTATAATAATTAAATCTCTCAGGTTATTAGTTTAGTTTAGAGATACAGCACGGAAACAGGCTCTTCGGCCCTCCGGGTCCACGCCGACCAGCGATCCCCGCACATTAACACTATCCTACACTCACTAGGGACAATTTTTACATTTACCAAGCCAATTAACCTACAAACCTGGACGTCTTTGGAATGTGGGAGGTCTCCGAAGATCTCGGAGAAAACCCACGCAGGTCACGGGGGGGAACGTTCAAACTCCGTACAGACAGCGCCAGTAATCGGGATGGAACCCGGGTCTCCGGCGCTGCATTCGCTGTAAGGCAGCAACTCTACCGCTGCCCGTTATTACTGCAGTGCCTCGTTGCAGATGTGTAGATACATAATTATATTTTAAATCGATCTACACAATGCAAATGCTACATTCAGTTCAGTTTAGTTTATTGTCACGTGTACTGGGGTACTGCATTGGTTTTTCATGTAGGAATGTGATAATATTAGTTATTTAATGACTGCTCAGATTGAATGTATATTGTCACAACTCTGAAACAAATAATCTCACATTATCTGTAGCCACGATAAAAACAATTCTGCAGTCACGAGTTTATTGATCAAAGGGGTACCCAACATCAATACAGATCGAAAGCATTGAAACACACAGTGGAAAAGACAAAGTGCTGGAGTAAAGGCCTGTCCCACTTACGCCACTTTTTCGGCCATTGCCGGCACCTGTCATAGGCCGGCGAAATTTTCAAAATGTTGAAAATTCAGCGGCGACCAGAAAGACTCTTTAGGTGACTGAGGAGACTACTCACGACCATACAGTCGACACCCTGGTGACGCCTGTATGGTGGTGAGTAGTCGCTCAAAGAGTCGTACCTTGTTCTGGCCGCCGCTGGATTTTCAACATGTTGAAAATTTTCGGAGACCTGCTGTGACTATGACGGGTGCCGGCAAGACGCCGAAAAAATCACGTAAGTGGGACAGGGCGGGGGGGATATGGGTGGAAGGGTACAATCAGGGGCTAGGGAAAGAAGGTGAGATAGTGGGAAAAATAGGAGTGTGGGAGGGGGGGCACAGGAAAGAGAGAGGGAGTGGGGGTAAGTACTCAAAACTGGAGAATTCAATGTCCGTACCCTAGGGTTGCAAGCTAGCTACCCAAGCAGAATATGAAGGTAGATAAAAATGCTGGAGAAACTCAGCGGATGAAGCAGCATCTGTGGAGCGAAGGAATAGGTGACGTTTCGGGTCGAGGGTCTCGACCGGAAAATGTCACCTATTCCTTCGCTCCACAGATGCTGCCTCAGCCGCTGAGTTTCTCCAGCATTTTTATCTACCTTTGATTTTTCCTGCATCTGCAGTTCCTTCTTAAACAAGCAGAATATGAGGTGCAGTTAGCCTTGATAGCTGCAGGAAAAAATCATTCAAAAGCAACACCAACAATTGCAGATAATTTTCAGAGGTAAGTAAGTAAAAGTCAGAAAGGACCAGATTGCAGAGGAAGATAAGTAGGGGAGCGCATGAAAGCAGAATCCATGAGGTGAAAGGGGGAGGGAGGTGATGAACAGATGCTGAACAGGTAGGGATGGATCGGGTGGATCTGCGGAAAAAGAGTAAAGGGCCAGTCCCACTTGGGCGGCTCTTTAGGCGACTGCCAGGGACTGGTTTTAATTGAATTCACCGACGACACCAGGCGACAACCAACCTACGACAACACCTACACCAACCTACGACAGCAAAAATTGTCGCCAATGTCGCCGAAAAATGTTCAACATGTTGAAAATTTACAGGCAGTCAGTCGCCTGTTGTCGCCTAATAGCACTGTCCCACGGTACGAGTTCATTCCAAGAGCTCTCCCGAGTTTGCCCTGATTCGAACTCGGAGATTTACGGTAATGGCCACTTGTCGGTACTCGGGGCTCTCGTGGACATTTTTCAACACGTTGAAAAATCTTCCCGTGCTTACCTGCTGTTGGCGAATCTTCCAGAGTACCTGCCGTTAGCGCTAAGAGACGTCCCCGAGCTCCGACGTACCCGCTACGTTCATTCTCCGTGCTTACCACGATTTTAAAAAATGATTTTTTTTAAACTCGGGAGAGCTCTTGGAATGAACTTGTACGTGGGACAGGGCTTTAAGTGGGACAGGCCCTTAAGGCGTTTACAAAAGAAACCAGCAGCACCACTCTCAATCTTGCCCCACAATTCAGCTCTGAGATGACTATTCTATGCTAGCCTCTTCTATATCAGTTCCCTATCATCCTCAATTCCTTCATCTTTCAAATACTTAAATATATCTAACGCTCCACCCACCATCAGCTCCAAGGGCTAAAAAAAATCTAGAGCTTCCCTACCCTCAGAGATAATATTTTGGAGCAGCTCCGTTCTAACTAACCCCCTCGTTCATGACTCTCCACTATGACAACTTCTACCCTGTTGATTCATTCATCATTGTTGAAAACATCAGTGATGCAGTGGGGCTGTTTTACAACGGGAACAGTGACGGACGCGCCACACATCTCTGTCCTCCAGTTCCTGCCGACTTCCGCCGCTGGAAGTATAGGATTTTGGTGTGTGTGTGCTTTATCATCATTCCTTACAAGACTATGTACGACAGTGATCGCAACTTCTACTGAAGTGTGGATGGCCGTTGGCTCGCTAGGAGCTCATCTGCCCTTTGACAGGTCTTGTTTTTGGTCCTGCTGGGGGTCCACAGCCCCCTCCTCACCTGGTAAACCAGATGGGAGAGACGGTCTAGTCGCCGACTATCCGATCGTGGAGCAGGTAGCGAGGGGTTACATGGTACCCGTGGCCCCAGTATTGGGTGGACCGCAGTATACCCTGTTGAGCCCTCCTAGAATCTTGCCTGTTTGAATGCGGTCAGCTCTCATTCCTCTAAATCCCAAGGAATACTGGAAAGTCAGGCCAGGACATTAAAACAAAGAAGGAATCAAAAACCTGGGTGGCCCCAGTATTGGGTGGGCCGCAGTATTTCAGGAAGAGGGCTGGATTAACTCCCAAAACCCCTGCTGTGTAATCTAACTGCTGATCCTCAGTTGAAGCCAACACCTGTGCTGACTGAGATTGTATTTGCCTAACTTCACTGTTTTGTATAGTGGGCAATATGCAGAGATTGTGTTAGCTGCTAACCAAGAGAAATTGTACGCCAAGATGTCCCAAATCTAAGCCAAAATAAGCAGATACACATTATATATATATTCACAAGTCTATCCATGTGCCTGTCCAAAAGCCTCTTAAACTCTATTTAATCTGTCTCCACCACCACCCCAGGCATCCATTGCCCCATCTGTGTTAAAAAACCTGCCCGCCGATCTCTTTTAAACTTTGCTCCTCTCACCTTAAAGTTAAGCCTCTAGTCTTTGACTTTTCCACCCTGGGGGAAAAGGGTCTTGATTGTCCACCACATCTATCCATGTCTCGTACCTATATTACTAAAAGTCTGATCTTGACCGCTTTTGGCTCGCTGTGGTGTGATTTCCGAGAGAACGCCGCCACCTACGGCCGTCATTTTTGGCCACCTCGCTCAGAGCCCCCCTCCGCCTTCCAGGACCGGAGGATATTTCCCATCAATGAAAAATCAGAGAGATATTCATGTTTTTTAAAAATTCCCCATTCTCTCTGCTGCCCCGTTGGCGGCAGGGGGGAGGGACTATAAAACCCAGAAGTGTAGTCCCTCACTCAGTCTCTGCCAGACCCAGGAAGCGATAGGGTCAAGGCTCTCTGAGCTGCGAATAACACTGAACGCACGTCTACTCCACGATGAGTCCCCTCGATGCGGCTGTAATGTGGCTGCTGCCCAATTGTTTGGCTCGCCTTTTTAACAAGTTTGTGTTCACAAAATGAATTTTGATTGTCAGGTGGCTGCTGCCCAATTGTTTGCCTCGCCTTTTAAACAAGTTTGTGTTCACAAAATAAATTTTGGTTGTTGGGTGGCTGCTGCTCAATTGTTTGCCTCGCCTTTTAAAAAAAGTTTGTGTTCACAACATTAATTTTGGTTGTTGGGTGGCTGCAGCCAAATTGTTTGCCTTGGCTTGGCTTTTAAAATCGTTGCAACAGTTAGCTGCCAGCCCAAGAATCCATTCGGCCCACAATGTCTATACTAGCCCTCTGGAAACCAGTACCTTCGGCCCGCAACACCCATACTAGCGCAACAGAAAGCCCCCCCCCCCCCCCCCCCACCCACTGGCGAGCAATATTGGAATTGGTGGAGAGGTGGAATATTGCGTTGGTGACCAGCCCTCCCTTGTGATGCTGGGACCCAACGGGTCCCACTTAATCTAGTAATTTTATAAACCTCTATCAGTCTAGTGGGGGGCACAATGGCAGAGTTGCTGCCTTACAGCGCCAGAGACCCGGGTTCAATCCTGACTGCCGGTGCTGTCTGTATGGAGTTTGTACGTTCTCCCTGTGGCCGCGTGGGTTTTCTCCGGGTGCTCCGGTTTCTTCCCACATCCCAAAGACGTGCAGATCTGTAGGTTATTTGGCTACTGTAAAAATGTTTTATTGACCCTAGTGTAGGATAGCGCTAGTGTATGGGGTGATCAATGGTCAGCACAGACTTGGTGGGCCGAAGGGCCTGGTTTACGCTGTATCTCCAATGTTTAACCTCCAGTATCCCAGAGAAAACAATCAGTTTCTTTCTCCAACCTTGCAGATAATAACCCTGCTTATATAGTCATACAATTACATCTTCAATACTTCATCTGCAAGATGACAGCTTTGAAAATTAAACCCCTTTCAGTCAGGCTCGGATACACATTGAAGTAAAATGGTTGAAAGCCAGATCTCACTCAACTAGAAATCAATCAATCTCTCTCTCTCTCTCTCTCTTGCGCGTTCACTCCAACTCGGGGTTGAGTGGTGCCATCTGCTTCATGATGTCTTGGTGCTGTGTTAGCCATTCGTCATGATGCAGTTTCACTCATAGGTTAGCTAGGCAGATGAGCAGTCCTCTCCCAGCAAGAAAGAAGAACACATACATAACAGAATTCAACATAAAACATAAACATCCACCACAGCGGAAATATGCTACCAATTTAACCGGGCCGGCCGTAAGAACAGCTCTTTGGTGGTTGAATTATCTGTTTCAGCCTGGCTTAAAAATGACCCAGCACCGCGTTTGGCCTTGTTTGGTTTCAATTCCTCACTGTCGTGGCACCACTCTTTCTCATTTCCTCTGGTTTTCGCATATCCACACCTGCCGTTGAAGCTCATATACAGACAAACCCAAAGCTGCCTCATTCATCTGGAAGAACGAACGTGCAACATCTTTCCTGCCGCGTACTGCTGAAGCAAACTCCAGAGGGATGAATCTGGAACCTCGTTGGTATTGTAGAACACAGGCTCAGTTGTACACTCAGCTCCATAAACTTAACTGCAAACAGAGTTTGGATCAAAATACTTGTTGCACAACATAAATGTGCAGCTGCTGGAGCTGCTGTCTCACAGCACCAGAGACCTGGGCTCAATCGGGCCCTGGGGTGCTGTCTGCGTGGTGTTTGCATGTTCTCTCCGTGACCGCCTGGAATGGCCTAGGTGCTCCAGTTTCCTCCCACATCCCAAAGACGTGCATGTCTGTAGGTTGATTGGCCCTCTGTAAATTGTTCCTTGCGTGCAGGGACTGGAGGCGAAAGTGGGATAACATAGAACTAGTGTGAACAAGTGACCGATAGTTGGCGTGGACTCGGGGGCCGCAGAGCCTGTTTCCATGCTGTATCTTTCGGTCAGTTAGTCAGTCAAAAAAAAACATGCCATGTTAAGGAGAAGAAAATTCTGCGGGATGTATTCTTAAAAGCAAATGTTACAGTATATCACCTTTGCCAGTGCAATTAGATGACCCATCGGGGCACGAGACACTCGTAAGAACAGCATTCCAGGTAGACAACAATTCTGGAGAAACTCAGCGGGTGAGGCAGCATCTATAGATGCTGCCTCACCCGCTGAGTTTCTCCAGTATTTTTGTCTACTTTCGATTTTTCCAGTATCTGTAGTTCTTTCTTAAGCATTCCAGGTATATCACTCTGCTGACTTGACCTAGCTACGGGGGTTAACAGGTTCATTGTTTACGGTTAGTGGTCGGAGACATAAAGCCCTGGTTATTAGGGCTGGGTTACCCTCTACTGTGATGCCTTCTATGTCTACTAATCATAATTGTACATGTTTACATGTAAATAATGTGCATATGCGCAAAATAGCTTGATATACAAGTTGTTCATGGAATCATCTGCAGTAAGCCTGTGTTTTGGGTAGAAAGAGAAAGCTGGCTGGTTTGCAAGCATTCTAAAACAACACCACATTCCTCTTCAAAAGATATAATCATGTGGGTAACAGCCAGCCACAAGATCCTAGAACCTCTTAGCTGGTAGAAACCGAGCTGGTGTGCACAATGTGGCTACAGGAGCTGTTCAGAGGCTGGGAATCCTGCAGTAACTCCCCAAAGCCTGGCCACTATCTACAAGGCTCATCAGGAATGTGACAAAATACTCCCTTGCCTGGACAGCATGGACAAGGAGGGCTGAAGGGTCTGTTTCCATGCCCCATTACCATAAATCTCTATGACTAGGAGTGTAGCTTCAACGACACTCAAGATGCTCGATACCATACCTGACATAGCAGCCCAACTAATCGGCACCTCATCCACAGCCATTCACTCACTGCACAGAAACAGTGTTGTAGTATCTACCAAATACCCAGCAGCAATTCACCAAGACTCCTTAGACAGCAACCACCAAACCCACCACCTCACTAGCTTAAAGGACAAAGACAACATTCACCACCTGGAAGTTGCCCTCCAGACCTGCATCGTCGTTCCATCACTGTTGCTGGGTCAAAATCCTGCAGCTCCCTTCCTAACAGCACCCTGAGCATACCCACACCTCAAGGATCGCAGGGACCAAGAAGGCAGCTCACCAACGCCTTCAATTAGGTACGGGCAATTAAACGTAGATACAAGGAACTGCAGATGCTGGAATCTTGAGGAAACCACAAAGTTCAGGAGGAACTCGGCGGGACAGGCTGACCCTGCACTTTTGTGTTTTAGGCAATTAAATTTGAGAAGCCCCCTACCATGGATGGATTAAAAACAAATAACGGCAGAGTGATTTTAAATCATCTCCAGTAAAGAACCCACAATCTTTCAAGTAGGTATCTCAGCACCACCCAAGGAGAATTTATGCTAGGTTTCTCCAGGAGACCAACAGCAAATGACAAAACATCAAAAAGAAAACTCAACCATGCTTCAAAGTCACGTTATAGTGGCAAGCTTTCTTTCAACCATATGTAGTAGAAGCAAAGGTAGACGCAAAAAGCTGGAGTAACTCAGCGGGACAGGCAGCATCTCCGGAGAGAAGGAATGGGTGTCGCTTTGAGTCAAGACCCTTCTTCATACTGGTAGTAGAACCAAGTCTAGCTATTTCTCCCTCTACCCCTCTCGCAAGCCATCAAGTAAATTACTGAAAAGCAAAGTGCTGGAGGAAATGTCCCGACTTGAAACAATATCTGTCCATTCCCTCCACAGATGCAGCCTGTCCATCCCCTCCATCAATGATGCCTGAGCCACTGAGTTCCTCCAGCACTTTGTGTTTTGCTCATGATTCCAGCATCTGCAATGTCTGCAGTCTACAAGGGAAATACCGAGGCTGCACAGCCTAGTTTCACCCAAAGCGGCACAGATCAAGACTGGCGCTGAGGTGTCTTGGTCTGGATGCTCTGGTGGCAATGTGAGTAACTCACTTACCAACCAAGGCTTGTTTTGTTGTTTCTCAGGGTTCAAAGAATTCACATTATTTAATACTTGCCTTAAAACTATAAGAAACTGCAACAACAGTTCAAGAAGGCGCTTGACGATTACTTTCTCAGGAGGTACAAGCACTTGGCCTTGTCACAGATACCTACGTCCTGTCAGTGATGCCACGATGCTACTTTGTAAAGAATATATTTCACACATAGCAGCAACTAAATGAAGAAGTACACCGACAAATAAGGCAAGATACTAAATGTGGTTTCCACACGTTTCCGCCTGCTGCAGTTGAACCAGTTTTCATTTTGAAAAGGGGTTTGACAAAAAGAATTGCAAAGTCAAATTATCATTAAAAAGTATTATTAACAAGAGTAAACCATGCAGCCACATCCTGAGTTAGTTGATTATCAAAAGATGGATAATATTCAACTTCAGAAATTAAGACGGTATTCGAAATAGACTTAGGGCAAACATTAGCAACTTATTGTTTTACTCTCTGTGTTGTGAAACATTCGGCTGAACGTTTGTTTGTGCCAATGTTTAATGTTGCTCTGGCCTCCACTCTCCTTATTTCATTTCAACCTATCTACGTAACCTTGCATTCATTTCTCCTTCACATTCTTACCCTTGAAATGATTATCAACTATTTTCCAAAGCGGCAAGGAAATCAGCCTTCTAATGAAGACCGCTCAGGGTCCAGTTTCAAATCTGCTAAATTATGATTCAGTTGATTCATAATAGACGGTGTTTCTACTTTTCCCCCTTGTCAAATGTAAAATAAAGAAGCAATCTCCATTTACGTAGTGCCCAACCAGTGAAACCAAAGAAGCAGATCTGGTTTGTCTACAGAAAGCTCTCACAAACAAGCAAGGTAGAGGACTACAATATCATTTTTGGTGTTGTTAGTTGAGAATAAGTATTGTTCGGGGTACTGGGAGAATACTATGGTGTCTTTTACCTCCACCCGCAGGGAGTATAGGGAAGAAGATTTTTGAGATTGCTCGTGTGAAAATCTAGCATTTCCTCAGTCCAGTATGAGTTTGTCAGCCCCAACTTCATGCTCGAGGAGATTCAGCCAAGTGTGCCCTGCAATGAGGCAAACATAACACTAAAGGGCTGTCCCACTTGGGCGACCTAATTGGCGAGTTTAGAAGAGTTTAGGAGAGTTTGAAAAAATGTCATGTTGAAGACCTCCTTCGACTATGTTGAAGACTATCTACGATTATCTTCGACTACCTTCGACTACGACCGCAACCTAGCTGAATCCTCAAGTACACGGGGACTACTCTCGAGCATGAAGGAGAGTTACAAAGAACCTCGTGTCGACCATGCTGCGAGTATGAGTCAAGGGCAAACTCGCCAGATTAGGTCGCCCAAGTGGGACAGCCCCTTAAATCTCCAAACTCTTCATGTTTATAAGTGATAGGAGCAGAATTAGGCCATTCGGCCCATCAAGTCTACTCCGCCATTCAATCATGGCTGATCTATCTTTCCCTCTCAACCCCATTCTCCTGCCTTCTCCCCATAACCTCTGACACACGTACTAATCATGAATCTATCTCTGCCTTAAAAATATCCATTGACTTGCCCTCCACAGCTGTCTGTGGCAATGAAATCTGTTGAATTGGCAGTGGGAGAGAGCAGGTGGAGTGGGAACAGCACCAGAGTGAGACCTATCAGCATACAAAATGAAAGCAGTATTCCAAAGCATACTGTCGTAGGACTGTGATGGACTAGTATAGCAGCTGCCATGGTTCAACTTAGTCTCACTATATCCCTGTAACATACTTCGATATGTACACTTCCCTTTTTTGTCCCGCCTGCTTATTCTTAGAACCTCTTCTCCAAAGATTCTTTCTGACCGACAAGCAGACATTAAACAGATAATGTTTAAGAAGGAATTGGAGATGCTGGAAAATCGAAGGTAGACAAAAATGCTGGAGAAACTCAGCGGGTAAGGCAGCATCTATGGAGCGAAGGAAAAAGGCAACGTTTCGGGCCAAGACCCTTCCTTCGCTCCATAGATGCTGCTGCACCCGCTGAGTTTCTCCAGCATTTTTGTCTACATTAAACAGATAATTAGTTTTTAAACAATATTTCCCTTTCTGCCTCCACATTTCTCAATGACAGTTGGGGTTCATTCAGTCCCATAGACATAAGAAAGTGCAGACGCTGTCATCTTGAGCACAACACAGTAATGGAGTAACTCTGCTGGCCAGGCAGCATCTGTTGGGGGGAAATGGATAAACGACACTTCAGACTGATGAAGGATCCCGGCCCTGTCCATCACACCCACAGATGCTGCCGGACCAACAAATTTCCTTCAGCATTTTGCTGGAGAAACTCAGCGGGTATAGCAGCATCTATGGAGCGAAGGAAATAGGCTACGTTAAATGGCGGTGCTGGCTCGAATGGCGTCCTCCTGCACCTATTTCTATGTTTCTATGCGATGTTCTTGTACTTTATTTGTTACCGAGCTAGTTCGTAAATCTCTGGTGACAGAGGCAAGTGCAATCAAGGCCTTACCCAGTACTTCACCATCCACAAAGAGGGGCACTAAAGTCTATTCCAAAGCCCTCATCCTTAGTTCTGGATCACTGTACTGTAGATTTGCGAGCAACAGCAACAGGAGATTAGCAAGAGATACGACTGATTGGCTCTAGCCCAAGTGGGAGGAGAGAAGTGAGTCAGAGGGGTGAAAACAGTTGAAAAGTAGTTGCCAAGGACAGGCAGACTTTACTCAGAACTGCTGTAGCTTTGGGAGCAACAGCAGCAGGAGTTTAGCAAGAGATACGACTGATTGGCTCTAGCCCAAGTGGGAGGAGAGAAGTGAGTCAGTGCCGGGAAAACAGTTTAAAATTGAGGAATTTGGTTTGTAAATTGGTAAATCAGGCAATTTATCAGTCAATTTAAGCAAGACTGCTCTTGGGGAGCGGCAGTGAGGAGCGGCCTTGTGAGGGAAGTGTGAGTCTTTGGCTCGAGAGTCTTCGAGGAGGCTGCTGAGGAGAGGAGACCACGCAATACGCTTGAGAGGTAGAGATGAAAGAAGGAGATGTCAGGCAAGCTGATTCAGTGTGATGCTTGCAGTATGTGGGAGGTCAAGGACACCGCTGGTGCCTCTGGCTGCTACAAATGCGACAAGTGCATCCAGGTAGAGCTCCTGAAGGGCCGTGTTGGGGAACTGGAGAAGCAAGTGGATGACCTCCGGTTCGTCCGAGAAACTGAGTCATTCCTCGACAAGTCCTACAGTACGATTGTTACACCTAAGGTACTGGAAGAGAGAAGGTGGGAGACAGTGAGAAAGGGAGGGAAGCATGGAATGCCAACGTCCCCGGGTGTTGTACCTCTTGTGAACAGGTTCACCCACTTAGAAGCTGTCGGGACAGAAGACGTGTTTACACTGAGCGGCGGACTGGCTTGCGATGCGAATAGGGCTGTTGAGCCAGAACCAAAAGGGCCTAAGGCAGGCAACGCCATTGTAGTGGGAGACTCCATTGTGAGAGGTACGGACAGGGGTTTCTGCGGCAACAGACGGGATGCGAGGATGGTGTGCTGCCTTCCTGGTGCCAGGATCCAGGATGTCACGGACAGAGTGCAGAAAATCCTCAAGGGTGAAGGTGAACATCCGGAAATGGTAGTGCATGTCGGCACAAACGATGTCGGAAAGAAGGGGATGAATATTCTGCAGCGTGACTTTAGAGAGCTCGGAAAAATGCTGAAAACCAGGACCTCCAGGGTTGTTATCTCCGGTTTGCTTCCAGTTCCTCGTGCTGGCGAGAGCAGGAACAGGGAGATACGGGACCTGAACGTGTGGCTGAGGAACTGGTGCACGGGGCAGGGATTTAGATTCTTAGATCACTGGGATCTGTTTTGGGGTAAGGGGGAACTGTACAAAAGGAACGGATTGCATCTTAACAGGTGTGGGACCAGCATTCTGGCAGGCAGGTTTGTCACTGCTACACGGGTGGTTTTAAACTGAATAAGGGGGGTGGGGTGTCGAATGGGATAGTGGAGGATGGAGTTAAAGGGAAAGGGTTTCTTAAATGTGTGAGCATAGAGACAGAGGGGTGTAAAGTGAGGGTAGAAGCAATAGGTAGCAAGGTGAAAAGTAAAAGTGGCAGGCAGACAAAACCAGGGCAAAAATCAAAAAGGGCCACTTTTCAACATAATTGTATAAGGGGTAAGAGTGTTGTAAAAACAAGCCTGAAGGCTTTGTGTCTCAATGCAAGGAGCATTCGTAATAAGGTGGATGAGTTGAATGTGCAGATAGCTATTAATGACTATGATATAGTTGGGATCACGGAGACATGGCTCCAGGGTGACCAAGGCTGGGAGCTGAACATCCAGGGATATTCAATATTCAGGAGGGATAGAGAGAAAGGAAAAGGAGGTGGGGTAGCGTTGCTGATTAGAGAGGAGATTAACGCAATGGAAAGGAAGGACATTAGTTTGGAGGATGTGGAATCGGTATGGGTAGAGCTGCGAAACACTAAGGGGCAGAAAACGCTGGTGGGTGTTGTGTACAGGCCACCTAACAGTAGTAGTGAAGTTGTAGATGGTATCAAACAGGAAATTAGAAATGCGTGCGACAAAGGCAAAACCGTTATAATGGGTGACTTCAATCTACATATAGATTGGGTGAATCAAATTGGCAGGGGTGCTGAGGAAGAGGATTTCTTGGAATGTATGCGGGATAGTTATCTAAATCAACATGTAGAGGAACCAACGAGAGAGCAGGCTATTTTAGACTGGGTATTGAGTAATGAGGAAGGGTTAGTTAGCAGTCTTGTTGTACGTGCCCCCTTGGGCAAGAGTGACCATAATATGGTTGAGTTCTTCATTAGGATGGAGAGTGACATTGTAATTCAGAAACAATGGTTCTGAACTTAAAGAAAGGTAACTTTGAGGGTATGAGACGTGAATTGGCCAAGATTGACTGGCAATTAATTCTAAAAGGGTTGACGGTGGATATGCAATGGAAGACATTTAAAGACTGCATGGATGAACTACAAAAATTGTTCATCCCAGTTTGGCAAAAGAATAAATCAGGGAAGGTAGTGCATCCGTGGATAACAAGGGAAATCAGGGATAGTATCAAAGCGAAGGATGATGCGTACAAATTAGCCAGAAAAAGCAGCATACCGGAGGACTGGGAGAAATTCAGAGACCAGCAGAGGAGGACAAAGGGCTTAATTAGGTAAGGAAAAATAGATTATGAAAGAAAACTGGCAGGGAACATAAAAACTGACTGCAAAAGTTTTTATAGATATGTGAAAAGAAAGAGATTAGTTAAAACAAATGTAGGTCCCTTGCAGTCAGAAACAGGTGAGTTGATCATGGGGAACAAGGATATAGCGGACCAATTGAATAACTACTTTGGTTCCGTCGTCACTAAGGAAGACATAAATAATCTGCCGGAAATAGCAGGGGACCGCGGGTCAAAGGAGTTGGAGGAATTGAGTGAAATCCAGGTTAGCCGGGAAGTGGTGTTGGGTAAATTGAATGGATTAAAGGCCGATAAATCCCCAGGGCCAGATAGGTTGCATCCCAGAGTACTTAAGGAAGTAGCACCAGAAATTGTGGATGCATTAGTAATAATCTTTCAAAACTCTTTAGATTCTGGAGTAGTTCCTGAGGATTGGCGGGTAGCAAACGTAACCCCACTTTTTAAGAAGGGAGGGAGAGAGAAAACGGGGAATTACAGGCCAGTTAGTCTAACATCGGTAGTGGGGAAACTACTAGAGTCAGTTATTAAAGATGGGATAGCAGCACATTTGGAAAGTGGTGAAATCATTGGGCAAAGTCAGCATGGATTTACAAAAGGTAAATCATGTCTGACGAATCTTATAGAATTTTTCGAGGATGTAACTAGTAGCGTGGATAGGGGAGAACCAGTGGATGTGGTGTATCTGGACTTCCAGAAGGCTTTCGACAAGGTCCCACATAAGAGATTAGTATACAAACTTAAAGCACACGGCATTGGGGGTTCAGTATTGATGTGGATAGAGAACTGGCTGGCAAACAGGAAGCAAAGAGTAGGAGTAAACGGGTCCGTTTCATAATGGCAAGCAGTGACTAGTGGGGTACCGCAAGGCTCAGTGCTGGGACCCCAGCTATTTACAATAAATATTAATGATCTGGATGAGGGAATTGAAGGCAATATCTCCAAGTTTGCGGATGACACTAAGCTGGGGGGCAGTGTTAGCTGTGAGGAGGATGCTAGGAGACTGCAAGGTGACTTGGATAGGCTGGGTGAGTGGGCAAATGTTTGGCAGATGCAGTATAATGTGGATAAATGTGAGGTTATCCATTTTGGTGGCAAAAACAGGAAAGCAGACTATTATCTAAATGGTGGCCGACTAGGAAAAGGGGAGATGCAGCGAAACCTGGGTGTCATTGTACTAAGCATGGTACTAATCCATCTACACAGCGGATCTCCAATGTAACACCAACAGCTGCTTTTTGCAGAAGTTTTCGGATGATACAGCTGTTGTCGGCCTCATTAAAGGGGGCAATGAGGAGGAGTATAGAGACATAATAAGTAACTTTGTGGAGTGGAGTGCACACAATAACCTCCATCTTAACACCAATAAAACAAAGGAGATAGTTGTGGACTTCAGGAGGGGGAGGAGGAGGACTCAAGCAACACCAATCACCATTAAGGGCACTGAGGTGGAGGTGGTCGCTAATCACAGGTACCTTGGGGTGCAGCTTGACAGTGAGCTGAACTGGAAGTGTCATATGGAGGCGGTGTACAGGAAGGGACAAAGCCGACTGTATTTTTTAAGGAGGCTGAGGTCATTTAACATCTGCCAACCCCTACTGTGCAGTGTCTACCATTCAGTGGTGGCCAGTGCTCTGTTTTTTGCTGTGGCCTGTTGGGGAGATGGCGCCCGTATAGCGGATAAAAACAGACTGGACAAGCTAATCAGGAAGGCCGGCTCAGTGGTTGGGGCTGAGCAACGAACGGTCCAGCAGGTGGCAGAGGCCAGAACTCTAAACAAACTAGGTTCTATAATGACCAACCCCACTCACCCACTCCATGCCCTGAAGGTGATCAAGAGCAGCATCTTCAGTCAGAGGCTGATTGCACCAATGTGCAAAACTGAGAGACATAGGAAGTCCTGTTTACCAGCTGCTATAAGGTTATATAATGCGCATAAATAACTGCACTTTTTTTTAAATTAATTGTATTTTAACTTGTATTTTAACTTGTATTTTAACTTGTTAAGTATGGAAGCCATTTGAGGAAATGTGTGGTGTTATGTCTGTCTTGAAGCTGTCGTGGCACTGTAATTTCCTGTAAAGGATTATTAAAGGTATAATCAATCAATCAATCAATCAATCAGTCATTGAAAGTAGGCATGCAGGTGCAGCAGGCAGTGAAGAAAGCGAATGGTATGTTAGCTTTCATAGCAAAAGGATTTGAGTATAGGAGCAGGGAGGTTCTACTGCAGTTGTACAGGGTCTTGGTGAGACCACACCTGGAGTATTGCGTACAGTTTTGGTCTCCAAATCTGAGGAAGGACATTATTGCCATAGAGGGAGTGCAGAGAAGGTTCACCAGACTGATTCCTGGGATGTCAGGACTGTCTTATGAAGAAAGACTGGATAGACTTGGTTTATACTCTCTAGAATTTAGGAGATTGAGAGGGGAACTTATAGAAACTTATAAAATTCTTAAGGGGTTGGACAGGCTAGATGCAGGAAGATTGCTCCCGATGTTGGGGAAGTCCAGGACAAGGGGTCACAGCTTAAGGATAAGGGGGAAATCCTTTAAAACCGAGATGAGAAGAACTTTTTTCACACAGAGTGGTGAATCTCTGGAACTCTCTGCCACAGAGGGTAGTCGAGGCCAGTTCATTGGCTATATTTAAGAGGGAGTTAGATGTGGCCCTTGTGGCTAAGGGGATCAGAGGGTATGGAGAGAAGGCAGGTACGGGATACTGAGTTGGATGATCAGCCATGATCATATTGAATGGCGGTGCAGGCTCGAAGGGCCGAATGGCCTACTCCTGCACCTAATTTCTATGTTTCTATGTTTCTACTCTGCCTTCCTCTGCTTCTGGGCATGATCTCTGACTCAGATACTAGATTGGCATTTGATCCAGAACAAACAATCATTAAAATACACAGCCCCACAAAATGTCCATTCTGAATTTGGTTTTCGTTGTCAATAACATATGATGCATCAGTTTTGCCTCATAGATTTGTCAGATGGATCATTACTAGAGATGGACAACCCTGAGCTACCTGCCCAGACTTGTACTTGACCAACCCATCCAATTTTGTATGTAATCAAGCCTACACCCAAGGACTGCAGCACTCACCTTGAAGTTTTCACTTATTCAGTCTATTTCTTAACCAGACACTTGCCATTACTACCACTGCTGCTAGGATCAGGAGCACACTGATGCAAATGCTTCAAGAAAACACAGTACAGTATGATCTTAAATATATCATGAAATCTTGAGTGCATTGTTCAGAAAATGCAGCAAATAGAGTAATAGTTATACAGCGTGGAGAGGTGTACTGTTTTTAGATTTGTTTTAAGAGATTTGTTTTAAACTCGGGATCACTCGTGGGTGGACTCGCACCGTGAGACAGGGGTTTTACATGCTATACAATATTCATATCACAGGTTTGCTGTGTGTGAAAATTATTTGTATACATTCCTTTTATGGGCACAGAATACAATTAATCTAAAAACCTGACATCAGCATTCAAGAGTTTTGCTCCAACAGACATCCTTCAGGGTTAGTGGGGTGGGGTGAGGAAAACAAGTCTCCACTTGTCGGTTTCCATTCTTATCTATCCTGTTGTTGCCTGAGAATTACCTGAGAATTCCCTCTACCTGCTACATATTACCTCCAGTATCTCCTGACGATCCAACCTTGGCTCTGTACACGACCCCACTGGCCATGGGCAGCTCCGATGTGGTTTCTAGATTGTCAGAATGGTTCTCCAACATCCAATGTGAGGTGTCTTCAGTTCCTGTCACAAAATGTGTTCTCTAGCTTTGTTCCTCTCCCTGGCAATGGCCCAAGAACAAACCTGACCGCACACAGTCGTGGATGTCACATTTAGCAAGATGACCTTCAAACCATATACCATGCCACCGCAGAACCATCTACTTCTGAAGTAGGTCTGAAGAAGGGTCTCGACTCAAAACGTCACCAATTCCTTTTCTCCAGAGATGTTGCCTGACCCGCTGAGTTACTCCAGCTTTTTATGTCTACCATCTACTTCTACCTCTCTGACTCCACCATCTGCTGAAACAGTCATCCATTTCTCGGTTATTTCCGAACGTGAACATTTCAACATGCTCCCAGCCAACCTCCCTTGTTCTATTCTCCATAAAGGTAAACCATCCAAAGCTCAGCCAGCCATTTTCTAATGACCTTTCAGCCGCATCTTAAACGATTAAACTTTCACCCTCATTTTCAAATACCTCCATGGCATCACAGTGTATCTATTTCGGTAACCACCAGTAGTCAGACAATCCTCATGTCTGCATCCAATCAACTCTGGGCTATTGCTCGTCTGGTTTTCAACACTCCACCACAACCTTCTGCTACTGAGGCATTAGGCTCTGAACATTCCTCCATAAAATCATGCTGTCTCTCTAATTCAAATACCAATCACCACATGTTGTAGATATCTACCAGGAAATACATCGGGACATTGCAAAGGTGCGATACAAAGAGTGTTTGCTTCGAATTCCAGCCACTAAAACAATGGACTTGTCAGACACACTCCGGAAGTCAGCTATTTTCATTAATTGCCCACCCCCAAGCCTTTAACCTTATTTTTTGCCTTGCTCAAGAACATCAAATCAGGAAGGAAATGCACATGAATCTAATTAAAGTTTCTCCCCCTCTTCCTCTACTTCAGTGCCACTGCATCATCTCTATAACAGCCAAGCCCATACCTGCTTAGCTTCAGATCGGGTAGGATCAGAAACTTCCAAACCAGTGCATTGAGCTGAAAATTGTAAGCAGGGGGTAAACATGATCAGAATTATAAATGCTGCTGACAGTACACCAACTTGAACCGTCTCAATTAAAACAAATATGCACCAACGTTTTCCTCCTCACCCCCGAGTAAATAGTGGGGAGTCTGGTCTGTGTGATGGACTGGGCCACTTCCGATGGTTCCAGACAGAAATGATATCAGATCAAATATCAGACTGAAGATGAGATTATTCTCTGTGCAGTAATGATGGCTCTTAGATGTGCACAAGGAGATGATCGGCATTGAGATAAATGTTCCCCATTAGCAGGTAGTTCAGTCAGAAGAATTTGGGGATTGCTAAGGGAAAAAAATGTTCTTCTTAAAAAAAGTTATAACGATCTGGAATTTACTGTCCACTGGAATGGTGGATAAACCATTTAGTGGCTTCAGAAGGCAATTGGGAAAGCACAGAGCTGTAGGAAATTAGAAGCACGATACTGACAAGACTGAGGATGAAAGAGTTGGCATACACTTGATGGGCCGAGTGGCCTACTTTCATATTGCAACAATTCTAGGGTGTAGTGTTGGTTGTGCTATGGCGGTAACTAGCTGTACATCCAGTGACCCATAACTGCACCCCCTTTCCCCTCCAGAAGATAGACAGGTCCATGCTGTTCGAGACAGGAAAGCACCTTATAGTTTTTTTAAATCCCCAAAAAGTACTTAAAAGAGTGCTGTGGTGTTCATCCAATATTCCAGACTTTTTCTTTACGGAATATTGAGAAACTAAATTGTGATCTTTAATGACAAATTAACTTTAATCTCCTGTGAACATCTGCAATTACGTTTACCACATTTGCATTCTGGCAACCAAAAGTATCATTTGTTTTCAACATTCTTATTCCAACTCAGAATGAGTTCCCGAGCTTTAGTTATTTAACTGCAGGCAGAGATGTACAAAGACACCTGGCCACACGCTCATCTCCCCGCTAC
Source organism: Amblyraja radiata (assembly GCF_010909765.2). NCBI lineage: Eukaryota > Metazoa > Chordata > Chondrichthyes > Rajiformes > Rajidae > Amblyraja > Amblyraja radiata. The sequence goes on along the minus strand of NC_045981.1, from coordinate 35,027,261 downwards.
CTTCAGGTAGAAGGTACAGGAGCCTGAAGACTGCAACGTCCAGGTTCAGAAACAGCTTCTTCCCCACAGCCATCAGGCTATTGAACTCAACTCAAACAAAACTCTGAACATTAATAGCTCATTATCTGTTTATTTGCACTTTATCTGTTTTATTTATTCATGTGTGTATATATTTATACAATGGTATATGGACACACTGATCTGTTCCATATTCATGCCTTCTATAATTCTGTTGTGCTGAAGCAAAGCAAGAATTTCATTGTCATATCTGGGACACATGACAATAAACTCTCTTGAATCTTGAATCTTAACCTGTGCCTGATATCACGTGTGCTGCATTTTTCTAGCAGACTCACTTAGCTCAGGTACTAATAAATAATAAACACATGCACATATTTCTCATTGCATTTCACGGACCAGTAGGAACCCTTAATAACAATTTAGCTCATTTTAATTCACTCAATTTCCAATAAGCAGCTCAAATCAATTTTTCTTCCCAAAATATTAAAATGTTATTTCTATTAACCTGACAGAAAAATTTAAACTAGAAGCATAATAAAATAACAGTTGAAAAAGTGAAATCTGGAATAATTCAACCGGTCAGGCAGAATTTATAGAAAGGCAAACAATTTGGCTTTAAGATAGAAAGAGTGCAGAGAAGATTTGCAAGGATGTAGCCAGGACTCGAGGACCTGAGCTGTAGGGTGGGTTAATAGCCCATTATCTGTAGGGTGGGTTGGGCAGGCTAGGACTTTATTTCTTGGTGCGCAGGATACTGAGAAGTGATTTTATAGACATGTCTAAAACCACGAGTGGAATAGATAAAGTGAACGCACTAAGTTTTTTTGCCCAGGGTAGGAGAATCAAGAACAAGAGGACGTAGGGTTAAGATGAGAGGGGGACGATTTAATATGAACTTGAGGGGCAGCTTTTTCACACAGGGAGTGGTGGATACATGCAACGAGACAGATACAATAACATTTAAAAGGCATTTGAACAGGTGCATGGATAGGAAGGGTATGGGCCAGTCAAATGGACTAACTTAGAGCATCTTAATCGGAATAGACGAGTTGAGCCGAAGGACCTGTTTCCGTGGTACAACTCTATGACAGTTAAGTCCTGATACAGGTTTTCCTGCTTCTCTTTCTAAGGAAGGCACAGCCTGTTAAGTGCTTCCAGCATTTTCTGTTTTTAGCAACTACAGCTTTTGATTTTCTTTTAATAAAGCAACAACAGACTTCCTTTGCAATACAGAAATCGAATTACGTGCTTCCCATTGACATCAAATACTTTACTTAACTCCCTTCACAAGATTTTGATTGACCTCATATTAATAATCAAATTTTCTTCATCGTCAGCTGTGACTCAGTTGGCAGCACGTTCATCCCTGAGTTTCCAGAGACTCAAGAACAAAACCCAAGCAGACACTCCCATGCATTTCTCAGATTCTTTTGGATAAGACTATGAACACTAAAGGTTCCACGACACTATTTCAGAAAAGAGTAGTGGGAGGGAGAGGAGCCTTCGTATCTTTGCACTGATATTTATCCCGCTATCACATTACTGAGTCTACTTATCCTGGAACTATGACAGCACTGAAATGCCGTTTGGCCCATTGAATGTATTCTGGTTCATTGTACGGCAATCCAATTAGTCCCTTTCATTCATCCACACTTTCTCCAAAGCTCTGCAAATTGTTCACTCATGGAGTCATATAGTGCAAAAACAGGCCCTTCAGCCCAACATGCCCATGCTGACCATGATGTCCCAGACCCTAGACCCACCTGCCCATATTTGCCCCATATCCCTATAAAACTTTCCTATCCATATACGTGTCCAAATGACTTTTCAATGTTGTGACAGCACTGCCTCAATTACTTCTTCTAGCAGCTCAGTCCACATTCCCACCACGCTCTGTGTGAAGAAATTGTCCCTCAGAAATAGGTTTCAGCTGAAGGGGAGAAGATATAAAGGGGATCTGAAGGGCAAGTTTTTTTTTTCACATAGAGGGCTATACATACATGGATCGAGCTGCCAGAAGATGCGGGTACAATTTTGACATTTAATAGAAGCTTACACAGGTACAAGAATAGGTAGGTTTGGAGGGATATGGGTCCGAAGTAGAGATGGTCAAAAACTTAAAGTTCTTAAGAATAAATATCACCCGCAATTTGTCCTGGACCAGCCACATCGAAGCTATGGCCCTAAAATCACACCAACGCCTCTATTTACTAAGAAATCGGCATGTACCCAACAACCCTCCAACTTCTACGGATGCGCCGTAGAAAACATTTTATTGGGATGCATCACAGCACAGTTCATGAACACAAGAAATTGCAGAGAGTTGTGGACGTATCTCAGACCATCACGCAAACCAACCTCCCTTCCATTGACTCCATCTACATTTAACGCTGCATTGGCAAGGCCACTAGCATAATCAAGGACCAGTCTCACCCCGGCCACTCCCTCTTCTCCCCTCTCCCATCAGCCAAGAGGTACAGATGTTTGAAAACACATACTAATTCTTCTTGCATATGGCGTGCACAGCCTAAAGGTGTAGGACAACTTGTTCTATTTGATCTTATTTGATTGTGCACGCCAGGTTGATTGCATTCGCTGCAACAGGGCGGATCACGTGAAGGTTGCAATCTCCCATCCCACACATACTACCAGATTCAGGGACGGTTTCTTCCCAGCTGTTATCAGGCAATTGAACCATCCTCTCACCAGTTAGAGTGCAGTCCTGACCTCCTACTACCTCATTTTCATTCCATCTACTCATAGCCACAACACTATTCAAGGATCTTGTGCATTTTGTTCAGAATGTGAGCATCATTACATTCATTCTGACCCACGACTTAAATCACTTCTGTCCTTCTGAAGAAAGTGCTTCTTGGAACATCCCCACCAACTTTCAGGAATCTCTGATCATTAAGAACCTTGGGAGTACACAGAATAACTGGGGAAAGGAGCTCATCATCATGCCTGTTTAAGAAGGAACTGCAGATGCTGGAAAATCGAAGGTAGACAAAAGTGCTGGAGAAACTCAGCGGGTGCAGCAGCACCTATGGAGTGAAGATTTTCATGTCAGAAGAGTAGTTAGTGGAGGACTTCGACGTCGCCCATTCCTTCTCTCCACAGATGCTGCTGCACCCGCTGAGTTTCTCCAGCACTTTTGTCTACCTTCATCATCATGCCTACCTGCCCATCAGGCACCTTCTGCCCCATCCGCGGCTAAGTCTGCAATTCCCACATCAATCTTCCCCATCTCCTCAAAACCGGACTGGAATCAAATATTTCTCAATCCAGAGGATCTACTCGAGAGGATGATGGCAGGGCTCCCAAAGTAGACTCAGTAGTGATGAAGTAACGGTGATCCCTTATTTAGGGTGTTGTGTGAGATTGGGAACATCCAATGTGCCTAACCACCAAGAATCATAGAAGCACCTAGCACAGAAAGGATTATTTCAATCCACCTCGTCTGTGCCGATCATATTCCTATTTACGCTACGTGCATACTATTTGACTGCAATAGATATTCATCCCTCTATACTTTCTTATCTAAATATACACCTAATACCCTTTAAATGTGGTAATTCGGTTCAGTATGTGTCGGAAGGAACTGCAGATGCTGGGTTTAAACCACAGATAGACACAAAATGCTGGAGTAACTCAGCGGGACAGGCAGCATCTCTGGAGGGAAGGAATGGGCGACGTCGAAGTCCTCCACTAACTACTCTTCTGACATGAAAATCTTAAACTCAATCAAGCTGTCACGTTCTGAGTTTAAAAGCTGAAACTGGGGACAAATGTAAAGGAGAATGTGGCAGCAAAGATGAGATGTCGAGAAGTTGTTCCCCTGGCTGAAGTTATATCCGAGTTTGTTGCCTCTCTGCCCCAGTCAATCTGGACAGAAACTTTAATCCTACCTGACAAAAACACACGAATTTAATCCAAGTGACAGATCCCGCTTCAGGAGTGAAAATTAAAAACAAATCTGAAAGACTTACCGCGTTAAAATAAATCAGTTTGATAGCAGGAGCGGAAAGCAGTGGGGAGCGATCCACGGGCGGGCGGGCGGGACCGGGCGGGCGGGAGGAGCGACTGACAGGACGAGCCCAAGGCCCAGCGCCTCCCCCGCCCGTCAATCGCACATGACTGGCAGCCCTCACATCCAATCGGTGATCGTATTCGGGCGGAGGGCGGGGACAGTCTCGGCCAATAGGCGTGTGCGGAGGGCGGGCTCCCCCGGGCGCGAATGATGGACGGGCTCTGCGTCCATTCGGTGATCGAACACGGACGGAGGGAAGAGACTTCCTTCGCCAATGGGCTTGCGTAGGAGGCGGGCGCTGGGGCGGTAAGTGATTGACATACGCCCGATCCAATCGGTGATCGTATTCTGGCGGAGGGCGGAGACCATCTTAGCCAATGGGCGGGCGCGAGGGGGCGGGCATTGGTGTGGTGATCGATCTACAGGCGCACCATCCAATCACTGGCCTCACGGCGGTCGGGGGCGGGGACTGCCTCAGCGAATGGGCGGGCGCGGGGGCGGGCACTGGGGATATGACTGATCGACAAGCGCCTCATCCAATCGGTGATCGCGGACACAGTCCTCACCAATGGGCGGGCGCGGGAGGCGGGCTCTGCGGTCCGGAGTGGGGGACAGGCGCCTCATCCAATCGGTGACCGTATGCCAACGGAGGGCGGGGACAATCTCCACCAATGGGCGGTCGCGGAAGGCGGGCTCTGGGCCGGTGATTGACAGCGGGTGGCCAAGGCGCGACGTGATTGGCCGGGTGGGCGGGGGGTGAAAGGGCAGAGCGGATTGGCGCCATTTCTCGCTGGCCCGAGACGCTTTCGGCGCCTCTTTCAAAGGCGCTTCTGCCCCGCGTCTTGAGGCGAGCGGGCCGGTGACAGAAAACGATCCGCCGCCGCCGCCGAAATCTCACTATATTGCCCGTGAAAAATCCAGGCCGTCTAATTGACGGCTTTTTCATTTCATTCTAAAAGCCAGTTACTGGGGAGGAGAGGAGGGGGGAAAGGAAAGGATAGGATTCCCATCCAGTGGGCCCGCTGTCGGTGTAAATGTGTGAGGGGCAACGAGATGTGGGTCCACGGCCATCGACCCCAGGGCTCTTAAGGCGAGTATGTGGCTTTCAACATGAATTAAAATCTGTCAATATCCCTCAGAGGCACGTTTTACTCTTGAGAGAAGCCCCAATCGTTTGTCGTCCCTTGAAGTCACAACATTCAATAATCGAATGCAACATGACATGATCATTTAAAGCCAACATTTTTTGAATGATTCTCGAAAATCTAACTCTTGTCAAATGCTCCTGGCTTGTACCCCGTAGGTTTCTGAGTGATAAGGGGAGAGTTTGCTGATATGGTTGGGATTCTTGCTATGGCTGATACAGTAGAGGAATATGATCAGGTGAGAATCTGTTTTGTTGATCTTTATAACAAATTCTTAACCGTTATGGATCAAGGTGTTGTGCATTTTGAAAGTGATATTGTTGGAGAGATGTATATTTAGATGAGAATACTGTCAATGTTACCAGTTTATTATATTTGGATTCAATTACCTATAACAGATAGGTCAAAATATGTATGAAATGTCACCAGTATTTCTGTGGACGATCCCTCCCCACTGGCAGGATATGTGAACCAATGTCATTGTTGTCTCACAAACCAACATCCCCACCATTGAAGGTAGATAAAAGTGTTTCGATTTTTCCAACATCTGCAGTTCCTTCTTAAACAACTCCCCACCATTGAAGCTTTGCTTAAAACACTGGTTGGGTTGGACTGCAAATAATCCAGGCATTGAATTAGCAGGCTGCACTATTTGACAACAGACACTGTTCCTAGCTCCTTCATGACAGATAACTGGGTGAACAGAGAAAACGGTTCAAATGTTGTGAAGTTTGAGTCCATTTGTTAGGAACATTAAAAAAAAGCCTGACATTAATGACAGAAGGAGCATACAACCAAACTATCTAACCACTTGTCCTACCAAGTACCTCTTGCCACATCTGTGCCTGGGTCATTTATTGCTTTAATAATGCAAATAGTAGAGCGAATTACCAGGAGTAAAGAACAACTAGAAAGTATAGAGGATTTCCTTGTCAAGTGTAATAGAATTTAATTTTTGGATGACCTGCTGAAGTCTAATTATTAACTGAGCAGTAACTTTTCAAGTCACTTATCCACTTGCGTTTTTACAACAAATGTTGATTAATGGTATGAAACATGATTACATTTATTTTGCAGCCATGTAAGAAGCAAAGGAAGGACGTTGAGGATTCCCCCACAAACACAATCAGAAGCTACTTTTCACCGGTGTCCAAATCGGTTGACGCATCCTCTCCATCACCCAAATCCAGCAACATACTTGATTACTTCAAGAAAACTCAAAGTGGACAACACGTTGCTTCACCAACAACAGTTGAATGGGAAGAAAAACATTCAGCGGGAATATCTGTGAACAGTAAGGAATTAACAACGGACTTGGAAGGCAAGCATCAACCCCCAAAGAGAAAATTGTCTGGTAAAAGAGTTAACTTAAGCGATAGGCTTGTGGCCTCTGAGCGCAATGCGGTGGCTGAAATTAGTGATGCCAGCAGCTCGAGTGTTATAGAAGTGTGCGACGTGAGATCTGGTGTCGGCGTTCTTGGCAGTGATACAGCCGCACTGATCGCTCAGCTTTGTGCAGAGAGCCAGGAACTGTTTGAAGACGACAAGGAGGATGATTCTTTTGATCTCGACACCGCTGCGCAAAGAAAGACAGCAGCAGGGGCCAGAAAGGGACAGTGTAAAGAATCTGTCAACCCTTCGAAGAAGTCACGGAAACAAAAGTTTGGAAATAAAGAGGTGCATTCTCCTGCACTGTCGGACGTTGAGAATGTGGCGAATGATTGCTGTGAAAGCAGCAGTGAAGGTACCATGGCATCCCAATTTGTGGTCATTGAAGATCAAGGAACATGTTTCGGTGAGACAAATATGAACCCAACTGATGAGGAGACTAGTTCCCTGAACAACAGCACTGTCACTGTGTCATTTGAGGACTTTATGAAGAACCAGGAGAATGAGGAGGTTTTGGTTGAGAAAGGGGCTGGGCTCCATTCGGAAGTAGCCCAGGAGAGTTGTAAGTCTGACAGTCTAGTAGAAAATGCAGACTTAACAATACCTCAGACAGCATCTCCTAAAATCGTGACTGTCCATGTCCAGATTCATCCCAATCCTGTGTCTACCTTGCCACGCATTTCCAAAGTAAAACGGCACAGGATAGCATCGATCTTTCTGCGTAAGAAGGTCGAGCCTGAAGATGAAGCGGTTGAGCACCAGGCTGCAAGCCCACATTCTGCAGACGGTGCTGACCCAGCACCTCCCAGAAGATCCAACGTTGTGATAGCTGAGGAAGAGCTGGAGTTGTGCGTGTTGGACTTAACTGACAAGACTCCTGTAAAGATCAAATGTGGTCGTGTCGAGAGGGAACAGTTTATGAATGCCTTCAGGCAACCCCCTTCCACGGAACTGGCAAAAAGCGGGGTCAAGAAGATGACACAGAAGCCTAGAGACCCAAAGGAAGGATTAGCACCAACTGATGCAGCAGCAGCAGAAGAAGGTAGCCAAGAGAAAGAAAATGAGCAATCTGTTACGCCTGTTATGTCAAACCAAACCAGTAAAGATTCCAGGGTGAAATTAAAAAACCGTGGAAACACAATTATGAAAAAGCTAAAAGGCAGAAAACGTTCCCAAGACTTTGGAAAAGCAGAATGTAAAAATGTAATTGATGGTGAAGAGAAGGAATCTGGTCCAATTGTGGACACATCAGAATCGAGACATTTAACGCATATTGATCCAGCAACAACTCGATCAAGTGAAACTTGCAGAGTTACAAGGCAAAGCCTTAGACAGCAAAGAGATGTTTCTATCCATTGTCAGACACTAAATAAGCCCATTGCCGGGGACTGTCTGGGAACCCCAGTCCATGTATCAACCCCAAAACGGATACACTGGTCCTCAGAAGCAAATGGCGTCTACAAAGCAGAAATGCTTCCTGTCACCTCTAACCAAAGCCCTATCAGGTAAAGTGCTTAAATCGTTTCTCTGTCGCAGTGTTGACTATCAAAAGAGTTGTGAATTTGTGGAATTCTCTGCCACAGAAGGCAGTGGAGGCCAATTTATTGGATGCATTCAAAAGCGAGTTAGATAGAGCTCAGGGCTAGCGGAATCAAGGGATATGGGGAGAAGGCAGGAGCTGGGCACTGATTGTGGATGATCAGCTAAGATCACATTGAATGGCGGTGCTGGCTAGAAGGGCCGGATGGCCTACTCCTGCTCCTATTGTGTATGTACCTATGTATCGCCTGATCAACTTTACCTGATTTTAATATATTTTCATATGAAGATATCTGTGAAATATGTTGTCTTCTTGTGGCTAACTGGTTGTCGTAATACAGACAATTAGAATTTGTTCAATACTGAAGGAGGCACGCAATTAGTGTTAATATTGGAATAGTGAAGTGTTCGGAATTCAAGGGGAGGGGTACTGTCACAGGAGTGCTGTGATTTTTGATTGAAGGTTCTCTTATTCAATCTTATTTTCCAGACTTGATATTAATGGAAATGAATGTAGGTTTTTCATATTTTACGTGTATTCTGAGCTTCCATATACCTGTTCTAATATTATTTGCTGCGTGCTTATTTGATTAATTTGAACTGTGTGTGTGTGTGTGTGAGAGAGGGAAGATGGGTGATGTGTTTATAGAATAGTGTTATCCCACGTGTTCTACATTCCTGAGTACAATCTCCGTGCTTCATCAGCTTCAATTGTGGAAAGCCTGTCAGTTTAGTAGGACATTTGTTTTTGCGGGCCTTAATCATTAAACCAGGCTGAAATACTAGTTGTCACGGCGTGCAATTCGAGAGATGAATGGTGAGCTTGTCTCAAAGTGTAAGGGAAGAGCATTAAAGCTTCCGTATTTGTGATTTTTCTGTCTTACAATGTTTTTCCTATTTGTGTGCTAAATTATCCTGGTGATAACACTGAATAATAAAGTGCTTGTATTCCAACAGTAATTACAGACAGCTTTTTATAAAACGGAATTAATTATATATGGAGGAACTGCAGATACTGGTTTAAACCAAAGATAGACACAAAATGCTGGAGTAACTCAGCTGGACAGGGGGCATCTCTGGAGAGAAGGAATGGGTGACGTTTCGGGTCAAGATCCTTCTTCAGAATAAATATTAATTAATCGGAACTGAATTAATTATGTCCATCTGAAAAATTGAACCAAAAATTGTCACATGCCTCAAATGTAAAACTATAACTGACTAGGAGATCTAGTGCTGAATACATTGGATCTAGGCTTTTTGTTTTTTCTCAAGAGATTCAAGAGAGTTTATTGTCATGTGTCAATGATGGGACAATGAAATTCTTGCTTTGCTTCAGCACAACAGAACATATAACCATATTACAATTACAGCACGGAAACAGGCCAACTCGGCCCTTCTAGTCCGTGCCGAACACTTATTCTCCCGTAGTCCCATCTACCTGCACTCAGACCATAACCCTCCATTTCTTTCCTGTCCATATACCTATCCAATTTATTTTTAAATGATAAAATCGAACCTGCCTCCACCACTTCCACTGGAAGCTCATTCCACACAGGTACCCTCTCTGAGTAAAGAAATTCCCCCTCATGTTACCCCTAAACTTCTGTCCCTTAATTCTCAAATCATGTCCTCTTGTTTGAATCTTCCCTACTCTCAATGGAAAAAGCTTATCCACGTCAACTCTGTCTATCCCTCTCATCATTTTAAAGACCTCTATCAAGTCTCCCCTTAACCTTCTGCGTTCCAAAGAATGAAGACCTAACTTGTTTAAACTTTCTCTGTAACCTAGTTGCTGAAACACAGGCAACATTCTAGTAAATCTCCTCTGTACTCTCTTTATTTTGTTGACATATTTCCTATAATTTGGCCTCACCAATGCCTTGTACAATTTTAACATTACATCCCAACTTCTATACTCAATGCTCTGATTTATAAAGGCCAGCATACCAAAAGCTTTCTTTACCACCCTATCTACATGAGATCCCACCTTCAGGGAACTATGTACAGTTATTCCTAGATCCCTCTGTTTAACTGCATTCCTCAATTCGCTACCATTTACCATGTATGTCCTATTTTGATTTGTCCTGCCAAGATGTAGCACCTCACACTTATCAGCATTAAACTCCATCTGCCATCTTTCAGCCCACTCTTCCAAATGGCCTAAATCTCTCTGTAGACTTTGAAAATCTACTTCATTATCCACATCACCACCTATCTTAGTATCATCTGCATAGTTACTAATCCAATTTACCACACCATCATCCAGATCATTGATGTATATGACACAACAGTGGACCCAACACAGATCCCTGAGGCACCCCACTAGTCACCGGCCTCCCTGACAAACAGCCATCCACCATTACTCTCTGGCATCTCCCATTCAGCCACTGTTGAATCCATCTTGCTATTCCTCCATTAACACCCAACAATTGAACCTTCTTAACAAACCTTCCATGTGGAACCTTGTCAAAGGCCTTACTGAAGTCCATATAGACAACATCCACCGCTTTACCCTCATCAATTTACCTAGTAACCTCTTCAAAAAATTCATGAAGATTAGTCAAACATGACCTTCCAGGCACAAATCCATGTTGACTGTTCCTAATCAGACCCTGTTTATCCAGATGCTTATATATATTATCTCTAAGTATCCTTTCCATTAATTTGCCCACCACTGACATCAAACTAACAGGTCTATAATTGTCAGGTTTACTCTTATAACCCTTTTTAATCAATGGAACAACATGCGCAGTACGCCAATCCTCCGGCACCATTCCCGTTTCTAATGACATTTGAAATATTTCTGTCATAGCCCCTGCTATTTCTACACTAACTTCCCTCAATGTCCTAGGGAATATCCTGTCAGGACCTGGAGACTTATCCACTTTTATTTTTTTTAAAGTGTTAGTACTTCCTCTTCTTTGAATCTCATAGTTTCCATAGCTACTCTACTTGTTTCCCTTACCTCACATAATTCAATATCCTTTTCCTTGGTGAATACCGAGGAAAATAAATTGTTCAATATCTCCCCCATCTCTTTTGGCTCTGCAGATAACTGTCCACTCTGACTCTCTAATGGACCAATTTTGTCCCTCGTTATCCTTTTGCTATTAATATAGCTGTAGAAACCCTTTGGATTTACTTTCACCTTACTTGCCAAAGCAACCTCATATCTTTTAGCTTTTCTAATTTCTTTCTTAAGATTCTTTTTACATTCTTTATAGTCCTCAAGCACCTCATTTACTCCATGCTGCCTATAATTATTGTAGATCTCTCTCTTTTTCCAAACCAAGTGTCCAATTTCCTTTGAAAACCATGGCTCTTTCCAATTATTACTATTTCCTTTCAACCGAACAGGGACATAAATATTCTGTACTCTTAAAATTTCATCTTTAAATGTTCTCCATTTCTCTTCGACATCCTTCCCATAAAACAAAATGTCCCAATTCACTCCTTTTAAATCCTTTCGCATCTCCTCAAAGTTAGCCTTTCTCCAATCAAAAATCTCAACCCTTGGTCCAGTTCTGACCTTCTCCATAATTATATTGAAACTAATGGCATTGTGATCACTGGACCCGAAGTGCTCCCCAACACATACCTCTGCCACCTGACCTGTCTCATTTCCTAACAGGAGGTCCAGCACTGCCCCGTCTCTAGTAGGTATCTCTATGTATTGCTGCAAAAAACTATCCTGCACACATTTTATAAACTCCAAACCATCCAGCCTTTTTACAGAATGTGTTTCCCAGTCTATGTATGGAAAATTGAAATCTTCCACAATCACTACCTTGTGCTTACTACTAATATCTGCGATCTCCTTACATATTTGCTCTTCCAATTCTCGCTCCCCATTAGGCGGTCTATAATTCACCCCTATAAGTGTTGCTGCACCTTTCCCATTTCTTAGTTCCACCCAAATAGCCTCCCTAGACGAGCCCTCTAATCTATCCTGCCAAAGCACTGCTGTAATAGAGAAAACTAGTAGACAGTGTGTGAGGCAGGAGGCACAGAAGGGAAGCACTCAGACCCAACATGTAGGGGGGAAAGAAGAAAAAGATAGTAAACAGAGAATAAGAGATGGTGGGTTTCTTAAATGTGTGAGCAGATAGACAGAGGGGTGTAAAATGAGGGTAGAAGCAATAGGTAGCAAGGTGAAAAGTAAAAGTGGCAGGCAGACAAATCTAGGGCAAAAATCAAAAAGGGCCACTTTTCAACATAATTGTATAAGGGGTAAGAGTGTTGTAAAAACAAGCCTGAAGGCTTTGTGTCTCAATGCAAGGAGCATTCGTAATAAGGTGGATGAGTTGAATGTGCAGATAGTTATTAATGACTATGATATAGTTGGGATCACGGAGACATGGCTCCAGGGTGACCAAGGCTGGGAGCTGAACATCCAGGGATATTCAATTCAATTCAATTCAATTCAACTTTATTGTCATTGCACAAATTCGAGTACAGGTACAACGAAATGCAGTTTGGCGTCTGGTCATAGTGCAAGATAGTAGAAATAAAAATACTGGTTAACCATGAATAAAACTGGTACATAGGCAAATAAATGTATACAAATGGGAGAGTATAAAAGATAGCTAGCGACGGGACTGTGAGTTCAGCAGTGTAATGGTGTTATTGAAAAAGCTGTTCCTCAGCCTGCTTGTGTGAGACCTGAGGCTCCTGTACCGCCTCCCTGATGGGAGGAGGGCAAATAGTCCATGGTTAGGGTGAGAGGGGTCCTTGATGATTTTCCCGGCCCGTCTCAGACACCGTTTGCGGTGGAGGGCATCCATGGCAGGGAGCAGGGCACCGATGATGTGCTGAGCGGTTTTCACCACCCGTTGCAGTGCCTTCCTGTCAGCTGTGGTGCAGCTGCTGTACCATACCGTGAAGCAGGTGGTCAGGATGCTTTCGATGGTACAGCGGTAGAAGTTGGACAGGATCTGGGGGGACAGGTGAGCTTTCTTAAGCCTCCTCAGAAAGTAAAGGCGCTGCTGCGCCTTTTTGATCAGTTTGGTGGTATTGAGGGACCAGGACAGACCCTCTGAGATGTGTACCCCGAGGAATTTGTAGTTGGAGACGCGCTCCACCTCAGTCCCGTTTATGTGGATGGGGGTATGTCTGCCACCTCTGGTCTTCCTGAAGTCAACGATGATTTCCTTCGTCTTCTTTGAGTTGAGGACGAGGTTGTTATTGGTACACCAGGCTGCCAGGTTCTGGACCTCCTCCCTATAGGCTGATTTGTTGTCCCTGATCAGTCCTACCACCGTGGTGTCATCGGCAAATGTTATGATGGCGTTGGAGCCATACTTAGGGACGCAGTCATGGGTGAAGAGGGAGGAGAGGGCTGAGCACACAGCCCTGTGGCACGCCGGTGTTCAGTGTTAGAGTGGAGGAGGTGAGGTTGTTGATCCTAACAGACTGTGGTCTGTTGGTGAGGAAATCCAGTGTCCAATTGCAGAGGGAGGTGGTGATGCCAAGTCCGCTGAGTTTGGTGATCAAGCTGGCGGGGATGACAGTATTAAATGCGGAGCTGAAGTCGATAAACAACAACCTGATGTAGGAGTTGTTGTTGTCCAGGTGGGTCAGGTCAGAGTGTAGGGCCGCAGATATGGCGTCCTCTATAGACCTGTTGGGCCGGTAGGCAAACTGATGGGGGTCCAGTGTGGGGGGGAGGCTGGCTTTGAGGTGAGCCAAGATCAGCTGTTCAAAGCACTTCGCGATGACGGGGGTGAGTGCCACTGGGCGGAAGTCGTTGAGACTCCCTGAAGCTGACTGTTTGGGCACTGGCACAATGGTTGAGGTCTTGAGGCAAGTAGGGACGACAGCCTGGGCCAGTGACAGATTGGAAATGTCAGTGAAGACCAGGGATAGTTGTCCAGCACATGTCCTGATCACCAAACTCAGCGGACTTGGCATCACCACCTCCCTCTGCCATCGGGGCCGGCAGCTTTGTGCTCATTCACTTTGCTCAGTGCGCCTTGTACAGCATAGGTGGAGAGACTGAGGGGTTGTTCATTCGGGGGTGGGGCAGCTTTGATGGCTGGTGTTTTGTTGTCCCGATCAAAGCGAGCATAGAAGTAGTTTCGCTCGTCAGGAAGGGAGGCGTTGTCTGGGGGGGAGGGGTTAACATTATTGTAGTCGGCAATGGACTTGATGCCTTGCCACATGCGTCTGGAGTCGGAGTTGTTTTGAAAATGCTCCTCGATCTGCCGTTTGTATTTGAGTTTTGCGCTCCTGATTACCTTTTTCAGGTTGGCCCTGGATGAGCTGTATCCCTCAGCGTCGCCAAATCTAAAAGCGGCATCGCGAGCCTTCAGCAAGAGTCTGACCTCTGCTCATCCACGGCTTCTGATTAGGGAAGGTCTTTATTTGTTTGTGGGTTGTGACGTTGTCGGTGCAGAATTTTATGTAGTCCAAAACGGATGAGATGTATGTGTTAATGTCCACTTTAACACAGTCAAGTCACTAATGTCCACTTTAACACAGTCCAAAGATCTTATAGCGGAGCAAGATAGGCTACTCCTGCGAAATGCAATGGACTGACGTGTAGTACGCTATGGAGGGGATCATGGGCATTTTTCCACGCCCATTTTAGTAACCTGAGCCTACCTGACCCGACCCGACTCGCAGTGTAATCAATGTTGTGGGGCAACATTTTGTGTGGCTTAGATTCATAAATCTGTCAGTTCATACTTCTTGTCAACAATAACATTTGATTCTGGTAATTGTCTTTTTTAATGTTTTTTAAATCATTTCTTTTTAAATGGTTCACAAGCAGTGTTTGAGTTGATTTTGTAGTAACCGGAACCGACCCGACTCGCAGGGTGATTGACATTGCGGAACTTTTTGTGCGTGATATAGGGTTAGATTCATAATTCTGTTAGTTCATAATTCTGTTAATTCTTGTTAAAGAATAAAATGTTTATAAACACACATACATGAAAATTATATAAATGTATATAATCATATAACACACACAATTATATTTCTTCTGATCCAATAATGAACTTTATTTCAGACTAGACAAGGGACATTAAATAAGAAACATTGTAAATAAGAAACATTGTAAACCTCCCGCAACTTCACACACACTTACACTAGGCCTTATCCCCCCCGGCACTCCCTCGCTGCCCCCTCACTAAAATGTCTCCCCCCCTCCTATGCCGCTCTCCCTCTCCCGCTGCTCCGGGCCCCACACTCCCTCTCCCCGCTGCCCCGCACTCTCTCTCCTCGCTGCCCCGCAATCTCTCTCCCCACTGCCCCGCACTCTCTCTCCCCACTGCCCCGCACTCTCTCTCCCCACTGCCCCGCACTCTCTCTCCCCGCTGCCCCGGGCCGCGCACTCCTTCTCCCCGCTGCCCCGCACTCTCTCTCCTCGCTGCCCCGCAATCTCTCTCCACACTGCCCCGCACTCTCACTCTCCACACTGCCCCGCACTCTCACTCTCCCCACTGCCCCGCACTCTCTCTCCTCGCTGCCCCGGGCCGCGCACTCCTTCTCCCCACTGCCCCGCACTCTCTCTCCTCGCTGCCCCGGGCCGCGCACTCCTTCTCCCCGCTGCCCCGCACTCTCTCTCCTCGCTGCCCCGGGCCCCGCACTCCTTCTCCCCGCTGCCCCGCACTCTCTCTCCCCACTGCCCCGCACTCTCTCTCCCCGCTGCCCCGGGCCGCGCACTCCTTCTCCCCGCTGCCCCGGGCCCCGCACTCCTTCTCCCCGCTGCCCCGGGCCCCGCACTCCTTCTCCCCGCTGACCCGGGCCGCGCACTCCTTCTCCCCGCTGCCCCGCACTCTCTCTCCTCGCTGCCCCGGGCCGCGCACTCCTTCTCCCCGCTGCCCCCGGGCCGCGCACTCCTTCTCCCCGCTGCCCCGCACTCCTTCTCCCCGCTGGCCCGGGCCGCGCACTCCTTCTCCCCGCTGCCCCGGGCCCCGCACTCCTTCTCCCCGCTGCCCCGGGCCCCGCACTCCTTCTCCCCGCTGCCCCGGGCCGCGCACTCCTTCTCCCCGCTGCCCCGGGCCCCGCACTCCTTCTCCCCGCTGCCCCGGGCCCCGCACTCCTTCTCCCCGCTGCCCCGCACTCCTTCTCCGCGCTGCCCCGGGCCCCGCACTCCTTCTCCCCGCTGCCCCGGGCCCCGCACTCCTCCCCGCTGCCCCGCACTCTCTCTCCCCGCTGCCCCGGGCCCCGCACTCCTTCTCCCCGCTGCCCCGGGCCCCGCACTCCTTCTCCCCGCTGCCCCGCACTCCTTCTCCCCGCTGCCCCGGGCCCCGCACTCCTTCTCCCCGCTGCCCCGAACTCCTTCTCCCCGCTGCCCCGGGCCCAGCACTCCTTCTCCCCGCTGCCCCGGGCCCCGCACTCCTTCTCCCCGCTGCCCCGCACTCCTTCTCCCCGCTGCCCCGGCCCCCGCACTCCTTCTCCCCGCTGCCCCCGGGCCCCGCACTCCTTCTCCCCGCTGCCCCGCACACTCTCTCCTCGCTGCCCAGGGCCGCGCACTCCTTCTCCCTGCTGCCCCGGGCCCCGCACTCCTTCTCCCCGCTGCCCCCGGGCCCCGCACTCCTTCTCCCCGCTGCCCCGCACTCCTTCTCCCCGCTGCCCCGGGCCCCGCACTCCTCCCCGCTGCCCCGCACTCTCTCTCCCCGCTGCCCCGGGCCCCGCACTCCTTCTCCCCGCTGCCCCGGGCCGCGCACTCCTTCTCCCCGCTGCCCCGGCCCCCGCACTCCTTCTCCCCGCTGCCCCGCACTCTCTCTCCCCGCTGCCCCGGCCCCCGCACTCCTTCTCCCCGCTGCCCCGCACTCTCTCTCCTCGCTGCCCCGCAATCTCTCTCCACACTGCCCCGCACTCTCACTCTCCACACTGCCCCGCACTCTCTCTCCCCACTGCCCCGCACTCTCTCTCCTCGCTGCCCCGGGCCGCGCACTCCTTCTCCCCACTGCCCCGCACTCTCTCTCCTCACTGCCCCGCACTCCTTCTCCCCGCTGCCCCGGCCCCCGCACTCCTTCTCCCCGCTGCCCCGGGCCCCGCACTCCTTCTCCCCGCTGCCCCGGGCCCCGCACTCCTCCCCGCTGCCCCGCACTCTCTCTCCCCGCTGCCCCGGGCCCCGCACTCCTTCTCCCCGCTGCCCCGGGCCCCGCACTCCTCCCCGCTGCCCCGGGCCCCGCACTCCTTCTCCCCGCTGCCCCGAACTCCTTCTCCCCGCTGCCCCGGGCCCAGCACTCCTTCTCCCCGCTGCCCCGGGCCGCGCACTCCTTTTCCCCACTGCCCCGCACTCCTTCTCCCCGCTGCCCCGGCCCCGCACCTCCTTCTCCCGCTGCCACGGCCGCGCACTCCTTCTCCCCCGCTGCCCCGGCCCCCGCACTCCTATCCCCGCTGCCCGCACTCTCTCTCCCCGCTGCCCCGGCCCCCGCACTCCTTCTCCCCGCTTGCCCCCGGGCCCCGCACTCCTTCTCCCCGCTGCCCCGCACTCATCTCTCCTCGCTGCCCAGGCCGCGCACTCCTTTCTGCCCGCTGCCCCGGGCCCCGCACCTCCTTCTCCCCGCTGCCCCCGGGCCCCGCACTCCTTTCTCCCCGCTGCCCGGGCCCCGCCCTCCTTCTCCCCGCTGCCCCGCACTCCTTCTCCCCGCTGCCCCGGCCCCCGCACTCCTTCTCCCCGCTGCCCCGCACTCTCTCTCCCCGCTGCCCCAGCCCCCGCACTCCTTCTCCCCGCTGCCCCCGGGCCCCGCACTCCTTCTCCCCGCTGCCCCGGGCCGCGCACTCCTTCTCCCCGCTGCCCCGGCCCCCGCACTCCTTCTCCCCGCTGCCCCGCACTCTCTCTCCCCGCTGCCCCGGCCCCCGCACTCCTTCTCCCCGCTGCCCCCGGGCCCCGCACTCCTTCTCCCCGCTGCCCCGCACTCTCTCTCCTCGCTGCCCAGGGCCGCGCACTCCTTCTCCCCGCTGCCCCGCACTCCTTCTCTCCGCTGCCCCGCACTCCTTCTCCCCGCTGCCCCGGGCCGCGCACTCCTTCTCCCCGCTGCCCCCGGGCCCCGCACTCCTTCTCCCCGCTGCCCCCGGCCCCGCACTCCTTCTCCCCGCTGCCCCGGGCCGCGCACTCCTTCTCCCCGCTGCCCCGCACTCCTTCTCACCGCTGCCCCGCACTCCTTCTCCCCGCTGCCCCGGGCCGCGCACTCCTTCTCCCCGCTGCCCCGGGCCGCGCACTCCTTCTCCCCGCTGCCCCAGGCCGCGCACTCTCTCTCCCCGCTGCCCCGGGCCGCGCACTCCTTCTCCCCGCTGCGGATCCAATCTTTGGCCGGAAGCAAGAGGGCGGAGCAAAATGGCGGAACAAGATGGCGGGGGCAGGTTGCTAAAATGAGTCATTAAATCGCCCATGAATCCGCCCATGAGCGTACTACACGTTTGCGTGAGAGTAATCCATCTTGCTCCGCTATAGGATCTTTGGTCAAGTCACTTTCCACTAAGTCAAAGGTGTCCTGAGTGGCAAACAGACTCCAGTCTGTTTGCTGAAACTGTTCCTGTAGTACAGAGACAGCCCCTTCAGGCCACGGTTGGTTTCACACGTCTGATGAGAGGTGTGTATTTGGGGAGTAGGAACAGAGAGAGGTGGTCAGACTGTCCCAGGTGGGGGAGGGCTTTGTAGGCTTCAGTAATATTAGTGTATACTAAATCCAGAATATTGTCTCCTCTGGTTGGACAGGAGACATGTTGATGGAACCTGGGGAGTACAGTTTTAAGGTTGGAGTGGTTAAAATCACCCGCAACAATAAAAGCCCCCTCTGGGTGTGCAGTTAGTTGTTTGCTGATAGCAGCTTGCAGCTCATCCATTGCTAGCCTGGCATTAGCGTCCGGAGGTACATAGACTGCAGTGATAACAATCGATGTAAATTCTCTGGGCAGATAGAAGGGCCTGCACTTTATCATCAGGTATTCCAGGTCAGCAGAGCAGTGACTACCAATCATAACAACGTCCGTACACCATGAATTGTTCACATAAATGCACAGCCCGCCGCCCTTGGTCTTACCGGAGTCCTCCGCTGTTCTGTCGGCCCTGAAGAAAGTGCGCCCATCCAGCTCGATGGCGTTGTCCGGGATGTTGTCGTTAAGCCATGTTTCAGTAAAGACCACGGCGTTGCAGTCAGCGATCCGTTTATGTGAGGTGATCCGCAGCCGTAGTTCATCGATTTTATTCACCAGGGACCGAACATTGGCGAGGAAAATGCTGGGCAGAGCTGGCTGGTGAGGGTTTAGCTTTAGCCTAGCCCGATAGCCTCCCTGCTTCCCACGTCTTTGTTTGCGGTCTCTGCGCCGCCTCCGGGCACTTCCTGTCGGAGGAGCTGGCACATTAGACCGCGGTGTCCTGGTGATCTCCGGCAGTAGTTGGAAGTCGCCTAGTGTACTGGTTGTACAGAGAAGACCGAGATCCAGTAGTTCTTGACGGCCATACAAAGTCTTCGCTCGACTGTTCCGAGCGAAAACTACTGTAACTATTAACCAGAAAATTACTAACTTGCAAAAACTGTGGAGACGCAGAGCCTCGCGTTGTGCACGCGACGCCATCTTGAATCAGAGAATATTCAGGAGGAATAGACAGAAAGGAAAAGGAGGTGGGGTAGCGTTGGGGTAGAGAGGAAATTAACGCAATAGAAAGGAAGGACATTAGCTTGGAGGATGTGGAATCGATATGGGTAGAGCTGCGAAACACTAAGGGGCAGAAAACGCTAGTGGGAGTTGTGTACAGGCCTTCTAACAGTAGTAGTGGAGTTGGGGATGGCATCAAACAGGAAATTGGAAATGCGTGCAACAAAGGTAAAACAGTTATAATGGGTGACTTCAATCTACATATAGATTGGGTGAATCAAATTGGCTGGGGTGCTCAGGAAGAGGATTTCTTGGAATGTATGCGGGATATTTTTCTAAACCAACATGTAGAAGAACCAACGAGAGAGCAGGCTATTCTAGACTGGGTATTGAGGAATGTGGAAAGGTTAGTTAGCAGTCTTGTGCGTGGCCCCTTGGGCAAGAGTGACCATAATATGGTTGAGTTCTTTATTAGGATGGAGAGTGACATAATTAATTCAGAAACAAGGGTTCTGAACTTAAAGAAAGGTAACTTTGTGGGTATGAGACATGAATTGGCCAAGATAAACTGGCAATTGATTCTTAAAGGGTTTACGGTGGATATGCAATGGAAGGCATTTAAAGACTGTATGGATGAACTACAACAATTGTTCATCCCAGTTTGGCAAAAGAATAAATCGGGGAAGGTAGTGCATCCGTGGGTAACAAGGGAAATCAGGGATAATATCAAAACAAAAGATGACGCATACAAATTAGCCAGAAAAGCAGCCTACCAGAGGACTGGGAGAAATTCAGAGTCCAGCAGAGGAGGACAAAGGGCTAAATTAGGAAAGGGAAAATAGATTAAGAAAGAAAACTGGCAGGGAACATAAACTGACTGCAAAAGCTTTTATAGATATGTGAAGAGAAAAGATTAGTTAAGACAAATGTAGGTCCCTTGCAGTCAGAAACGGGTGAATTGATCATGGGGAACATGGACATTGCAGACTAATTGAATAACTACTTTGGTTCTGTCTTCACTAAGGAAGACATAAATAATCTGCCGGAAATAGCAGGGGACCGGGGGTCAAATGAGATTGAGGAGCTGAGTGAAATCCAGGTTAGCCGGGAAGTGGTGTTAGGTAAATTGAATGGATTAAAGGCCGTAAAATCCCCAGGTCCAGATAGGCTGCATCCCAGAGTACTGGAGGAAGTAGCCCCAGAAATAGTGGATGCATTAGTGATAATTTTTCAAAACTCTTTAGATTCTGGAGTAGTTCCTGAGGATTGGAGGGTAGCTAATGTAACCCCACTTTTTAAAAAGGGAGGGAGAGAGAAAACGGGGAATTACAGACCAGTTAGTCTAACATCGGTAGTGGGGAGACTGCTAGAGTCAGTTATTAAAGATGGGATAGCAGCACATTTGGAAAGTGGTGAAATCATTGGACAAAGTCAGCATGGATTTATGAAAGGTAAATCATGTCTGACGAATCTTATAGAATTTTTCGTGGATGTAACTAGTAGAGTGGATAAGGGAGAACCAGTGGATGTGTTATATCTGGACTTTTAGAAGGCTTTCGACAAGGTCCCACATAAGAGATTAGTATACAAACTTAAAGCACACGGTATTGGGGGTTCAGTATTGATGTGGATAGATAACTGGCTGGCAGACAGGAAGCAAAGAGTAGGAGTAAACGGGTCCTTTTCAGAATGGCAGGCAGTGACTAGTGGGGTACCGCAAGGCTCAGTGATGGGACCCCAGCTATTTACAATATATATTAATGATTTAGACGAGGGAATTGAATGCAACATCACCAAGTTTGCGGATGACACGAAGCTGGGGGGCAGTGTTGGGTGTGAAGAGGATGCTAGGAGGCTGCAAGGTGACTTGGATAGGCTTGGGTGAGTGGGCAAATGCATAGCAGATGCAGTATAATGTGGATAAATGTGAGGTTATCCACTTTGGTGGCAAAAACAGGAAAGTAGACTATTATCTGAATGGTGGCCGGTTAGGAAAAGGGGAGATGCAACAAGACCTGGGTGTCATGGTACACCAGTCATTGAAAGTAGGCAGGTGCAGCAGGCAGTGAAGAAAGCGAATGGTATGTTAGCATTCATAGCAAAAGGATTTGAGTATAGGAGCAGGGATGTTCTACTGCAGTTGTACAGGGTCTTGGTGAGACCACACCTGGAGTATTGCGTACAGTTTTGATCTCCTAATCTGTGGAAGGACATTATTTTTGAGTCCCTCCCCCCAACTGTTCTAGTTTAAAGTCTCCCCAGTAGCAAATCTCCCCGCCAGGATATTGGTCCCCCTCGGGTTCAAGTGCAACCCGTCCTTTTTGTACAGGTCACACATTCCCCAAAAGAGGTCCCAATAATCCAGAAACTTGAATCCCTGCCCTCTGCACCAGTCCCTCAGCCACTCATTTATCACTCCATTCCTACTCTCACTGTCGCGTGGCACAGGCAGTAATCCTGAGATTGTCACTTTTTTGGTCCTTCTCCTTAACTCTCCTAACTCCCTAAATTTTCATTTCAGGATCTCTTCTCTTTTTCTACCTATGTCATTGGTACCTATATGTACCACGACCTCAGGCTCCTCTCCCTCCCATTTCAGGATATCTTGGACACGTTCAGACACATCCCAGACCCTGGCACCAAGGAGGCAAACTACCACCCGGGTCTCCTGATTGCGTCCACAGAATCGCCTATCTGCCCCCCTAACTATAGAGTCGCCTATTACTATTGCCCTCCTCTTCTTTTCCCTACCCTTCTGAGCAACAGGGCTGGTCTCTGTGCCGGAGGCCCGGCCGCTGTCGCTAGCCCCAGGTAGGCTGTCCCCCACAACAGTACTCAAAGAAGGTGTACAGCCACCGGGGTACTCTCTAGTCCCTGCCTCTGCCCCTTGCCCTTCCTAACCGTGACCCACTTGTCTGCCTCCCGTGGTCTTGGAGTGACCACCTCTCTATAACTCCTCTCTATGACCTCCTCACTCTCCCTGACCAGACAAAGAGGTCATCAAGCTGCTGCTCCAGGTTCCAAATAGGGTCCCTTAGGAGCCCCATCTCGACGCACCTGGAGCAGATGTGGACGTCTGGAAGGCTATGAGACTCCATGACTTCCCACATCTGACATCCAGAACAATCAACTGCCCCTCATTCTCCCCCCTTACCCAGCATTCACTACAAAGTGCTGGAAGAAATCAGCAGGGATCTGACTCCCAATCAGCTGCTTCCTCGAGTCTGTTTCAACCAATCAGCGGCTTCCTCAAGCCCACTTATTTTGGAACGCTGCAGAGTTGGGTGTTCCTCCCACTCCAACGGCTCCTGGGCCTCTGTGAAAACAAAGCCCTGCGATCGGTTTTTAACCCTACCGCCCGGACGTTGCTCCTCCTGCACCAACGGCTCCTGGGCCTCTGTCTAGGCATGACTACAGAACAGATCAGTGTGTCCATATACCATTATATAAATATATACACACAGGAATAAATAAACTGATAAAGTGCAAATAAACAGATAATGGGCTATTAATGTTCAAAGTTTTGTACGAGCCAAGTTTAATAGCCTGATGGCTGTGGGGAAGTAGCTTTTCCTGAACCTGGTCGTTGCAGTCTTCAGGCTCCTGTACCTTCTACCTGAAGGTAGCGAGGAGATGAGTGTGTGGCCAGGATGGTGTGGGTCCTTGATGATGCTGCCAGCCTTTATGAGGCAGCGACTACGATAGATCCCCTCGATGGTAGGGAGGTCAGAGCCGATGATGGACTGGACTTTTTGTTGTCTTTTCTGCTCCAGGGCGCTCAAGTTGCCGAACCAAGTCACGATGCAACCGGTCAGCATGCTCTCTACTGTGCATCTGTAGAAGTTAGAGAGAGTCCTCCTTGACAAACCGACTCGCCGTAATCTTCTCAGGAAGTAGAGGCGCTGATGTGCTTGCTTAATAATTGCATCAGTGTTCTGGGACTATTTTGTTGTACTACGTGATAGGAGACATTTTGTGACTTTGTAAATGATTCCAAAGAAATTGACATGATGTGCTCATTTTCTTCATTCTATTATATAAAATTGTGTTTTCTTTTCAATCCAGTTTTCTTCTCTTCCCCACGTACTGCTTCTGCTTTAGAACAGTTAGCAGAGAGAGTTCAATTTGGGAGCTAGATCAATCCACATCTTGTTTTTAGTCTTGAAGCAAATAACAATACAGCTCAGGAATGGGTGATTCACTGGTATCCTGCTGCAGAGGAATTGCTTACTTCTAATATTTGAATAGAATAGAATAGAAATAGAAATAATTTTATTGCCACACAACCAAGGTCGGTGGTATTTGGGTTGCCAGCAGCGGTACAATAATAAAGAACACAACCACATTAAAATTTTACACAAACATCCACCACAGCATTCATCACTGTGGTGGAAGGCACAGAGCTTGGCCAGTCCTCCTCCATTTTCCCCCGTGGTCGGGACCTCCACCCTCCACAGCCGTTGCTGCGGGCGTCCAGATGGTAAGGGACAAAGTCAAAGTCCAGGTGAGTCCAGGATCGGCTCTTCCCAACCAGAGACCGCAGCTTCAGGCTGGTGTAGGCCGCAGGCCGGCGGTCAAAGTTTTAAAGTACCTGCCGTGCCGCAGCCGGAAGCACCACAGTCTGCAGGGCTGGCGGTCAAAGCTCCCCTCCTGGGGTGATGTTAAGTCCATACCGCGCCCGCGGTAGAAGATGGCCGCGGGCCGGCGGTGGAAGCTTCTTCCCCCGGGTCCCCAACGTGAGATCCCGGGCTGTAGACGCCGCACCAGCTGGAGTTCTGCAGACCGCTGCTTCAGGCTGCCGGCTGCCGGCTGCCGCGGGCCAGCGTAACGGAGCGCTCCCCTCCAGCGAGGTCTCACCCGCTCCGCGCCGAGAGTCCACGCTGTGCCCGCCGCTGAAGCTCCGGGCGCGTCTCCGGGAAAGTCGGCGCCGATCCATGCTGTTAGGCCACGGGGGAGGCGACCTGAAAAAGTCGCCTCTCCATGGAAGAGGCGGCCGAAACGGTTTCCCCCTCACCCCCCCACACCACCCCCCACACATAACTCACAAAGAAACATTAAAAACTGACTTTTAAACATACTAAAAAAAAATAAAAAAATGCTTAGTCATTACATATAGATTAAAATGTGATCTTGCTGGAAAGAAAGTCTGGATGTAAAAGTCTGCGTGTGTGCGTGCCCGTGCATAATTGTTTATTGTAATGGGATTCTGTCCTTACTGAAGTGGTGTACAATTTGTGTAGGAAGAAACTTCAGATGCTGGTTTGCACCAAAGATCGACATAAAATGCTGGAGTAATTTAGCAGGACAGGCAGCATCTCTGGAGTCAAGGAATGGGTGACCCTTCTTCAGACTGAAGAGATGCTGCCTGGCCTGCTGAGTTACTCCAGCATTTTGTGTACAATTTGTACTGGGGTTACTAGATCGGCAGTGGACACCAGGCAGAGGTCAGTTGTAGAGACTCTAAAGTTGCCCAGCTATGTATAGCTGACTGGAGGGAGGCCCTTTGGTATTTACAGCTTGGTTACTTACACCCTGCATTTACTAAGAGGGACATACACGGGCTTCCTGCATTGTTTGACGATGTCTGGGCTCATGCCACTGGGGAATTTCTATTTATTGTCCAATCATTCCTGGCAAGATATGCTTTGGTTTGTGTTTTGAAGAAGATTGAAAAATGTTTTGTTGTGGAGAATGGGCTTGCTACTTGTTTGCCTGACTTTTATTTTTCAATAATAAAGTTACATTTTAGTAACTAAATATATATATTCTTCATAAGATGAATACATTCTTTAAATGTACTCTGACTGGGTTTATTTAGAACATGGAACAGCACAGAAACAGCTCCTTCATCCAAAAAAGTCTATGTCGACCATGATGCGAATGTAAGATCCGATCTTCCAGCACATGGTCTGTATTCCTCTCTATACCCTCCCTGTTCACACCAGTTTAAATGTCTCTTAAACATTATTATGTTTCTGCTCGTACCACCATGATGCGACCAGTCAGCGCACACGCACGCGCGCACACACACACGCACACGTGTCCAAATATGACCTAACAAAAATGTTATATGGCTGTAGCATCACTTCCTGACTTGTGCTCACTGCCCCGACAAATGAAGGCAAGCCTGATCTATGTCTTCTATAAAAGCATATTGTGTGTTGTGACTATCGGGGAGCCACTGACTTGAGTCCAAAGATTTCCCTGTATCTGTACAAAAGTCCTTTCATTAACTATACGTTACTTTTTGGATTTGGCCTCAAATGCATCATCTCTCACTTCCACCGAGTGGCGCCACTGGTGTGGCAGCCTCGCCAACAGTCTGTATGTCCTTTCTACTGTTAACTGTGTTCTAAAAGTTTGTTTCAATGTTTCTTGGTTAGTTTACGTGGTGGGGGGGATTTCAAACTGATTAACACCCTACTCTATTCATTGTCAGCTTCCCTTCTATCCGGAACACCAATTTTCATGCTGTCTGCAATCGTACTAATCAGACAACCGTGTTCTCATCCAAATCATTATTATATGGAACAAACAATGGAGGTCCAAGACCTTTCTTTAAAAAAAAAAAAAACACAACTTTACACTGCCTTCTATGACCAAGCCAATTTTGGATTCAATTTACCACCTTGCCATGGATCCCACGTGACTTTATATCAAGTACTAGGCTACCACCAGGGACTTTGCCAGAACTAAAGTCCATGTAGACAACATTCACTGCACTAATATCATCAATTATCTTTGTTGTTTCTTCAAATGTAAATATGTTCCTAAGAATCTTCTCCAACAACTTCTCTTTTATTAAAGGCAGCTAATATTTCCAAGACAGATTACTGTTTTTTGTTGGGTAAGACTAGCAGGGAATGATAAAAAAACGAATAAGTGAGGCCCAAGTACTGATCAGCCATGGTCTTGTGAAAGGGAGGCACGGTGGTGCAGCGTAGAGTTGTTGCCTTACAGCTCTTGCAAAGCCAGATACCCGGATTCGATTCCGACTACGGGTGCTGTCTGTACAGAGTTTGAACGTTCTCCCCGTGACCGTGTGGGTTTTCTCCGAGATCTTCGGTTTCCTCCCACACTCCCAAGACGTACCAGTTTGGAGGTTAATTGGCTTGGTGTAAGTGTAATTTGACGGTAGTATGTGCAGGATGGTGTTACGGTGCGGGGATCGTTGGTCGGTGCGGACTTGGTGGGCCAAAGGGCCTGTTTCCGCACTATCTCTAAACTAAATAGTAAAACCCATTGAGACTGGCTGAAGATATGTTTTCATTCCTATGTTTGGATATCTAGATTTTAAATAGATGCATTGAGTGATAATAGATAATAGACATAGATAATAGGTGCAGGAGTATGGCATTCGGCCCTTCGAGCCAGCACCGCCATTCAATGTGATCATGGCTGATCATCCCCAATCTGTACCCTGTTCTTGCCTCCCCCTCCCCCCCCCCCCATATCCCCTGACTCCACTATCTTTAAGAGCCCTATTTAGCTCTCTCTTGAAAGTATCCAGAGAACCGGCCCTCTGAGAATTCCACAGATTCACAACTCTCTGTGAGAAAAAGTATTTCCTCCTCTCCTTTCTAAAAGGCTTAACCCTTATTCTTTAACAGTGGCCCCTGGTTCAGGACTCCCCCAATATCGGGAACATGTTTCCTGCCTCTAGTGTGTCCAAACCCTTAATAATCTTATATGTTTCAATAAGATATCCTCTCATCCTTCTAAACGCCAGAGTATACAAGCCCAGCCGCTCCATTCTCTCTGCATATGACAGTCCCGCCATCCTGGGAATTAATTGGCTTAAATCCATGAGAAGAATTAAAATGTACGGTTTTGATAAATAGAGGATACCCCAGATTGTTTGAATGTGAAACTTGGCAATCATGCATTGTAACATAATTGCACTTTGTTGCAATTGCACTGTTTACAAAGTCTTGACGTTATGACTAATTAACTCTGGGAGCTCTTTAACCACAGATAGACACAAAATGCTGGAGTAACTCAGCGGGACCGGCAGCATCTCTGGAGAGGAGGAATGGGTGATGTTTCGGGTCGAGACCCTTCTCTCACCACTCTTTAACCATAGCTGATCAAGATGTTCACCAATATCTCATGAGCAATTAGAGACGAGATTAACTTTTTTAAAGTACAGAGGGAGTACAGAGAAGGTTCACCAGACTGTTTCCTGGGATGGCAGGACTTTCATATGAAGAAAGACTGGATAGACTCGGTTTGTACTCGCTGGAATATAGAAGATTGAGGGGGGATCTTATAGAAACTTACAAAAAATTTAAGGGATTGGACAGGCTAGATGCAGGAAGATTGTTCCCGATGTTGGGGAAGTCCAGAACAAGGAGTCACAGTTTAAGGATAAGGGGGAAGTCTTTTAGGACCGAGATGAGAAAAACATTTTTCACACAGAGAGTGATGAATCTCTGGAATTCTCTGCCGCAGAAGGTAGTTGAGGCCAGTTCATTGGCTATATTTAAGAGGGAGTTAGATGTGGCCCTTGTGGCTAAAGGGATCAGAGGGTATGGAGAGAAGGCAGGTACAGGATACTGAGTAGGATGATCAGCCATGTTCATATTGAATGGCGGTGCAGACTCGAAGGGCCGAATGGCCTACTCCTGCACCTATTTTCTATGTTTCTATGTAAAGGGAGAGGAATAGCAAAGTTGTATTTTACATTTAAAAACGATCTATGTGTATCAAGTGGAACATGATCGAAATAAAGAATGATTGGTTTGGATGGAAGTTGAAGAATGCTCGTTGTGCAGTTGCTAACATAAATCAGTTGAGCTGAATGGCCTGTTTCAGTCTAGTAAATATAAATATTGTACAATTTAATGGTAGACTTGAAACTGTACAAAAATGGCAGAGTTATGTAAAACGTGAATTATAATGGAGAATGAGATTTATTTATATGATGACTTTTCAGAATGAAGTTTACACGACTCTCTCAATCGAAATATGCCGGAAAAGCCAGAAAAATGAACGAGTCTTTGGATTTTACTCCCAAAAGCAATCAGGTATTTGTACCTTTTGCGCAAACATATTTTGAGTGCAATGTTTTAGGTAGCCAGCAATATGTGCAAACTACCAATGCTGAAAATCTTTATACTTGTCTTTGAATCAACCTGTAAATAATACATGAAAATATGGTTACATTTTAAAATAAAATCTGCTTTCTCATGTTCAGAATGTTAAGTACCTACTACATTTTCTGAATAGTATACTTGGGAGCAATCATATTTTTAGTAGAGTATACAACTGCTTGATTGGTCTAATATAACAATTGGTCTAATATAAAATTGGTAAGCAGCTTGGTTTGCATATTTTGTGCTTGTGGTTCCATGAATTTGTTGCCTGACATCATCCAAGGATCATGGTATATCACTCTTGTCTCTTGGTCAGCCGAATTTTAGTTTCTGACCCCATCAAAGATTTTAAGGTCATAAATCAGATATAGTTTAATGCACATTGGAGAGAAATCTGTATTGGGAGTGGTTTTCTATTTGGATGTTATGTTAAACCAAAGCCATGCCTGTGTTCTCAGGTGAACAAGCCTGCGTTCCTTGAAGAGCTAAGAAGTTATCCTTGGTGCCTTTGTCAAGATCCTTATAATCTCAATAAAAGGCTGAATTATGTGCTCAATATTGTATCACTATCTGCGAGAGGTTGTTGTGCACAAATTGGCTTCGGCATTGCAGCAATGACTGCAGTTGAAAGCAATTTCACTAGCTCATCTCTGACCCCTCTCACCCTGGCCACAGACTCTTCGAATCACTTCCCTCTGGAAGGCGACTCTGGATTGTCAAAGCTGCCACAGCCAGACATAAAAACAGTTTTTATCCACGAGTAGTTGCTCGACTCAACAGCCAAAAATCTGTAGCCTCCCTTTGATCTGGTATTTTGTTGGTTCACATGCTTGATCAATGGTGTTTTATCATTAATTATTATTAATGTTTAGTGTTTTCTGAGTCATTCGTAACTGTCACTGTATGTCATGTTGTTACTTGTGGGGGGAGCACCAAGGCAAATTCCTTGTATGTGAATACTTGGCCAATTAACTTACTAACTAACTTACTAACTAACGAACTAACTAACTATAACTAGTACTTAGAAATATCCGGAGGTATTGACAGACACTTGTCATTGCAAAAACCTTTTCCCATTTGCATGCTGGCACTTTTTGAAATTGTTAATGTTATCTAACAGATACGCCGAGCCAAGAATTTAGCCAAAGCAAAGAGGCTGGTTGAGAAAGCCAAAGCACAAAGCAAGTTCAGAAATCATGTGGAAACCATCACACCACTGAGACGATCAACTCGACGGCAAGCCAGATTTGATGGGAAGTTTTACGGGAATGAGGTACAAGAGTCCCAAGTCTCAAAGAACTTTTTTTTGTTTAGTGTAGAGATACACCACAGAAACAGGCCCTTCAGCCCACCGAATCTGTGCCGACCAGCGAGCCCGCACACTAACACTATTTCACACACGCTAGGGACGATGTTTACATTTATACCAAGCCAATTGACCTACAAACATGTATGACTTTGGAGTGTGGGAGGACACTGAAAATCTTGGAGAAAACCCACGCAGGTTATGGGGAGAACGTACAAACTGTACAGCCAGGATCAAACCCGGGTCTCTGACGCTGTAAGGCAGCAACTCTACCGCAGTGCCACCACGCTGTTTATTGCTCTTTAAGAGGAGCAAGTAACAAACTTTATTTCATTGAGATTCCTGAATGCCATTAATCTCGAAAAGTGAAATGTTATATATTTTTGGATGAAAGTTCAGTAGAATGCAGTATTGTTAATGACTCCATATCTGCACTGCAGCCTGATGTTTGTTTGCTCTTTAACATTTGGATTTACACAGAACTTGGCAATCAACTTGAGTTCAAGTACAGAAAGCATCTTGTCAAGCAGTGTTCAGAATAACAAGAAACCCAAGGCACTGAAAAATGTGAGTGATGTGTTGGGGAAGAATTTGGATAAAAAGTCTGCGGCCAAGAACACTGCGGGTTAGTACACGTTGAATCAAATATTCTTTCCAATTCTCTCTTGTTCAGTTTTAATTGCTCTCTTCTCTGAAGAATGGCCTTTGTGGTGATTTACTGAGGCGTGCAGTTTTGCACATGTCTGAGTTTTTTTTGTCTGTTCTTGCTGAGAAATTGGACTGTAAAACCGTTTAACAGTTCCATGCCAATCTCGTTGTGTGAGCAGGGTTCAACAACGTTTTGGAACTATATATTTGTTTTCTCTTCCCCCTCTTTTTACACATATTCTTCTAGGAGACTGGCTAGCACAGTGTTAAAATAGTTATATACGGTTTTTTTTAAAAAGAAGGTAAATTTAAAATCTAGCTATGCTTTCATGAAGAAATATAAATAGTTTACAGGTAAATAGACTTATACTGAAGAGACATTTCCATGTTGGGGAATTTACAAAAAGGAATTGTTTATAGATATGCAATAATATTATTAATTGGTAGGTAGATAAAAGTGCTGGAGAAACTCAGCACATTGAATTGAATTGAATTGAATGCCTTTATTGTCATTCAGACCTTACGGTCTGAACGAAATTTCATGCCTGCAGTCATACATACAATCATACAACAATAACAACAATAAACACAAATTAACACCACCACAGTGAGTCCTCCAAGCACCTCACTGTGGTGGAGGCAAAAATCTTAGGGCTGCTGTCTCTTCCCTCCTCTTCTCCCTCTGCGCTGAGGCGATACCCCACCGGGCGATGGCACAAACAGTCCCGCGGCTCACCGAACCCCGCAACGGGCCGGCTCAAACACCGCGGCCCGGGGTGGTCGAAGCTGCCGCCCTCCAGTCCAACGGACGCAGCCGCTGGCCCGCGGCTGAACCCAGGACTCAGGTCACCGCCGCCAGAACGCCGTCCCAGCCACTGGAGCACCGTTCCAGCCCCGAGCCGGATCGCCCTCACGTGAGTGCCGTTCCTCCCTCGAGCTGGGCCACTCCGACGGGAGTGCCGTTCCTCCCTCGGGCTGGGCCACTCCGACGGGAGTGCCGTTCCTCCCTCGGGCTGGGCCACTCCGACGGGAGTGCCGTTCCTCCCTCGGGCTGGGCCACTCCGACGGGAGTGCCGTTCCTCCCTCGGGCTGGGCCACTCCGACGGGAGTGCCGTTCCTCCCTCGGGCTGGGCCACTCCGACGGGAGTGCCGTTCCTCCCTCGGGCTGGGCCACTCCGACGGGAGTGCCGTTCCTCCCTCGGGCTGGGCCACTCCGATGGGAGTGCCGTTCCTCCCTCGGGCTGGGCCACTCCGACGGGAGTGCCACAGCCCCTCACGGGAGAGTCTCGGCCCCTCGCCAGGCCGTCCTCACGGGAGCGCAGTTCCAGCCCCGAGCTGGGCCGCCCTCACGGGAGCGAACCCAGGGAGAGTCCTGACAGGCTGCCTCTGGAGTCCCGAGGTCGCCAGCTCCGCCATTAGGCCTCAGCGCAGACGGAGGCAGAGAGGGGGGATACGACGAAAAAGTCGTATTCCCCCCAAGGGAGAGACAGCAAACCCCGTTTCAACCCCCCCCCCCACATAAACACAACCTAAAAACCAAAAACACAACTAGACAAAACGAAAAAAAACAACACAAAAAAGTAAAAACAAACGGACTGCAGGCGAGCCGCAGCTGTTCCCAGCGCCGCCACTTCCGGATCAACGGTTGGTGAGGCAGCATCTATGGATCGAAGGAATAGGTGACATTTCGGGTCGAGACCCTTCTTCAGAATGGTATTAAATGGTAGTTTTGTTCCCTTAAAGGTATTGTCAAAGATTTTCTTGCAACACATGAATTATTTTTGTTTCCTTTTAATTTGGACTGAAAATTGAATGCTTTTTTTAATTAAATAAAATTATTTTTGTTTTTTAACCTGTAAATTAGGAATGGCCTTCAAGGTGTAATCTGTAGCAAATACTAGAGAGTTTTGTGGTAATAATTAAATAATAGATTTCCGTTAACTGCTATTAGAAATCCTTTGGTGGATTTTATTTTATCTCGCTAATCTTTGTTCCATTCTCCCTGACGTTTGGGTGTTATTATTAAGATATGAAAACTTGAGAGAAAGTCCAGAGAAGAATTACAAGAGTGGTTCCAAGGCTGAAAGATTTGTTACAAGGGCAGATTAGTGAGCCTGGGGGAAGGGCATGGGGAGATTTGATGTATAATTGTAGGGATCTGGGTACATGATAGTGTGATGATGTTCCCTTTGATGCAGGGATCAAGGTCTAGGGATCACGACTATAAAATATAGGGGTAGGGAATTGATGATGAAATTAATGGTTGCAATCTGTAATGCACTGCCTGCAGATCTGCTAAAGGCGGACGTGGAGTTTGAAAGAATTGGATCAATATAGAGCAGGTGTCGGCAACCTATGGCACACGAGCTGGATCTGGCCCGTAACCCCAAATCATCTGGCCCACAGGCTTTTTTTTTTTTTTTTTCAATTAGTTTTTGCGACCTGGGAATTGTAGCCAGTCCCGGGGATGTGAACTGATCTGGGAACTGCAGCTAGTCCTGGGGACACAATCTGATCTGGGAACTGCAGCTAGTCCCGGGGCACGGAGACGACCTGGGCGCTACAGCCAGTCCCAGGGCAGGCGAGCCGACCTGGGAATTGCAGCTAGTCCCGGGGACTTGAGCTGACCTGGGAACTGCAGCTTGTCCAGGGTCATGCAGGCAACCTGGGCGCTAAAACCAGTCCTGGGGCAGGCGACGGAATTGTAAAACACATGAAAACTAATGCGAAAAACAACACCAAGTGTCACACTATGGCAATAGATGTGGCCCGCCATCCGCTCACAGGCATGGGTCCTGGCCCGTATGCAGAACAAGCTTGCCGATTCCTGATATAGAGTGAGGTGATATCTGCAAGGCCATTGAGAAGGACTCGGGGGAACTGGAGCTCAGAATTGCTCTGGCAGATCTAGTCCGGGCACAGTGGGCCAAATGGGCGTCTCCTGTGCTGTTACTGTTCTATATTGTTGCCAGTAATGTCCCCTGTTTGTAATGTGTGTGTGTGCGTTTTAAAAAAAAATCAAATGTCATAGCCAACTTATTGGTAGATTGGTTGGGTAATATTATTAACTTGTTTCCATTTCCACCTTCTCCAGTTATTGTATGTGCATGTGACTTCTTTCACTATTTGGTTGAAGGTTTTGATTTCTATTTTTGTTTTAATCTAGTTGATGTCAAGGTTGCTTCCATATTTTTAGCTAAAAAAGTGATCAAAGGTGTACCGTTGGAACTTATCACCATTCTTGATGAGAGCAGGTGAGTAGACTGTTAGCTTGCTGTTTTTTTTTTTTTTCAAGAAGGACAGGAAATAACCTTTTGGTCCAATGTCTCTGGAAAAACAATATTCAATTGGTCCTGTTTAGCAAGAACAAGGAAAGGGCAACAATTTATTTTATTTTCTAAATAGAAATAGAATAGAATAGAAATAATTTTATTGCCACACAACCAAGGTCGGTGGTATTTGGGTTGCCAGCAGCGGTACAATAATAAAGAACACAACCACACTAAAATGTTACACAAACATCCACCACAGCATTCATCACTGTGGTGGAAGGCACAGAGCTTGGCCAGTCCTCCTCCATTTTCCCCCGTGGTCGGGACCACCACCCTCCACAGCCGTTGCTGCGGGCGTCCAGATGGTAAGGGACAAAGTCAAAGTCAAGGTGAGTCCAGGATCGGCTCTTCCCAACCAGAGACCGCGGCTTCAGGCTGGTGTAGGCCGCAGGCCGGCGGTCAAAGTTTTAAAGTACCTGCCGTGCCGCAGCCGGAAGCACCGCAGTCTGCAGGGCCGGCGGTCGAAGCTCCCCTCCTGGGGAGATGTTAAGTCCATACCACGCCCGCGGTAGAAGATGGCCGCGGGCCGGCGGTGGAAGCTTCTTCCCCCGGGTCCCCAACGTGAGATCCCGGGCTGTAGACGCCGCACGAGCTGGAGTTCTGCAGACCACGGCTTCAGGCTGCCGGCTGCCGCGGGCCAGCGTAACGGAGCGCTCCCCTCCAGCGAGGTCTCACCCGCTCCGCGCCGAGAGTCCACGCTGCGCCCGCCGCTGAAGCTCCGGGCGCGTCTCCGGGAAAGTCGGCGCCGATCCTGCTGTTAGGCCACGGGGGAGGCGGCCTGAAAAAGTCGCCTCTCCATGGAAGAGGCGGCCGAAACGGTTTCCCCCTCACCCCCCCACACCACCCCCCACACATAACACACAAGGAAACATTAAAAACACACTTTTAAACATACTAAAAAAATAAAAAAAAGTTGAAAAAAGACGGACACGCTGCCGACAGGCGCTGCCAGTGCAGCGCCCCCTACCATGTTTCGGGCCGAAACATTCTATTCTATTCTATTTCTATTCTATTCTATTCTATTTCTATTAATGTGAACCATACTCTTATAGAAAAGAGTACTAAAAACAGAAAATGCTGATAAAACTAAGCATAGTTTAAGAAAGAACTGCAGATGCTGGAAAAATTGAAGGTAGACAAAAATGCTGGAGAACCTCAGCGGGTGAGGCGGCATCTATGAAGCGTAGGAATAGGTGGCGTTTCGGATCGAGTCTGAAGAAGGGTCTCGACCTGATAAAACTAAGCAGATCGGTTAGCATCTTGGAAAGTTGGGGTTTCAGATTTAAATTAATCCAGCAATTTCTCCTTTGAGTCCTCCGTGCCTGCAGTTTTTTTCATGTGTAGTAGAAATGAAGGCTTTTTATCGTGGAAATCAACCGCAAAAATATGATCAAACTTCTCCCGTTTTTCCCCCAAGTTGCAATGGGTCTGAAAACTCTCAGGATGTTGAACATTTTCGAGCAAAACGGCAGTTTCTCATGAGTGGTTTACCGGATACCTTGAAAAAGCACATAGCAAAGACTGCAGCAGCGTTGGAGATCTATTCAGCTGCAAGTCTCAGTTTCCAGATTGTTGTACATGTCCAGCAAAAAAGTCAAGGTGAGGTTTTTGAAGTTTGAGAGTGGTAGTGCCTGTTGGAGAAAATGTTTTTTTTCCCTTGGTTTGGGGCCCAGGTTAGATCCTCTGGTGCCGTCTGTGAGGAGTTTGTACCTTCTCCGTGTGGCTTTCCTCAGGGTGCTGCGGTTTCCTCCCACATCCCAAAGACGTGCTGGTTTGTAGGTTAATTGGCCTCTGTAAATTCCCCCTGATGTGCAGGGCGTAGAGTCGGAACCGGAATAACCAAACCCGTGTGAGCGGGTGATCGCTAGTCGGTGTGGGCCGAAGGGCCTCTTCCCATGCGGGAATCAATTTTCCTACAATGTTATTAATTAGTCTTTTGATCTAGCCATTCCCAAATATGTCCCAAGTTAAAAGTAGTTATTAACTATTTGGATCTTTTGGATTGAGGCTGGAATCTGCCTGAATGGAGGGTAGCCTTGAAATGGCTTCATACAAGACAATGAATCTACCCACAGCGCTGCTCCATGCTGGCAACTCTAGAAGGGTTCCCTTCCTTGATGCCTTCAGCTCAATTCTTTGTTTTATTTCCTATTTGTAGTATGGAGCTGTCTGAAACAGCCAAGTCTTTTTAAAGCAAGCTCTGTTTTACATATTTTCAAAGTGAACTAGATACATTCTTCAATTTACCATCGACAGCACCATAGGGCATTCCCCAGTACCGTACATGAAACTTCAAATCCCCTTCAACTGCGTTTCAAAGCAGACTGAAAACTATCCAACCGTTGCAAATGAACAAAGATGGATATGGCTGCATTGTTTGGATCGTTTAATGGCTCAAACCAGTGGCCTGAATTGGTTGACGTGAGGGGAGGAATGAACTAATGAGAAGTTTTAGTTCCATTATCATATGATAACAGTATAATCTCATGTACTCTTCTGCTGTGAGCAGACGTGCCCCGCAATGCTTTGATACTTCAGATCTCATCACTGTTTCACACAAATGTTCTGTGTGATTTTGTTTTAATTGTTTAGCATCACTACTGTGGGACCTGCCATGGCCCGACTGCGCTATTCTGAATCGGCTACGGGGCATGAGTGAACGGATGGAAGGAATACTTACACCCTCCCTGTCTCTTGGAGACTTCTCTGAAGTGAAACACACAACCACTACCTCTGCATCTTGGATCGGGGTGAGTGTGTCTTTTATATTTTTAATTTGTTATACAACAGTAGAGTTTGATTGCAGTGGTGTCCCGGACGGATGTGTGGGAGGAGAGTGCGGAGGTGTGGGTTAGCTGAAATTGGAAAATGTTCTTGCGATTGTGTTGTGAGCCACCCTCAGGTACTCTGAGCAATGGGTCAAGAGATACATAAGATTCGAGAAGAAGGGTAGGATGGTATTTGGCTGGTTTGAAGCATGGAGCAAATTTCTTATTCGCTGAGGTTAACATCACAATCACAATAATACTTTATTTGCCAAGTCAGTCATACAAATAAAAAGCAACAGAACACACAAAATACATTTTAACATAAACATCCACCACAGTGACTCCTCCACATTCCTCACTGTGACGGAAGGCGAAAAAAAGTTCAAATCTCTTCCCTTCTTTGTTCTCCCACGGTCGGGGTCCTCGGGCCCACCGTTGACGGGACGATCTTGACTCTCGTAGTCGGCGCCGTTTGGGCCCTCCGCATCGGGGCGGTCAGCTCCCCCTCGCCGGCGATCGGACCCCACGTGGGGGCTGGTCGAGCCTCTGCATCGTTGGAGCTTCCCGACTGCGCCTCTCTTGAGACTGCGAGTCTCGATGGTGAGATCAGGGAGTGATCCCAGACAAGGGATAGGCTCCGATGTTAAGTCCACGCCCTGCGGTGGGGCTCAAAGTCAGTCTGAGGAGGCCTCCAGCTCCAGCAACATGTACGAGTGCGTCCTTTTCCAATGGAGCCCCATCTCAATCTGGTAAAATAGTTATTCTGGAGAGTCATTACTTTCCTCAATTATTTATTTCAGTGACTAGGGAGAATATTTTGCTGGCACGGTATCTATCACTTGCAGCCCACCAACCTACGTGCCAACTGCCCTATAAGATGAATGTTATCCAGGAGGGAATGGAGTGGTGACGTTTAGGGTTGGGACCCTTCTTCAGTCTTGAGGGTGTCCATTTCCTCCATGGATGCTGTGGGACTCACTGAATTCTTCCAGCATTTTGTGATTTGGCTCTGTGTTGGGTTCCACTACCCCTCGCCCCCACCCACTCACCTCCCTGTACCATTCAGTGACATGGAACAAATATTTCATGGAACAAATATTTCACATGTATTTGGGCCGAGACCTTGTGGCTTTGTCAACATTTTAACGTAACCCGCTCGTCTATACCTGAAGCTGCGCAGATAGCAGTCATTGTTGAATTTGTGGATAATGGGTTCCTTTTGAACATTTTATGCTGCAGTTATCTAACTGGAGGACAGAATTCTCACAGGACATCCAGAGGTGGTTACTCGAAGAGATCAAGTCATCCAATCCAGAGTTCCCCGTACGGAAACTGTTTAAGCCATTACTGCAGAAAAGAAGTGAATATTTTGCAGACCTGCTCAAAACAGGTCAGTGACGGAGGGTCTTTGGGTGGTTGTGTGTGTTCGGCTCTTACCTATTTATAGTGGCTCTTACATATTTCTTTCTTTCTTAGGGTCTTCCACTAAAATGGAGAATGCTGTCATAGATGTCGATGCAGAGCCTTGGCAAGCGTTACCTGTACGTAGCAGTCCAGGACCACTACTGGGGAAAAGGAAGAGAAAGGTTGAAAGGCGGGATCAGAAACAAAAAAGAATGAAAGCTCTCGACAGTGACCAGGAACTGATTGTCATCCAGGACGAGGAACGTTGCACTCAGGAGGCTTCCGCAGCGGCCGAGGGATCCACGAGGAATGAAAGAGGCATCCGAAACCAGAACTGCACCACCAGAAAACGGCTCAGCAGATCTGCTAAGAGAAAGCTGCAGGATTGTGAACATAAAACTGAAGAGGCAGAAGCGGCGAACGTGCCTGTCCCACTGTGTGTTTCTGAATTGACTGATCTACCGAAGAGGGAGGAAGCAGCCATTTCCGATGGTAATGTAGTCTTTATTTCTAAGTAGTTCAGTTTAGTTTATTGTCGCATGTACCAAAGTAAAGTGAAAAGTCGTTGTTTTTTTTTTTTGTCGTGCGCTATGCAGTCGGTGGGAAGAGTCTACATAATTACAATCGAGTCGTCCACAGTGTCCAGATGCAGGCTAAAGGGAATACTGTTTAGTGCAGTAAAGTCCGTCTCCGACGGGGTTGATGGCAGGTCAGGATGACTCTTTAGCTGGTGATGGAATGGTTCAGTTGCCTGAAAACAGTAAGGAAACAACTGTCCCTGAATCTGGAAATCTTTATGAACTTTAGTATTTAAAAAAAAAAGATAATTTGTCAAGTAAAGTTGGATTTATTGTCATATATATGTGTGCAGTTAGGTAAGGACAATGCACGAGCGCAGTGAGTTACAGGTTCAAGGAAATGTTTGCTTGCAGCAGCATCACAGGTCCAGAGACTTGGGACAACAAGATTTACAAGGATGTTGCCAGGATTTGAGGGCCTGACCTATAGAAAGAGGTTGGGGCTA
Source organism: Amblyraja radiata (assembly GCF_010909765.2). Lineage (NCBI taxonomy): Eukaryota > Metazoa > Chordata > Chondrichthyes > Rajiformes > Rajidae > Amblyraja > Amblyraja radiata. Next base: position 34,988,004 of record NC_045981.1, on the reverse strand, counting down.
GGAATTTATTCAAACAAGTGTATAAAATCATAAGGAGTATAGATACGGTTCCCTCCAAGGTTTGGGAATTAATCATTAGAGCGATGTCTCCCCAAGGTATGTCTACTTTAATAATTAGAGGGCATGGGTTTAAGGCAAGAGATATAATAGGAATTTGAGGGACAATTTTTCAGAGGGTGGTGGGTAGATGGAACGAGCTGGCTGAGGAGGTAGTTGAGGCAGGAACTGTAACAACTGTTGAAAGGCATTTAGACAGATACGTGAATAGGAAAGGTTTATAGAGATATGGGCCAAACGCGGGCAGGTGGGGCCAGATTTGACGAGTCATCTTAGCCGGTATGGACTAGTTGAGTTAACGAGCCTGTTTCAGTGCTGAATGACTCTTGACACTAGTTCCAACTGCCTGTCTTGACTGCACACTGATCTCCACTGCACGATGCCGTGTGTTAACACCGAAGACTGAGATCACCTTGTGTGCTTGTTGGGATTAGTAAAGTGAGGCAAAACTTGTCTTAAACTTGCTTTGTCCAGAAGTTGAGGATGATTGCAGCTGTCTTACTGCTGCTTTAAGAGCAGTTGAGTCAGTGGCGGGGAATTGAACCTTTGACCAGGGTGTTGTGTCATGTCTATAACCCCTACTCTGCCATTGTATTGATGTCAGAGCACGGGGAAGAGGCCAATGACTTTGGTTTAGTTTAGAAATACAGCATGGAAACAATCAAGAGTGTGTCATTGTCATGTGTCCCAGATAGAACAATTAAATTCTTACTAGCAGCAGCACAACAGAATATGTAGACATAGTACACTGTAAACAATATAATAAATGAGAAAAAAGTTCAGTGTGTGTGTAGACACACTATACAAAACAAACAAGCAATAATAGTGAAATAATAACAATAATAGATTATGTAGTTCAGAGCTTTTTTGAGGTTGTAGTGTTTAATAGCCTGATGGCTGTAGGGAAGAAGCTGTTCCTGAACATTACAGTTTTCAGACTCCTGTACCGTCTTCCCGATGGCAGGGATGAGAAGTGTGTGGCCAGGGTGGTGTGGATCTCTTATGATGCTGGCTGCCTTTTTGAGGCAGCGACTCTGGTAAATCCCTTTGATGGTGGTCAGAACCTGTGATGGACTGGGCAGTGGTTACAACGTTTCGCCGTCTTCACTCCTGGTCATTCAAGTTGCTGAACCAGGCCCTGATGCAACCAGTCAGTATGCTCTCTACTGTCCATCTGTAGAAGTTCCAGAGAATCCTCTCTGACATGCCGAATCTCCATAATCTTCTAGCCCTTCGGCCTAGCGAATCCTCACTGACACACTAGTTCTGTCTTAAGCACTAAGATCAGTTTACAGAGGCCAATTAACTTCCAAACCTGCACGTCCTTGGGATGTGGGAGGAAACTGGAGCACCCGGAGAAAAACCACGTGGTCACAGGGAAAACTCTAGGGCTGTGAGGCAGAAACTATCACTGCGCTGTCCAATTCTTGACAGACAAAAAATAGAAAACATCTTTTGGTTCTGCTGTTCAGATAATTTGTCTTGAGACAAAGGAAAGTAAAATTGATTTGGTTTTCTTGATTTATTTCTGTTCCCTTTTTGCAAAAGTTTTGTTAGAATCCCAAGCTCATCCTGTCAGTGATGCACATTCAAATGTTGTGACATAGTCACAATAATATACTACATGTTTAGAACACCTTCAGAAGTAAGAAAACTGCTGCAAACGAGGAGAGTCGATTAAACACTTGAAAGATACAGAATGGAAACAGGCCCTTTGGCCCATCAAGTCCACACTGACCATCGATCACCCGTTCACACTAGTTTTTATGTTATCCCACTGCCTGCACACTGGAGGCAATTTAAGGTGCCAATTAACCTACAAACATGCACATCTTTGGTCAGAGTTTAATCAGCATCTGATAAATGGATAAAAATACATCTCTTGATGCTCCTGAACCTGTAACCTGGGGTCATTGGGTGTTTCGGGTCTTTCAACATCAGACACCCTCACCCAGGCGACCCAGCCGTAGTTGATCAGACCACGACTTGTGTTCAGGTGGCATTCGCTCCTCCTCATGGACCTCCTCTCCTGATCCAGAGCCATCTCGAGGCTTTCTCCGCTGCCTCTGTGGTGTTCCTGATGGCTCTTCTCCCCTTCATTCCGTTGATGCCCAGCGCGCTCAAGGCTTTGTAGAGCGATTGCCCTGCAAAACCTCTATATATATCTTACTCTAAATATAGGAGTAAGAGACTGAAGGAGAAGATTCCACAGCTTGGAATCTGTCAGTCGAAGCTTGTGGAGACGATGAGCTGTTGTGGTCTTTGCTCCATCTGCTGGTAATGTTATGCTATTTCTGATCCCAAGCTCAATCAGTTAAATTTCTGATACTCATATTTCCCATACTCAATCAGTAAAAAAAAAAAAAAAAGACTATGCTGGAGTAACTTGGTGAGTCAGGCAGCATCTCTGGAGAAAGTGGAAAGGCAATGTTTTGGATGTGGACCCTTCTTCAGACTCTAATGATTAAATAGCTTTGGATGTTTTTATTCCTTTATGGAATTTTTAAAAATTGAACTCTTTCAGAAGATGGACACAAAATGCTTGATTAATCCAGCAGGTCAGGCAACATCTCTGGAGAAAAAGAATAGGTGACGTTTCAGGTGGGTCTGAAGGGCGACCAAATATTGAGTTGCTCCAGCATTTTGTGTCTTTCTTCGGTATAAACCAGCATTTGCAGTTCCTCCTCCCTACACGTTTTGTCTTTCCTTTTCAGATGTGGGTACGGTCAAGGAAGATCTGTTGTGGACAGAGAAATACCAGCCGCAGCATTCCAGTGAAGTTGTGGGAAATCTCAGTGCGGTCAGGAAATTACGCAGGTGCGTGAGGAGGTTATTAAACCGTCTGGTAAAGACTCTTAAACTGTGGCCCCTGGTTCTGGTCTCCCCAACATCGGGAACATGTTTCCTGCCTCTAACGTGTCCAAGCCCTTAACAATCTTATGTTTCAATGAGATACCCTCTCATCCTTCCAAACTCCAGAGTGTACAAGACCAGCTGCTCCATTCTCTCAGCATATGAAAGTCCCGCCATCCCGGGAATTAACCTTGTAAACCTACGCTGCACTCCCTCAATAGCAAGAATGTCCTTCCTCAAATTAGGGGACCACTGGTCCTTCATTCCCTACCCTAGGTAAAAGAATGTGTGCATATTCATCCTATCAATTCCCCTTCTGATTTTATAACCTCTATAAGATCCCCCCTCAGCCTCCTGCACTCTAAACATTAAAGTCCTAGCCTGCTAAACCTCTCCCTGTAGCTCAGGCACTCGAGTCCTGGCAAAATGCTGGCAAATCCTCTCTGTGCCCTGTCTAACTTCATGACATCCTTCCCACAGCAGGGTGACCAAAACTGAACACAATACTCCAAATGCAGCCTTTTTGTGTGTTTTTTTTTTACATAGTTGGTTGATGGAATGGAAGAAAAGAGCTGACAAAGAAGAAACAACATCACAGAAGGAAAGAAAGACCGAAAAAGATGAAAAAGTGGGTATGTAATTTTCTTAAATATATAATTCTGTGCAATGTTGGGGTCATGATGTGGTGTACTGTGCTACAAAATGTTTCCCCTCTGCATAGAGGCAGTTGCCTGCCTTGCGCTACAAAGCTGATCAACTTTTGAAAGGAAAATATTTTATTTTTAATTTAGTTTAAATTAGAGATCCAGAGCTGAAACAGGCCCTTCGGCCCACCGATTCTGCGCCGACCAGCGATCCCCGCGCACTAATACTATCCTGCACACACTAAGGACAATTTGCAATTAAAAACAGATAATAGACAATAGGTGCAGGAGCAGGCCATTCGGCCCTTCAATCCAGCACCACCATTCAATGTGATCATGGCTGATCATCCGCAATCAGTACCCCGTTCCTGCCTTCTCCCCATATCCCCTGACTCCACTATTTTTAAGAGCCCTATCTAGCTCTCTCTTGAAAGCATCCAAAGAACCAGCCTCCACCGCCCTCTGAGGCAGAGCTATCCAAATGTTCGGCTATCTCATCTTTTATAATTGACTCCAGCATCTTCCCCACCACCGATGTCAGGCTAACTGGTCTTTAATTCCTGTTTTCTCTCTCCCGCCTTTCTTAAAAAGTGGGATAACTTAGCTACCCTCCAATCCACAGGAACTGAACCTGAGTCTATAGAACATTGGAAAATTATCACCAATGCATCCACAATTTCTAGAGCCACTTCCTTAGGTACCCTGGGATGCAGACTATCAGGCCCTGGGGATTTATCAGCCTTCAGTCCCATCAGTCTATCCATCAGCCGATTAACCGCCGATTAGCGCTTTACGGAGAGGAATCCGGAGACAACCCATGCAGGTCATGGGGAGAGCGTACCACCTCTATACAGACAAGCACCCATAGTCGGGATCGAACCCGGATCTCTGGCGCTGTAAGCCAGCAACATTACTGTTGCACCACTGTGTTGCCCTGTTCCAGCCACGTGCTAAGTATGTTGCCGCTGCAGTTTAATTGTTTTAATGCTTTATTTCAGTAGACTAAAATAAATCGTAGCCAATATTAATGCCTCAACCAAGTTGATGAAAGGATTAGCTGGTCATTCTCATCTTGCTCTTTATGGGAACTGCGTGAACATTTGCAGCCAAGTTGTAATATAGTTTATTATTGTCAAGCTTGCCGAAGTACAGTGAAAATACTTATGAGTGCTATCGGGTCAGTGAAGAGATTATACAATCTTTAACAAAGATTAACACAGTCAAGCCATCCACAGTCACAGATAAAGATACTCGTTCTCATCCATCCTTCCAGGCTCGTCTGCCTTGCTAAAGTCCACATGGACAATGTTACTGCCCTGCCCTCATCAATCCGTAACTTCATCTGAAATTCACTCTGTTCTTCCTGCCTTTTTGTCTCTGCAGATACTTGGGACAACAGTGATTTTAACATGGAGAGTTCTGGGGATGAAGACTTTTTGTGCAATACAGTGCTAATCACTGGACCTCCAGGAGTTGGGAAAACTGCTGCAGTTTATGCCTGTGCCCAGGAGTTGGGTTTCAAGGTAAGTGTTCTACTTTTGTTCGATGTAGCACCTGTCGCATCAAAATTGTGTTTTTTGTTACATGCCTGCAGAGTAACACTGGAGGTTTTCTCAAAGCTTTTCACAAGTTCACATAGGAGTAGAATTAGGCCATTCAGCCCATCGAGTCCACTCCGCCATTCACTCATGGCTGATCTCTGCCACATAATCCCATTTTCCTGCCTTATCCCCATAACCCTTGACACCCGTTCTAATCAAGAATTTGTCTATCTCTGCCTTAAAAATATCCACTGACTTGGCCTCCACAGCCCTCTGTGGCAATGAGTTCCACAGATTAACTATCCTCTGACTAAAGTTCCTCCTCGGCTCCTTTCTAAAAGAGCGTCCTTTAATTCTGAGGCTAGGACCTCTGGTTCTAGACTCTCCCACCAGTGGAAACATCCTTTCCACATCCACTCTATCTATGCCTTTCATTATTCGGTAAGTTTCGATGAGGTCCCCCCTCAACCTTCTGAACTCCAGCGACTACAGGCCTAGTGCTGTCAAACGCTCATCATGTGCTAACCCACTCATTCCTGGGATCACCAAGACTACACCGACCACAATCGCTTGGACACTAGTTCTATCCTACATACACAAGGGACAATTTACAGAAGCCAATTAACCTACAAACTTGCGCGTCTTTGGAGTGTGGGTGGAAAACGGAGCACCCGGAGAAAACCCACGCGGTCACAGGGAGAACGTGCAAACTCCGCACAGACAGCACCCGAGGTCAGGATCGAACCGGGTCTCTGGTGCTGTACGTTCATAAGTTCTAGGAGCAGAATTAGGCACTTCGGCCATCAAGTCTACCATTCTATCATGGCTGATATCTTTCCCTCTCAACCCCATTCTCCTGCCTTCTCCCCATAACCCCTGACGCGACTCTCTACCGCTGCACCACTGTGTGTGCCGCACTCAGTTACTCCTCAGTGGATGTTTTCTTCTAATAGAATGTATGTGTTGAAGGCAAACCATTAATTGGGTCAAATATCTCCAACGCAAGTGTGTCTACCTGTAGGTGTTTGAAGTGAATGCTTCCTCACAGCGAAGCGGCAGACAGATCCTCTCTCAGCTTAAAGAGGCCACGCAGTCTCACCAAGTGGATAAACAGGGAGCCGGTGCCCTCAAGCCTGCCTTCTTCAGCGGCAGCAGGTCCCTTCCAATGCAAACGGCCAGATCTCCAAGTGAGTATAAAACCTTGGACAACAACTTCCTTATCTTGTGCCGTTTGTTTAAACGTTTATGCAGCCCATAGTTGTGATCGGGGTGCATCGACTGAAGGTGGTACAAGCCGTTACAAAGTTCTGAAACATGTGCTGGATACATATTAAAAGGGAGGTATTGTATGAGGAAAGGGTGGTAGCTCTTTCAAAGAACTGGGTGGGTTCTTTCTGTGCTGAATAATGATAGTTCTGGAGCTGTGGCACTATGAATGTTGCCCTATAGGAGTGTATTCACAATGATTGTTATAATTTATAAGAGTGCAGCGTAGGTTAATTCCCGGGATGGCGGGACTGTCACATGCTGAGAGAATGGAGCGGCTGGCTTGTATACTGGAATTTAGAAGGATGAGAGGGAATCTTATTGAAACATATACGATTATTAAGGGTTTGGACACGCTAGAGGCATGAAACACGTTCCCGATGTTGGAGGAGTCCGGAACCAGGGGCCACAGTTTAAGAATAAGGGGTAAGACATTTAGAACGGAGACAAGGAAACACTTTTTCACACAGAGTGGTGAGTCTGTGGAATTCTCTGCCTCAGAAGGCGGTGGAGGCCGATTCCCTGGATGCTTTCAAGAGAGAGCTAGATAGGGCTCTTAAAGATAGTGGAGTCGGGGGATATGGGGAGAAGGCAGGAACGGGGTACTGATTGGGGATGATCACATTGAATGGTGGTGCTGGCTCGAAGGGCCGAATGGCCTACTCCTGCACCTATTGTCTATTGAATGGGTGACGTTTCGGGTGAAGACCCTTGTTCGTCTGAAGAAGGGTCTCGGCCCGAAACGTCACCCATTCCTTGTCTCCAGAGATGCTGCCTGACCCGCTGAGTTACTCCAGCTTTTTGTGTATCTTCTTTTCCCATTCATGCCTCGGAGTTGGAGAAAGGGAGACCGCATTTAGAGTATTTTGTTCAGTTCTGGGCACCATGTTTCACGAAAAACGTTGTCAAGCTGGCGAAGGTATAGAGAAGATTCTCAGTCTGAATGGAGCGGCTGTGCTTGTATACTCTGGAGTTTAGAAGGATGAGAGGGTATCTTATTGAAACATATAAGATTATTAAGGATTTGGACACGCTAGAGGCAGGAAACTTGTTCCCGATGTTGGGGGAGTCTAGAACCAGGGGCCACAGTTTAAGAATAAGGGGTAAGCCATTTAGAACGGACATGAGGAAACACTTTTTCACACAGAGTTGTGAGTCTGTGGAATTCTCTGCCTCAGAGGGCGGTGGAGGCCGGTTCTCTGGATACTTTCAAGAAAGAGCTAGATAGCGCTCTTAAAGATATAGAAATGGGGGGATATGGGGAGAAGGCAGGAACGGGGTACTGATTGTGGATGGTCAGCCTTGATCACATTGAATGGTGGTGCTGGCTCGAAGGGCTGAATGGCCAACTCCTGCACCTATTGTCTATAAGATACTTTTATTTTAAAGTTATCAGTTGCTGATGTAGCACAAGATAGTCTGTGGGGCTATTGTGTTTGAAGATCCTGTGAAATTCTATATTCTACTCTCCGTATTCTCATTCTTAACATTTTTATGTGTGAAGCCATCTTCTACGGAGCTTGATATCCACTAAATTTGGACGATTCCTTTTTCACAGAGAAGCCCAACTCTCCCAGAATTGTCGTCAGGTCGCCCAGGAAAGCTGCCTTATCTCCGAGGAAAAAGGGCTCAAAGAAGAGCCTGGCGCCCATGTCCTTAGCCAATTTCTTCAAAGCCCCGTTGAAGTCTAACAAAAGTGAAGAAATGGTAAAGGCTGACAATCGGATGAGTGGTGAGAAAATAAGTTGCATTGAAACACCTTTCCAGTGGTTATTCTGCTAGTGTACTGGCATTAGTCCTGATGCACGCTTTCAACACAACATATTGATCATTGCTTGCACTTGTAATTGATTTTCATTAGCCAAGTATGAAAACAAAACAAGTCTGTAAATCATACGAGGAATTTGATTTGCCATGCAGTCATACCAGAAAAGCAACAAAGCGCGCAACCGCATAAAAATTTAACAAAAACATCCTTCACAGCGGCTCCTCCACGTTCCTCATTGTGATGGAAAGCAATAAAGTCTTATCTTCTTTCCTCCATTGACTCACTAAAGGGCCTGTCCCACTTACGCGACTTTTTCGGCAACTGTCATAGGTCGCAGAATTTTTTTTTTTAATGTTGAAAATTCAGCAGCGACCAGAAAGACTCTACGACTCTTTGGAGACCTCTCACGACCATAGGAGACCTCTCACGGCCTCTCATCCGCGACATGTCACGAGGGGGGGTCGCCTGTATGGTCGTGAGAGGTCTCCAAAGAGTCGTAGCGTCTTTCTGGTCGCCGCTGAATTTTCAACATGTTGAAAATTTTCGGCGACCTATGACAGGTGCCGGCAGTCGCCGAAAAAGTCTGCGTTAGTGGGCAATCTTTGCCAATCTCCCCAAAACGTTGTTTGATCTGTTCAATAGCTGGAAAGTGCTTGGTGATTAAAGTGAGAACTCTCTCTTTTCTTTTTAGTCAAACCTCAAAAGATTTGTAAGACCCCGAAAACTAGTGGCCAGGTTTCGGAAGTGTCCAAGATCCCTGCCGTTTCTGAGAACAAAGACACAGAAGAATGTCACCGCAAGAGTGCCACGTCACTCATTCTGTTTGAAGAGGTAGGTTTACAAACACTCCACTTTTCAGCATGCTTAAATGAATCTCCGATGAAATAAACTTTAGTTTAGAGCAGGGGTTCCCAACCTTTTTCGTCCCGTTTATCCCGGGCAACTTTAATAGCGCATAACGATGTTATTTCACTTATTTATGAACTAATGATGAACAGATCATAATACCAGAACCAAACACAGTCAATCAATGAGAAAAATATGTACAAATCCAGAATCAACAAATCTACCCCCTGGGTAGGTGAACCCTTGGTTTAGAGGTCAGAGCTAGAAATTAGCGGTTGCCCGGTTGCCAATGGCAAGCCACAGTCCCACCGGGCAACCTAAAAGCCATGCCATCTTGCCCGGCTTGGCAAGCACCCGGGACACCTGAGCGGGTCCCCTCTCTATTTTTCTCTCTCTCTCTCTCTATTTTTCTCTCTCTCCGTCTCTGCCCGCTGTCCATGTCTCGGGTCTCCGCCCGCTCCACGTCCACCGGCACGGCCGGCCGCCTTACACATGCGCACAACCTCGGCCAGCACCAATGATCCTATAGCGAGGATCTTTGGCCAGCACATCATCGGCCGTGGTTGTGCGCATGTGCCGCCCTGCACATGCGTACTGCCACTGCAACTGATCGGCGTCGGTCACTTTCTCCCTCCCTTTGCATGGTGGGAGATCTGACCGCCATTGCTGAAAACCAACGCAGAATCACTCGTTCGAACTGGAGTAACTCCCTGGAGTAACTCTTGCTTCTTGGTTTCCTGGTCCTCCAAAAATATTCGAAATGGAATTTAAACAGAATTTAAACACCACCACCAAACTCTGAAAAATAACAGCCTATTGCATTTTATCTGTTTATTTATTGTGTGTGTGTGTATATATATGGTCTATTGTAAATAGAAACTGTGAACTTTTATCTCCTGTTCTGTATTACGTTTACATATTCTGTTGTGCTGCAGCAAGCAAGAATTTCATTGTCCTCTCTGGGACACGTGACAATAAAACTCTCTTGACTCTTGACTTGGACTTAAACAAAGAAGGGTTCTTGGGGGGGGAAAAAAGAGCTACCTTAAATGTAATTGCTTCTGGTGGGTCCCTATAGTAGGGTGAAGACTATTCCATGCTTTAATTGTGCGGCAGAACTCCATGGAGCAGTCAACATCTCTGGATAGAAGAAATTGGGTGACGTTTCGGGTAGAGACCTTTCTTTAGATTTCCTCTGGTTTTAGTGTTTTAGTTTAATTTAAAGATACAGTGTGGAAACAGGCCCTTCGGCCCACCGAGTCCACGCCGACAACCGATCACCCGTACACTAGTTCTATCCCACACATTAGCAACGGAGGTCAAGAGTCAAGAGTGTTTTATTCTCTCATGTCCCAATGAAATCCTTACTTGCACCAGCACAATAGAATATGTAAACATAGTACTCTGTAAACAATGTTATAAACGAGAAAACAAAACAGTGTATATTTATATATGAATATATAACTATATACACACACACACACACACACAATTTCCCTCCTGGGAATAATAAAGTTCTATTGTGTGTGTAGGAAAGAACTGCAGATGCTGGTTTAAACTGAAGATAGACACAAAAAGCTGGAGTAACTCAACAGGTCAGATAGAATCTCTGGACAAAAGGAAAATATTACGTTTTGGGTTGGGTCTGAAAAAGATTCCTGCACATATTTGCAATGTGGAAGGAAGCAAGAGCACCAGGAGAAAACCCATGCGATCAAAGAGAAAAGGAGCAAACCATACAGATAGCACCCATATTCAGCAACTTTATGGCCAATGTACTGCCCTATAGTCTTGAACTGAATTAAAACATACAGTAGCTGTAAAGGGGGACATGGCATCACTTAGAGATTTAAGACTGAAAATGAATAGTTTCTTTTTTTTTTAGTAACCAAAGTTATCAACGTATAGTTTTTGGGTGTTGGAAAATAAAATATAGTGGCACAGCTGGTAGACTTGCTGCCTCACATGCCAGGGATCTGTGTTCGATCCTGTCCTCGGGCACTGTCTGTGTTGAATTTGCACATTCTCCCTGCAAGCAAGTAGGTTTCCTCCCACATCCCAAAGATGCATTGGCTTTGTAGGTTAACTTGTCTCTGTAAAATTGCCCCATATGTGTAGGGAGTGGGTTTGGAAAGTGGGATAACTGAACTTGTGTGAATGGGGAGACAAAAATGCTGGAGAAACTCAGCGGGTGAGGCAGCATCTATGGAACGAAAGAAATAGGCAACGTTTTGGGTCGAGACCCTTCTTCAAACTGATGTGAGGGTGCAGGGGGTGGGAAGAAGAAAGGAAGAGGCGGAGACAGTGGGCTGAGGGAGAGCTGGGAAGCAGAGGAGAAAGCAGGGACTACCTGAAATTGGAGGTCAATTTTCATACCGCTGGGGTGTAAACTGCCCAAGCAAAATATGAGGTGCTGCTCCTCCAATTTACAGTGGGCCTCACTCTGGCCATGGAGGAGGCCCAGGACAGAAAAGTCTGATTCAGAATGGGAGGGGGAGTTGAAGTGCTGAGCCACCGGGAGATCAGTTTGGTTATTGCAAACTGAGTGTAGGTGCTGTGCAAAACGATCGCCAAGCCTGCACTTGGTCTCACTGAGATTGATCATACGCTGAATAATCCAACCAGAATTTTGTTTGGAAGTGGAAAGAAATAATAGAAATTGCATTCATTGCAATGTGTAAAAGGAGATGAGATACTGTATTGTAATTTTGCTGCATGTCATTGTGGTATATATCATGTCTTGATTGGTGAATATGTTTAGTTTGTGACTTTATTTGAAGCAGAAATAATATGTGAATGCTTCATTGACCATAATTCCGACTGGTAACTACACACTTCGTCTGAGCACATTATCGTATGTGTCATGCAAGCCGTCTTAAATGACCACCTAAACTGTCATTTGGCAACCTAAAATGCTGCCTCGGTTACCCGGCTGGCAACAGGGGAAAAAAGTTAAGCGAGAGCCCTGGAGGTACAACATGGAAACAGGCCCTCCGGCCCGCTGACCAGTGATCCCCGTACACTAACACTATCCTACACACACTAGGTACAATTTACAATTTTTGCCAAAGCCAATTAACCTACAAACCTGTACGTCTTTGGAGTGGGTGGGGGAATCCAAAGCACCCAACCCCATGTGGTCCCAGGGAGAACCTGCAAACTCTGTACAGACAGCACCCATAGTCGGATCGAACCTGGGTCTGTGGTGCCGTGAGGCTGCATATCTACTGCCGCGCCGCCCCAGTCTGTCACCAAACTCTTACTTTGCACATGCTCATATATTTGTTCTATTTTCTTAAACAGGTGGATGTAATATTTGACGATGATGCTGGATTTCTAAATGCAATCAAGACCTTCATGGCAACTGCAAAACGGCCTGTTATACTCACCACGACTGGTTAGTTTTTGTAGTCTTTTTTTTAAAGTAAAGCAGTGTGTTATTTCCTTTGTACGTTCGGCTCTTTCCTTTTTCACGCCAGGTGATTAATGACCAGAAGGCATTGATGGGATGACATCTGTGAGGCATTTCCCCCAATCAGTCGCTCTGTATGTAAAACACAAAGTGCTGGAGTAACTCAGCAGGTCAGGCAGCATCTGTGGAGGAAACTGGTAGAATGTTTCGAGTTGGGATCCTTGAGTCAAAATGTCTCCAATCCATTCCCTCCACAGATGCTCCCTGACCCACTTGACTCCTCCACATGTTTAGGAACAAACTGCAGATGCCAGTAAATTCGAAGGTAGACACAAAATGCTGGAGAAACTCAGCGGGCGAGGCTGCATCTATGGAGAGAAGGTATTGGCGACGTTTCGGGACGAGACCCAAAGGGTCGCCAATTCCTTCTCTCCAGAGATGCTGCCTCACCCGCTGAGTTTCTCCAGCATTTTTACTCCTCCACAGAGCTGGTTGTAGCTGACTGTGTAAAGGCATCTCTGGTTAATTATTTATTGTAAAATCTGCAACTTATTGACCACTGTGTTTGCATTTGTTCCCTAGATCCCAATTTCAGCTTAATGTTTGAATGCTGCTTCGAAGAAATTCGTTTTAAAATGCCATCCCCGGTAAGTTTCTGATTTTTGATTGAAGTTGGTGATGAAATGTCTCTTCAATAGACTATAGGTGCAGGAGCAGGCCATTCTGCACCGCCATTCAATGTGATCATGGCTGACCATTCTTCAGTGAAATGGCCTCTTGGGTGTCAAGACTAATACATAATTTCAACTTGCCCTCTTCCTCCTTTTCTCCTCTCCCCCCCCCCCCTCCTTGTGCCTCCACCCTAATGTACCCCCATATTTCTCCCAATCCTGCCTTCTGTACCCCCCCCCCGCATATCTTTTCCAGCTTTCACCCCACTCCTGCATTGTCTGAAGAAGGGTCCTGTCCCGAAACGTCGCCTTTCCATTCCCCCCACGGACGATCCCTGACTTGCTGAATGACTTCAGCACTTTGTGTTTTGCTTACGTTTCCAGCATCTGCAGTCTTGTCTATCTCTACTTAATGACAGTGGTCATTACTGCGTCAGTGAGAATCGGTTCCTGTATTTCTAATCCACAAGTGACTACACTTTGGAAACTTAGATTTAGCAACATTTTGGATTTAGCAACTACAGATGTTCAAAGTCACTTTGGTTTGGGTCTGGGCCATAATCATACAGGATGGAAACGGGCCCTTCATTCGAACTCATCCATGCTGACCAAGATGCCCCAAATAAGCTCATCCCATTTGCCCCTGTTTCTCCCATATCCCTCTAAACCTACTTGGGGAACAGCTTCTTCCCTACAACCGTCAGGCTGTTAAACATGACAACCACAAATAAGCTCTGAACTTCAATAATTGTTATTATTTCATAACTATTGCTTGTTTTTTTTGTGTGTGTGTGTGTGTGTGTATGTATATATGTGTGAGTGTGTGTGTGAATACTTGGCCAATAAACTTATTCATTCATAAATATATATATGTGTGTGTGTGTGTGTACTTGTGGGTATGTGTATAGAGTATATGCACACTGATCTTTTTCTCTCTCGTTTATCATATTTACAATGTACTATGTTTACATATTCTGTTGTGCTGCTGCAAGTAAGAATTTGATTGTTCTATTTAGGACACATAGAAAATAGGTGCAGGAGTAGGCCCTTCGAGCCTGCACCGCCATTCAGTCTGATCATGGCTGATCAACCAACTCAGTATCCTGTACCTGCCATCTCTCCATACCCCATGATCCCTTTAGCCACAAGGGCCACATCTAACTCCCTCTTAAATATAGCCAATGAACTGGCCTCAACTACTTTCTGTGGCAGAGAGTTCCACAGATTTGACCACACATGACCATAACCATAAAACACTTGACTATCCATATGCATCTCTAAATGTCTTTTAAATGTTGTTGTAGTACCTGCCTCAACTGCCTCCTCTGGCAGCTTGTTCCATACACCCATTTTGTCTGTGAAGAATTTGTCCCTTGGTTTCTAATTAAATCTTTGCCTCGTGCCTTAACCCTACATAGTCTGGTTCTTTATTTCCCCCACCCTGGGTAAAAAAAAACAATGCATTCACTCTGTCTGTTCCTCTCCTGATTTTATACATCTCTATAAAATTGCCCCTCGCCCTCCTACGCTCCAAGGCCTACCCTACCCTGCCCAGCCTCTCCATAAAGCTTAGGTCCTCGGGTCCAGGCAACATCTTTACAAATCTTCTCTGCCCTCTCCAGGGATGCTGCCTATCCCGCTGAGTTACTCCAGCTTTTTGTGTCTATCTTCGGTTTAAACCAGCATCTGCAGTTCCTTCCTGCACATTCTCTGCACTCTTTCCAGCTTGCTGACATATGTTCCAGTGTTATGAAATTCCATCTCCTCCTGTCGTCACTTTTTATGCAGACCTGCCTAGCGCCATGTTACCTTCTCACAAGTATCCTTAGTACTGCATCTTCAACCAAGTGTTGGCCACCTTCGATGTAACCAAGCCCAATCTGTCCCTCAGCTTGTATCCTACCACCTGCAGAGGGCAGCCTGGAACTGTGTGTGTGTGTCTCTGTCCCTCTGTCCCTCCAGCCCAGCACCAACCAGTGGCCTCTGGTACAATAAGCATCGTTGCTGCTACAACCCAATCATAAAGTGAGCTGTGTGGAACATTTCAGAAGCCCTACACTCAGCTGCATGTTCAACTGTCGTTGCGATGTTCCCATGCTATTTTCAAGCCTTCTCCGTCTTCTTCCAACCCATTTCGCACTTAATCTCTGACATAGAAACATAGAAACATAGAAATTAGGTGCAGGAGTAGGCCATTCGGCCCTTCGAGCCTGCACCACCATTCAATATGATCATGGCTGATCATCCAACTCAGTATCCCGTACCTGCCTTCTCTCCATACCCTCTGATCCCCTTAGCCATAAGGGCCACATCTAACTCCCTCTTAAATATAGCCAATGAACTGGCCTCGACTACCCTCTGTGGCAGAGAGTTCCAGAGATTCACCACTCTCTGTGTGAAAAAAGTTCTTCTCATCTCGGTTTTAAAGGATTTCCCCCTTATCCTTAAGCTGTGACCCCTTGTCCTGGACTTCCCCAACATCGGGAGCATTCTTCCTGCATCTAGCCTGTCCAACCCCTTAAGAATTTTGTAAGTTTCTATAAGATCCCCTCTCAATCTCCTAAATTCTAGAGAGTATAAACCAAGTCTATCCAGTCTTTCTTCATAAGACAGTCCTGACATCCCAGGAATCAGTCTGGTGAACCTTCTCTGCACTCCCTCTAGGGCAATAATGTCCTTCCTCAGATTTGGAGACCAAAACTGTACGCAATACTCCAGGTGTGGTCTCACCAAGACCCTGTACAACTGCAGTAGAACCTCCCTGCTCCTATACTCAAAACCTTTGGCTATGAAAGCTAACATACCATTCGCTTTCTTCACTGCCTGCTGCACCTGCATGCCCACTTTCAATGACTGGTGTACCATGACACCCAGGTCTCGCTGCATCTCCCCTTTTCCTAGTCGGTCACCATTTAGATAATAGTCTGCTTTCCTGTTTTTGCCACCAAAATGGATAACCTCACATTTATCCACATTATACTGCATCTTCCAAACATTTGCCCACTCACCCAGCCTATCCAAGTCACCTTGCAGTCTCCTAGCATCCTCCTCACAGCTAACACTGCCCCCCAGCTTAGTGTCATCCGCAAACTTGGAGATATTGCCTTCAATTCCCTCATCCAGATCATTAATATATATTGTAAATAGCTGGGGTCCCAGCACTGAGCCTTGCGGTACCCCACTAGTCACTGCCTGCCATTGTGAAAAGGACCCGTTTACTCCTACTCTTTGCTTCCTGTTTGCCAGCCAGTTCTCTATCCACATCAATACTGAACCCCCAATGCCGTGTGCTTTAAGTTTGTATACTAATCTCTTATGTGGGACCTTGTCGAAAGCCTTCTGGAAGTCCAGATACACCACATCCACTGGTTCTCCCCTATCCACGCTACTAGTTACATCCTCGAAAAATTCTATAAGATTCGTCAGACATGATTTACCTTTTGTAAATCCATGCTGACTTTGTCCAATGATTTCACCACTTTCCAAATGTGCTGCTATCCCATCTTTAATAACTGACTCTAGCAGTTTCCCCACTACCGATGTTAGACTAACTGGTCTGTAATTCCCCGTTTTCTCTCTCCCTCCCTTCTTAAAAAGTGGGGTTACGTTTGCTACCCGCCAATCCTCAGGAACTACTCCAGAATCTAAAGAGTTTTGAAAGATTATTACTAATGCATCCACTATTTCTGGAGCTACTTCCTTAAGTACTCTGGGATGCAGCCTATCTGGCCCTGGGGATTTATCGGCCTTTAATCCATTCAATTTACCCAACACCACTTCCCGGCTAACCTGGATTTCACTCAATTCCTCCAACTCCTTTGACCCGCGGTCCCCTGCTATTTCCGGCAGATTATTTATGTCTTCCTTAGTGAAGACGGAACCAAAGTAGTTATTCAATTGGTCCGCCATATCCTTGTTCCCCATGATCAACTCACCTGTTTCTGACTGCAAGGGACCTACATTTGTTTTAACTAATCTCTTTCTTTTCACATATCTATAAAAACATTTGCAGTCAGTTTTTATGTTCCCTGCCAGTTTTCTTTCATAATCTATTTTTCCTTTCCTAATTAAGCCCTTTGTCCTCCTCTGCTGGTCTCTGAATTTCTCCCAGTCCTCCGGTATGCTGCTTTTTCTGGCTAATTTGTACGCATCATCCTTCGCTTTGATACTATCCCTGATTTCCCTTGTTATCCATGGATGCACTACCTTCCCTGATTTGTTCTTTTGCCAAACTGGGATGAACAATTTTTGTAGTTCATCCATGCAGTCTTTAAATGTCTTCCATTGCATATCCACCGTCAACCCTTTTAGAATTAATTGCCAGTCAATCTTGGCCAATTCACGTCTCATACCCTCAAAGTTATCTTTCTTTAAGTTCAGAACCATTGTTTCTGAATTAACAATGTCACTCTCCATCCTAATGAAGAACTCAACCATATTATGGTCACTCTTGCCCAAGGGGGCACGTACAACAAGACTGCTAACTAACCCTTCCTCGTTACTCAATACCCAGTCTAAAATAGGCTGCTCTCTCGTTGGTTCCTCTACATGTTGATTTAGATAACTATCCCGCATACATTCCAAGAAATCCTCTTCCTCAGCACCCCTGCCAATTTGATTCACCCAATCTATATGTAGATTGAAGTCACCCATTATAACGGTTTTGCCTTTGTCGCACGCATTTCTAATTTCCTGTTTGATACCATCTCCAACTTCACTACTACTGTTAGGTGACCTGTACACAACACCCACCAGCGTTTTCTGCCCCTTAGTGTTTCGCAGCTCTACCCATACCGATTCCACATCCTCCAAACTAATGTCCTTCCTTTCCATTGCGTTAATCTCCTCTCTAATCAGCAACGCTACCCCACCTCCTGACTCTGAAGTTGTGTCATCTACGCATCAATCGACAGTTAGTTGCTCCACATTTCACCAGCGCTTCGTCACTCTTCGATGCTATTTTAAGGAGCTAAACTTCCTCCTTTTCAGCGCACCAAAAAACAGCGAGAAACTGGTTGGTAGAAATTGACCAGATACGTAGCGTTTAAATGACTTGCATCGCCTCTTTTAAAAAAAGAAAAAACGACCTATTGTTAAACGAGGTAATTTTGATGCTGCAGGAAATCAGTCATTCAGCATTCAGACCGCACATGCTGCCAGAGATAGACAATAGTCTGATTTTGTCAGCCATGGAATGTGAATCATGTGATGTATCCCAATGCTTGAGTTCATTCTGCACTCACGGAAGTTCAATACAACATTGTACCTTTTCCCCCCCCATAACTTGCAACCCCTCCCCCCCCCCCTCCAGTGACTCCACTGGAGTTGTGTTGAATAGCTCACGGGACTGACTCTTAATTTCCTTGTGGTTAAAATCTCCACCGCCCACAATCCTGTCTCCTGTCCAGACTACATTCCACATTCGGCACAGTTGCTAGATCTTTGGAAGAGTTATTTGGTCCCATTCCTCCTTGCATCGAATAATAAAAAGTACAGCACAGGAACAGGCTCTTCGGCCCACAATGTGTGTGCTGAACGTAATGCCAAAATAAACCCGCCTCATCGACTTGCACCACTCCTTGTCATTTCTGTAGTTAACTGAAAATTGTGTGCGCAAAATTAATTCCAGACACTTACAGGAGAGAGTGCTCTTTCTGTGACTGATGGTGATAATTATCCAACATAATCATTTTGGCTGGTGCTTGTGATATCACCATGGAGGTAATCTTGCCCATACACTGAAGAAATGGCGCAGCTGCCTTAAAGTGGCAGATACCTGGGTCAGATCCTGACTGTGCCGTGCAAACGCCGTCTGTACGCTCTCCCTGTGACTGCGTGACTTTCCACCGGGTGCTCCGCTTTCCTCCCACACTCCAAGGACGAATAGGTTTGTCGGTTAATTGGCCACGGTAAAATTGTAAATTGTCGCTAGTGTGTAGGATGGTGCTAGTGTACGGGGGTGATCGCTGGTCATCACGGACTTGGTGGGCCCAGGGTCCTGTTTCCCTGCTGTATCTCTAAAGACTAAAGTAAAAGTCTAATCCGTCTGATCTGTTCTGATCCGTCCCGACGGCGGAGTTTCGATCATCCCGACGAGAGGGCTTAAACTGCGGATCGTCGACAACGGTTCAAAGGCCCCGACCATGGGCGAACAAAGGAGGAAGATGACTGAACTTTATTGCCTTCCATCAATAGACAATAGGTGCAGGAGTAGGCCATTCGGCCCTTCGAGCCAGCACCGCCATTCAATGTGATCATGGCTGATCATCCCCAATCAGTACCCCGTTCCTGCCTTCTCCCCATATCCCCTGACTCCGCTATCTTTAAGAGCCCTATCTAGCTCTCTCTTGAAAGCATCCAGAGAACTGGCTGCCACCGCCCTCTGAGGCAGAGAATTCCACACTCACCACTCTCTGTGAGAAAAAGTGTTTCCTCGTCTCCGTTCTAAATGGCTCACCCCTCATTCTTAAACTGTGGCCCCTGGTTCTGGACTCCCCCAACATCGGGAACATGTTTCCTGCCTCCAACATGTCCAAACCCTTAACAATCTGATATGTTTCAATAAGATCCCTCTCATCCTTCTAAACTCCAGAGTGTACAAGCCCAGCTGCTTCATTCTCTCAGCATACGACAGTCCCGCAATCCCGGGAATTAACCTTGTAAACCTACGCTGCACTCCCTCAATAGCAAGAATGTCCTTCCTCAAATTAGGGGACCAAAACTGCACACAATACTCCAGGTGTGGTCTCACTAGGGCTCTGTACAACTGCAGAAGGACCTCTTTGCTCCTATACTCGACTCCTCTTGTTATAAACTCGCTTTCTTCACTGCCTGCTGTACCTACATGCTTACTTTCATAGACTGATGAACAAGGACCCCCAGATCCCGTTGTACTTCCCCTTTTCCCGTGACGCCATTTAGATAGTAATCTGCCTTCCTGTTTTTGCCACCAAAATGGATAATCTCACATTTATCCGCATTAAACTTCATCTGCCATGCATCTGCCCACTCCCCCAACATGTCCAAGCCACCCTGCATTCTCATAGCATCCTCCTCACAGTTCACACTGCCACCCAGCTTTGTGCCATCTAGTTAACACTGCCACACAGTGAGGAATGTTGATTCCACTGTGGTGAATGTTTATGTTAAACTTTATTTCATGTGCTGTGTGTATTTTTGCGTTTTTACTTAGTATGGCTGTATGGTAACTCAAATTTCACTGTACCTTAATTGGTGCATGTAAGTAAATAAGTAAGTAAGTTTTATTTATATAGCACGTTTTAAGTCAACTCGCATTGACACCAAAGTGCTTTACATAAATTAAATAATAATAAGACAATTACATTGAATCTTGAATCTAACATTTGGATTGTGGTGAGGATGCAGTGAACATAAAGTGTGACCCAAGTGCATCAATTAGTGGTCTGTTTTCTTTTCCAACCACTAGGCAAACGTTGCCAGCTACCTCCAGCTCTTGTGTCTAGCTGAAAATTTAAGGACGGATATGAAGGATCTCGCTACACTCCTTGCTCTTAACAAATGTGACATTCGCCAAAGTATCCTCTACCTGCAGTTCTGGGTGAGAAGTGGCGGTGGCAACAAAGTGGACAAGCTTCTTCCCACTGAGAGTGAGTGTGCTATTACTGTTCGATTGTTTTTTTATGTGCGTGTGTGTATATGTATGTATATGTGTGTGTGTGTGTGTGTGTATATATATATGTATATGTGTGTATGTATGTGTGTGTATATATGTGTGTGTATATGTGTGTGTGTATATATATATATATGTGTGTGTATATATGTGTGTGTATATATATGTGTGTGTGTATATATATGTGTGTGTGTATATATATGTGTGTGTGTGTGTGTGTGTGTGTATATATATATATGTGTGTGTGTATCTATATTACTAAAAGTCTGATCTTGACCACTTTTGGCTCGCTGTGGTGTGATTTCCGAGAGAACGCCGCCACCTACGGCCGTCATTTTTGACCACCTCGCTCAGAGCCCCTCTCCGCCTTCCGGGACCGGAGGATTTTTCCCGTCGATGAAAAATCAGAGAGATATTAATGATTTAAAACAATTCCCCATTCTCTCTGCTGCCCCCGCTGGCGGCAGGGGGGCGGGACAATAAAACCCGGAAGTGTAGTCCCTCACTCAGTCTCTGCCAGACCCAGGAAGCGAGAGGGTCACGGCTCTCTGAGCTGCGAATAACACTGAACGCACGTCTACACCACGGTGAGTCCCCTCGATGAGGCTGTAAGGTGGCTGCTGCCCAATTGTTTGCCTCGCCTTTTTGTGAGTTTGTGTTCACAAAATGAATTTTGGTTGTCGGGTGGCTGCTGCCCAATTGTTTGCCTCGCCTTTTTAAAAAGTTTGTGTTCACAAAATGAATTTTGGTTGTCGGGTGGCTGCTGCTCAATTGTTTGCCTTGGCTTGGCTTTTAAAATCGTTAGCTGCAACAGTCAGCTGCCAGCCCAAGAATCCGTTCAGCCCACAATGTCTATACTAGCCCTCTGGAAACCAGTACCTTCGGCCCGCAACACCCATACTAATATGAAATATATATATATATATATACTAGACTAAGTGGGACCCGTCGGGTCCCAGCATCACACGGGAGGGCTGGTCACCAACGCAATATTCCACCTCTCCACCAATTCCAATATTGCTCGCCAGTGGGAGGGCTTTCTGTTGCGCTAGTATGGGTGTTGCGGGTATATATGTGTGTGTGTGTGTGTGTGTGTGTATCTATCTTCTATCTATATGACGACAAATTCTGATCTTGACCGCTTTTGGCCCGCTGTGGCGTAATTTCCGACAGAATGCCGCCATCTATGGCCGTCATATTTGGCCTTTTCGCTCATAGCTCCGCCTTCCGGGAGCGGAGGATTTTTCCCGTCGATGAAAAATGAGAGATATTAATGTTTTTACAAAATTCCCCATTCTCTCTGCTTCCCCCTGCTGGCGGCAGGGGGAGGGACTATAAAACCCGGAAGTGTCGTGCCTCACTCAGTCTCTGCCAGACCCAGGAAGGGAGAAGGTCACAGCTCTGAGCTGCGAATAAGACTGAACGCACGTCTACTCCACGGTGAGTCCCCTCGATGCGGCTGTAAAGTGGCTGCTGCCCAATTATTTGCCTCTCCTTTTTATTTAAAAGTTTGTGTTCATAAAATGAATTTTGGTTGTCAGGTGGCTGCTTGCTGCCCAGTTGTTTGCCTCGCCTTTTTTTTTTAAAAGTATGTTTTCACAAATGGATTTTGGTTGTCAGGTGGCTGCTTGCTGCCCAATTGTTTGCCTTGGCTTGGCTTTTAAAATCGTTGCAACCATTGGCTGCCAGCCCAAGAATCCATTCGGCCCACAATGTCTATACTAGCCCTCTGGAAACCAGCACCTTCGGCCCGTAACAACCAACACTAGCGCAACAGAAAGCCCCACCCCCCAACCCCCCACCCCACTGGCGAGCAATATTGGAATTGTGTGTGTGTGTAAAATACACACGCACACACAGATATATATATGTAACAGTGAGACAGGTACATGGATAGGACAGGTTTGGAGGGATATGGACCAAACGCACGCAGGTGGGACTAGTGTAGCGGCGACATGTTGCCCGGTGTGGGCAAGTTGGGCAGAAGGGACTCTTGTGTGTGTGTGATCTTCCCCCCCCCCCACCCCCACGTCCTTCTTAGACACTTAGACGTGTCTTCTTGGAGATTTTGAAGAGGAGATTAATCACTGGCCTGACCGAAGAAGGAGTCCAGTGCTGTTCGGTGACCTTGTAAACCAAGTTTCCATGAAATTAAATAAATCAACCAATTAATAATGCTCTACTAGAATCTTACTTCGGCAGACACTATCAGAATGAAGCTCCCTAAACCAATTAACCTACCATTAATATGCTTTCTTTTTTTTTTTTGGAATTATCAAATAAAACCTTAATCGTTGCTGCTACATAACCATCAAAATCAGTAAAGTTCATGTGATAGGAGCAGAATTTGGCCATTTGGCCCATCAAGTCTGTTTTACATTTTAATCATGACTGATTTATCTTTCCCTCTCCTGCCTTCTCCACATAACCCAGACACCCATGCTAATCATGAACCTGCCAATCTCCGCCTTAAAATATCCATTGACTTGGCCTCCACAACCTCGTGTGGCAATGAATTCCACAGATTCACCGCCCTCTGGCTAAAGAAAAATTTGTCCTCGTCTCCTTTCTAAAAGTATGTCCTTTTATTCTGAGTCTATGGCCTCTGGCCCTAGATTCTTAAAAATAGCGGAGTCGGGGGATATGGGGAGAAGGCAGGAACGAGGTACTGATTGGGGATGATCAGCCATGATCACATTTAATAGCGGTGCTAGCTCGAATGGCTTACTCCTGCACCTATTGTCTATTGACTCCCACTAGTGGAAACATCCTCTCCACATCAGAGAGAGATATTCTAAATACTGCAAACCCCTATTATATATAGCCTGTCCATCACAAACACGCCTATCGACTTACCACCAGTGCTTCTTGCGGCTGAATGATTCCTAGATCTATAGGATCTTGTTTATGTTTATACAGCGTATTCCCACGTACGGCTACTTTAAAAGTTGGGCCAGGTGGGTTTGAGGCTGCTCATGACCAATCGTGAAATTTGGACATTAGCAATGTGTTTGTACGCACTAAAATATGTCCTTATTGCAAAATAATAAATATGTTTTATCTTCCTTTTGTTTAAAAAAAAAAAAAAAGTGATCTTTACATATTAATATGCATCTCACCATAAACCAAATTAATGTGTGTACTTCCAGCCTCAGCTGAGAAAGAACCGGTCAAGACGGCTGAAGATGCTGTGGCGAGATTGTCAAAGGGCAGCTCTGCTGTGAAGATGCAGGAGGTTCCCAAATGCAACACGGGATGTGCTGAGAACCTGCTTGGCTTCAAAGGCGATGCTGAACCTTCAAACGGCCTCTTTTCCATGTTTAAGGTAATGGCTCCCCGCTATCACTTAACATGTTTACTTTTCATATCAGGAAGGCTACAGCTCACCCCCTCCATGACACGCTAGTCACCCTGAGGAGCACCTTCAGCAACAGTCTTGTTCCACCAAGATGCAGTACAGAGCGCCACTTTTTCCCTGTGGCTATCAATCTGAACAACTACTTCCCCCCCCCCCCCCCCCCCCCCCCCCCCGAGTTTAGGAGAGTTTGGAAAAATGTCACGTTGAAGACCTCATTCGACTATGTTGAAGACTAGCTTCGACTAGCTTCGGGAAAATTGGACACCGAATAGTGGAGAGTGAAGACGACCACCTTCGATCTCCTTCGACCTCCCTTCGACTATGTTGGAAGGGAGACTTTAAACTAGAACGGTTGGGGGGAGGGACTCAAATAGAGAAAGCTAGTAGACAGTGTGTGAGGCAGGAGGCAGAGAAGGGAAGCACTCAGACCCAACATGTAGGGGAGAAAGAAGAAAAAGATAATAGAGAATAAGAGGTGGTGGGTTTCTTAAATGTGTATATTTTAATGCTAGGAGCATTGTAAGAAAGGTGGATGAGCTTAGAGCCTGGAATGACACCTGGAAGTATGATGTTGTGGCGATTAGTGAAACATGGTTGCAGGATGGCTGTGATTGGAAACTGAATATTCCAGGATTTCGTTGCTTCAGGTGTGATAGAATTGGAGGGGCAAGAGGTGGAGGTGTTGCATTGCTTGTCAGGGAAGATATTACAGCAGTGCTTTGGCAGAATAGATTAGAGGGCTTGTCTAGGGAGGCTATTTGGGTGGAACTGAGAAATGGGAAAGGTGTAGCAACACTTATAGGGGTGTATTATAGACCGCCTAATGGGGAGCGAGAATTGGAAGAGCAAATATGTAAGGAGATCGCAGATATTAGTAGTAAGCACAAGGGAGTGATTGTGGGAGATTTCAATTTTCCACACATAGACTGGGAAACACATTCTGTAAATGGGCTGGATGGTTTGGAGTTTGTAAAATGTGGGCAGGATAGCTTTTTGCAGCAATACATAGAGGTTCCTACTAGAGAAGGGGCAGTGCTGGACTCCTGTTAGGAAATGAGACAGGTCAGGTGGCGGAGGTATGTGTTGGGGAACACTTCAGGTCCAGTGATCACAATACCATTAGTTTCAATATAATTATGGAGAGGGTCAGAACTGGACCAAGGGTTGAGATTTTTGATTGGAGAAAGGCTAACTTTGAGGAGATGCGAAAAGGATTTAAAAGGAGTGAATTGTGACATTTTGTTTGATGGGAAGGATGTAGAAGAGAAATGGAGAACATTTAAAGATGAAATTTTAAGTGTACAGAATCTTTATGTCCCTGTTCGGTTGAAAGGAAATAGTAATAATTGGAAAGAGCCATGGTTTTCAAAGGAAATTGGACACTTGGTTTGGAAAAAGAGAGAGATCTACAATAATTATAGGCAGCATGGAGTAAATGAGGTGCTTGAGGAGTATAAAGAATGTAAAAAGAATCTTAAGAAAGAAATTAGAAAAGCTAAAAGAAGATATGAGGTTGCTTTGGCAAGTAAGGTGAAAGTAAATCCAAAGGGTTTCTACAGCTATATTAATAGCAAAAGGATAACGAGGGACAAAATTGGTCCATTAGAGAGTCAGAGTGGACAGCTATCTGCAGAGCCAAAAGAAATGGAGATAGTGAACAATTTATTTTCCTCGGTATTCACCAAGGAGAATTATGTGAGGTAAGGGAAACAAGTAAAGTAGCTATGGAAAATATGAGATTCAAAGAAGAGGAAGTACTGACACTTTTGAACAATATAAAAGTGGATAAGTCTCCAGGTCCTGACAGGATATTCCCAAGGACATTGAGGGAAGTTAGTGTAGAAATAGCAGGGGTTATGACAGAAATATTTCAAATGTCATTAGAAACGGGAATGGTGCCAGAGGATTGGCGTACTGCGCATGTAGTTCCATTGTTTAAAAAGGGTTCTAAGAGTAAACCTAGCAATTATAGACCTGTTAGTTTGACATCAGTGGTGGGCAAATTAATGGAAAGGATACTTAGAGATAATATATATAAGCATCTGGGTAAGCGGTCTGATTAGGAACAGTCAACATGGATTTGTGCCTGGAAGGTCATGTTTGACTAATCTTCTTGAATTTTTTAAAGAGGTTACTAGGGAAATTGATGAGGGTAAAGCGGTGGATGTTGTCTATATGGACTTCAGTAAGGTTCCACATGGAAGGTTCAATTGTTGGGTATTAATGGAGGAGTAGAAAGATGGATTCAACAGTGGCTGAATGGGAGATGCCAGAGAGTAATGGTGGATGGCTGTTTGTCAGGTTGGAGGCCGGTGACTAGTGGGGTGCCTCAAGGATCTGTGTTCGGTCCACTGTTGTTTGTCATATACATCAATGATCTGGATGATGGTGTGGTAGATTGAATTAGTAAGTATGCAGATGATACTAAGATAGGTGGTGTTGTGGATAATGAAGTAGATTTTCAAAGTCTACAGAGATTTAGGCCATTTGGAAGAGTGGGCTGAAAGATGGCAGATGGAGTTTAATGCTGATAAGTGTGAGGTGCTACATCTTGGCAGGACAAATCAAAATAGGACGTACATGGTAAATGGTAGCGAATTGAGGAATGCAGTTGAACAGAGGGATCTAGGAATAACTGTGCATAGTTCCCTGAAGGTGGAATCTCATGTAGATAGGGTGGTAAAGAAAGCTTTTGGTGTGCTGGCCTTTGTAAATCAGAGCATTGAGTATAAAAGTTGGGATGTAATGTTAAAATTGTACAGTACAATACAATACAATTTATTTGCGTCACTTGAACCTCATTCCGGTTGAACCCAGGTCGTTCCGGTTGGAGGCCGCACCACGGTGCTAGGCCCCAATGACAACGGAGACCCGACAGGGAAAAGGTCGGGTTCTCCGTGCAGGGGAAAGATTTAAAAAGTTTCCCTCACCCCCGCCCCCCACATACCCAGTTTAAAAAAAAGCACTTTAAACTCCATTCAAACATTCAAACGCGACAAAAAAAAAAAAACGACAGACGGACTGCGGAGGCCGCTGCGACGTGAGTCGTGCCGCCCACCCAAAAATTGGTGAGGCCAATTCTGGAGTATGGTGTACAATTTTGGTCACCAAATTATAGGAAGGATGTCAACAAAATAGAGAGAGTACAGAGGAGATTTACTAGAATGTTGCCTGGGTTTCAGCAACTAGGTTACAGAGAAAGGTTGAACAAGTTAGGTCTTTATTCTTTGGAGCGCAGAAGGTTAAGGGGGGACTTGATAGAGGTCTTTAAAATGATGAGAGGGATAGACAGAGTTGACGTGGATAAGCTTTTTCCATTGAGAGTAGGGAAGATTCAAACAAGAGGGCATGATTTGAGAATTAAGGAACAGAAGTTTAGGGGTAACATGAGGGGGAACTTCTTTACTCAGAGAGTGGTAGCTATGCGGAATGAGCTTCCAGTGGAAGTGGTGGAGGCTGGTTCGATTTTATCATTTAAAAATAAATTGGATAGGTATATGGACGGGAAAGGAATGGAGGGTTATGGTCTGAGTGCAGGTAGATGGGACAGAATAAGTGTTCGGCACTGACTAGAAGGGCCGAGATGGCCAGTTTCCGTGCTGTAATTGTTATATGGTTATATGTTGAAGACTCCCTTCGAATTACCTTCGACTACCCTCGATTACGTACGAATAACATGCCGACCTACGTTTTTTACTCGCGGGCATTTTTCAACATGTTGAAATAAACGCCGCGACCTAACTGAGGCCTCGAGTACGCGAGGACTACTCTCGAGCATGAAGGAGAGTTACAAAGACCTCCTAGGACCTTGTCGACCATGCTGCGAGTATGAGTCGAGGCAAACTCTTCTGAACTCGCGGATTAGGTAGCCACAGGGACAGCCCCTTAACTTAACGGGTCAGGCAGCATCCCTGGAGGATATGGATAGGTGAATTTTCCGGTCAGGACCCTTCTTCAGAAGAGGAGATTAGTTTAACATGGCATCAAGTCTGACACAGACTTTGTGGGCCAAAGGGTCTGTTCCTGTTCTGTACTGTTATATGTTGTAACAGAATATTATTGTTTATTGTTAGGTCAGTTGAACACAAGAGTAGGGAAGTTATGCTTCAGTAATTTAAGGAAGGGCATTAATTCCAAAGATTGGATCATTTGGGATTACTTAAGGGCCTGTCCCACTGTACGAGGTAATTCAAGAGCTCTCCCGAGTTTAAAAAAAAAATCTAACTCGTAGTAAGCACGTAGAATGTACGTCGGAGCTCGGGACGTCTTTTAGCAGCTCGTAACGCTAACGGCAGGTACTCGGGAAACGCGGTAAGCTCGTGAAGATTTTTCAACATGTTGAAAAATGTCCACGAGAGCCCCGAGTACCTACGAGCGGCTATTACCGTAATTCTCCGAGTTCGAATCAGGGGAAACGCGGGACTTTTCCTCTTGTCCTGGAGCAGTGGTTCTTAACCTGGGGGTCGTGACCCCCTATGGGGGTCGTTTGGGGCTTTGCTGGGGGTCATGAAGGGGACACAAATAACATATCAATTTGTTGAGCCCATGCATAGGAACCTAATAAAAGTACATACCACATACAGTATTTTGTTCGCGTATGCGCGTACTGGTGCCAAAAAGGTTAAGAACCACTGTCCTAGAGTCAGTAGCCTTCGATTTAAGACTAAAATAAGTAAATAATTTCCTTCAGAAGGTCATGTCTTTGGATCCATCAAATGAAAGCAGAGTTTTTGAATGTTTTCAAGGTCGACAGATTCTTGATAAGCAAGGAGGTGAAAGGTCACTCGGCAGGGAAGTAAGGTTGGAAAAATCGTACCATACACGAGTACATCAGGTCGTGCGAAAAGGAGAAGGGAGACGAGTGCAGAATAGTGTTACAGCTACAGAGGCAGTGCAGATTTAAAAAATAGCTAGAGCATCAATGCGGTAGATTGGAAGATCTGGAATTCATCCTCGGCTTATCAGAAGTCTGTTCAAATAACAGTGGGGGAAGAAGTTGTTCTTGAATGTGGTGGTACGACCAGAAGCTTGTGTATTTACTGCCCCAGGGGCGAGGGGAGAAGAGAGAATCACTGGGATGCGAGTGGCCCTAGATGATGTTGGCTGCTGCCCTGAGGCTCACTATAATGGCAGCAATGAAAGTGTTTGCCTTGTGCACTAACTAACGCAGTAGGAGGCACAAGGACAGGGCTCTCGCTTAACTTTTTTTCCTTGTTGCCAGCTGGGCAACCTTGGCAGCTTTTTAGGTTGCCAAATGACAGTTTAGGTGGTCATTTAAGATGGCTTGCATGACGCGTGCGATAATGTGCTCGGACGAAGTGCGTAGTTACCAGTCGGAATTATGCTCAATGAAGCATTCACATATTATTTCTGCCTCAAATAAAGTCACAAACTAACATATTCACCAATCAAGACACGATATATACCACAATGACATGCAGAAAAATTATTATACAGTATCTCAACTCTTTTTACACATTGCAATTAATGCAATTTTTATTATTTCTTTCCACTTCCAAACAAAAATGTGGTTGGATTATTCAGCGTATGATCAACGTGTCAATAAATCCTGGACCTTGATAACATATATGCTTAACCATGCACACTACAGATTGATGCAAGCATGTTTTCTGTGAAGGACAGAAAATGATCATGACATGGCCATAGCATGGGTCGTTATTGCTATTGGTACAGAAACACTCTCACTTCCCACACAATTTATCCACAACAAAATATACAGGTTGCAAGGAATTTTCTAAAGGCATTTTATGATAATAGCTGACAAAACTGACTATACCCATCTGACAGGTTAAACATTACACTAACTAACAAGAAATGGCCAAAGGACATAACTGCAGCAAATGTTCTTTTGGTAATATATTTAAAGGGGGGGGGGGGGGGAATTAGTGCGTGTTGGTTAGAGTATGTAAAATTGTGAGGGGAGCGCAGGGGATGACAGTGGGTTGAATGGGGGGGGGATCTGTGCAGGATGGATTGGGGGAGCAGTGCAGGATGAAGGGGAGGAGCAGTGCAGGATGGATGGGAAGGGGGGTCAGTACATGATGAATTGGGGGACCAGTGTAGGATTGATGGGGAGTGGCAGGAGAATCAATGCGAGGTGGATAGGGAGATCAGTGCAGGATGAATAGGTAGGGGGAGGGGGGGAGGGGGGGGTAGATGAGGAGGGGAGCACAGGGGATGTCAATGAGGACTGAATAGAGGCAGGAATGGGGATCAGTGCGGGATGGAGAGGATAAGGGGAGTGGAGGGGGGCGTACAAGAGAGGGGAAGGGGCAGAGGTGGGAAGGAAGGTCAGCGCTCCTCGGACAACACTGGCATCATCGCTCAAATCGCTATCAAAATATGGAGGGGACCGGGTGACACAATATCTTGGCGGCCGCACGCGCACGCGCACACACGCGCGAGACTTCGGAGGCCCTGTGAACGATAATTTCAGCTCAATCTAGCGCTAAATGCAGCTCAACTCTGCCTGTCTCGACTACCGCCCTGTCTCAATCCAGACGGGGACAGGCAGAGTTGAGCTGGGTTTAGTGCTGCTTCTTTGCGCTGGCTGGGGGCACCGCGCCTGTCTGACTCCCGACGTCTCTGGCCATCCCCGGGCGTGGGGAGGCTCTCGGGTGGGGACGGGGATGGTCCAGTGGCGGTTTGGCCCGCCGAGGGTGTTTTGGCACATCTCCCTCCTCCAATCACCGCGCTCTATCCTCAGCCCCCCCCCCCCCTACTTCCGCCTCTGACCGACACCTCCCTCCTCCAAGGGTTTGTTTTGAAAGCGCCGTTGGCGAAGTGGCAGCAGCGGCCGCTAACAGCAAAGATCCTATAGCGTTATCAGGCCGGGCGGGGTACGGGAGGAGGAGGAGATGGAGCTGCTGCTGTGCGGGGCCCGTCATTCGCTCCGACCCTCCGTCACGCCACACTTAGCATCTTTCCCACGGTATATCTTCGGTATAAACCAAGTTGCCAAGCCGGGCATAATGACTCGGCGTTTAGGTTACCCGGCGGCACTTTGAGCGGTCAGTGGCACCCGGGCAGCTAATTTCAAGCCGTGAAGGAACTGCAGGCGCTGGAATCTTGAGCAAAGCGCAAAGTGCTGGAGTAACTCAGCAGGTCAGGCAGCATTTGTGGAGGGAATGGGCAGGAGATGTTTCGGTTGGAACCCTTCTTGGGATGTGCTTTTGTAAGAGAGTGTGTGGGTGGTGTCTGGGGCTGCGTTGTACTGGGAGGGTGGGTAAGTTCATGTTCATTTATTGTCACATACGCCAATTAGGGTAGTGAAACTCACTGGCCAGGTCAGTCATACAATTAAAAAAGCAACAGACTCATAAAAACACATTTTATCATAAACATCCATCACAGTGACTCCTACACATTCCTCACTGTGATGGAAGGTGAAATAGAGTTCCAAGTCCTTCCCTTGTTGTTCTTCCTTGGCCTCGAGCCCCCCCCCCCCCCCCCCCCCCCCCCCCCGTCAAGGCGTTCAGCTCCAGCATCGGGGGGTTGTCAGCTCCCCCGCGCCGAGCAATCAAACCTCGCGTCGGGGCTGGTCGAGCCTTCTGCGGCGTTGGAGCTCCCGACTAACCTCTCCCGAGACTGCGAGCCCTTGATGGTAAGTAAGTCCACAGGCCGCGGTGGGAGCGATCCCAGGCAAGGGATCCGCTCCGATGGTAAGTCCGCGCCCCGCGGTAGGGCTCACGACAGTCCGAGGCGGCTTCCAGCTCCAGCGATGGTAGGCCGCAGAGCCTGGAGAATGTGATCCGAATATTGATCACATCTCCGGGAAGGTAAGGACCTGGAAAAAAAGGTTCCCCCGACCCCTCCCCCCCATAAAACAAACAGAACATTAAAACAAACACTAAAAATAACAAAAAAGGGGTAGGGGTGGGGATGCCACAGCCATTGTTCTCCTGTTACTGATCTGTGCCCCTGCCATTTGTGATCTGTGTTGCAGCGCGACCCCCTCACCCTGGAGCAGTGGCGAAGACAAGTGCAGGTCCTGCTGGAGTTCCAGCGGCGGCGACTGGACTTCATCTTCAGCAGCCTGGAGTTCCTTCTGCCCCTTCCACAGCGCGTCGTTCCCCATCCAAAGAAGCTAGAGAACGAGATCGGCCCTTCCGCCCGCAATCCCCAACAGAAAGCCGGTGATTTCCCGGCCAACTCCAGCCCCGTAAAAATCCCAGGCAGGACGAAGCACTGCAGGAAATCTGCCCTGTTCGACGACAGTGACTTGTTTGACCGAGAGCTGAATGACAGCAGTGTGTTTGTTACGTTGCCAAATGAAACGTCTACCTCATCGTCTGCTGTTGACAAGGTGCTGTCCGGAGGCCGTGCGAGTGCAGCGAATGAGAACGTCCCCCCCGAGAGCAGGTTTGGTCCCTCAGTCGGCACGGTAAAGAAGCCGAGGACATTGGCACAAAAGAGGTGCAGCAAGTTAGTGTCGTCGTGCCTGGGGTCGCTGGCCGCGTTCGCCGACACGCTCTCGTTCCTGGACTCCTACCTCAGCGGTGGGGCGGGGGAGAGCGAGGGTTTGTGTGGACGGAGCAGTTACCACTGGGCCGCCGCGGAGATTAAAACGGGCATGTTGGATGAGCGGAGGCTGGAGCCGGGAGACTGGTGGAGCTTCCGCCGCCTCGGGGAGGTGAGAGCCAGCGTGGAAGCCTTGAGCTGGAGTCAATGCCGCTCACAGATTACAAGAACCCTGGACTCGTCCGGCACCAAGTGCACAGAGCCGGGCGTGGAGGCGATGCAGGAGCTCACGCTACACGTTTCAAATCACCCAAACAGCAACACCACCTTCACAGATCACCTGCACTACCACAACAGGTGTGTTTAGTTTATTGTCACGTGTGCTGAGGTACAATAGACAATAGGTGCAGGAGTAGGCCATTCGGCCCGTCGAGGCAACACCGCCATTCAATGTGATCATGGCTGATCATCCCCAATCAGTACCCCGTTCCTGCCTTCTCCCCATATCCTCTGACTCCGCTATTTTTAAGAGCCCTATCTAGCTCTCTCTTGAAAGCATCCAGTGAACCTGCCTCCCCCGCCCTCTGAGGCAGAGAATTCCACAGACTCATCACTCTCTGTGAGAAAAAGTGTCTCCTCATCTCCGTTCTAAATGGCTTACTCCTTATTCTTAAACTGGCCCCTGGTTCTGGACTCCCCCAACATCGGGAAAATGTTTCCTGCCTCTAGCGTGTCCAAGCCCTTAACAATCTTATATGTTTCAATGAGATGCCCTCTCATCCTTCTAAACTCCAGGGTGTACAAGCCCAGCTGCTCCATTCTCTCAGCATATGACAGTTCCGCCATCCCGGGAATTAACCTTGTAAACCTACGCTGCACTCCCTCAATAGCAAGAATGTCCTTCCTCGAGTACAACAAAAGGCTTTTGTTGCGTGCTATCCAGTCAGCAGACCCTTCCATATCTCCGTGTGTGTGCGTGTCTCTCTCTCCCCTAACTCAGTCTGAAGAAAGGTCTCGACCCGAAACGTCACCCATTCCTTCTCTCCAGAGATGCTGCCTGTCCCGCTGAGTTACTCCAGCATTTTGTGTCTACAGTGTAAAGCAGCACCTTCAATTCCTTCCTAAAGAGTGGAAAGACATTACAGATTTCAATCGATCCATTCACAGTGTACAGATATGTAACTGTACACTGATTGTAATCATGTATTAATAAGTGAATAAAGTTTAGTGCAAGACAAAGCCAGTAAGGTCCGATCAAAGATAGTCCAAGGGTTACCATTAAGGTAGATAGTAGTTCAGCACTGCTCTCTAGTTGTGGTAGGATAGTTCAGTTGCCTGATAACTGCTGGGAAGAAACTGTCCCTGGATCTGAAGGTGTGCGTTTTCACACTTCTGTACCTCTTGCCCAATGGGAGAGGGGAGAAGAGGGAGTGGCCAGGCTGCGACTCTTGTTTTTGCTCTGCTTAGTTTAGAGATACAGCACAGAATTAGGCCCTTCGGCCCACCAAGTCCGCGCCGACCAGTGATCGCCCCATACACCAGCACAGTTCTACACGTGCAAACTCCATACAGACAGCACCCACAGTCGGGATTGAACCCGGGTCTCTGGCACTGAGGGGCAGCAACTCTACTGCTGTGCTACCATGCTGCTTCATATCTTTTATAATTGATAGACACAGACTGCTGGAGTAACTCAGCGGATCAGGCAGTATCTCTGGAGAACATGGATGGATGACATTTCGGGTCAGACTTCAGACGGGTCTGAAGAAGGGTCCCTCCTCAAAATGTCACCTATCCTTTCTCTCTAGAGATGCTGCCTGAATTCCTGTTACCCCAGCATTTTGTGTCTATCTTTGGTATAAACCTGCATCTGTAGTTCTTTGTTTCTACATTGTGCCTATTGTAACTACTTGGCAGGTCTGGGTGTGTGTACTTCCCCTTCTCCATATTTCATTGTCATGTTTAGGTTTATTATTCTCACTCTTGCCATTTTTAATAACGTGATCTCCAAGTATTTCCCAGATATTCTGTCACCTTTTCTAAGTTGATGCCTCATCTCCTGCATTTCCTTATTCTCATTCCCTCTAAATTCTGTTGATGTGACATCTCTGTCCTGAGGAAGTATCTGTAACTGACAGAATATTTCCACTTTACGCTGACTTGAGGAATCGCAGATACATGAATAGGTGACGTTTCGGGTCAGAACCCTCTTCAGACGGAAGGTTCCCGAACTGAAACATTGCCTATCCATGTCCTCCGGAGATGCTGCGTGACCCGCTGAGTCACTCCAATACTTTGTGTTCTCCACTTTTCTACTTCTGTTTGGTCATAATGAAAGGACTTAAAGCATTCGGGTTTGGGTTCAGTCCAAGCTAAACCCTAACCTTGTCTCCTGGTTTCAACATTCCTCACTTGAAGATAATTTTTGTCGACTTTGTGATATTCTGTGGTTGTGAGAGAATAATATGTACACAAGTTCTTCTCTTTGTTCGAAAAAATGTGGAAGTTCAGTAAACCTCCGTTCTGTGATGCCACAAATAGAATCTGTTCCAATTGCTGACCGGATTTAGCTGTTGACGTTTGTTCTCTGTAGGATGATGTTCCTCAAAATCCAGGAACCGTCTCATGTGAGCTGAGTGTACAGAATTCACACCGCTGACAGTTTGTGTTAAAATTCCTATTCTACAATCTGGCACTCCTTGTATGAAAGGCAGTAGCTGGCCCAGAATGCCGGCATCGATGCTGGTTAGTAACAAGCTGAAGAGTTTGAGCTTTGCTTAGAATGAGCGGGACCTGCATACTTCACTGTCCGGGTCTTGGCACTGTAAGGCATCCTTCTGCCTTACTGTAAGGCAGTAACTCAACTGCTGTGCCACCATGTGGCCCCATAATCCAATCTATTCACTCTGGAGAGTCCCTCCTCCATGGTCACCATTCCTTCCTGGCATCACCTAATTTGCAATGCATAGCCTCAGCACCCACCATGTGGGATTGGGGTCGAGACCCTTCAGCATTTCAAAAGTAGAGGTTGTCAGAAGGGTCTCGACCCGAAATGTCGCCTATTTCCTTCGCTCCATAGATGCTGCCTCACCCACTGAGTTTCTCCAGCATTTTTGTCTACCTTTGATTTTCCAGCATCTGCAGTTCTTTCTTAAACATGTGGGGTTGTGAGGTGTGTTTCCATCTGAAGGTAGAGACAAAATGCTGGAGCAACTCAGCGGGACAGGCAGCATCTCTGGAGAGAAGGAATGGGTGATGTTTCGGCTCGAGACTCTTCTTCGGACAGTCTCAACCCGAAACGTCACCCATTCCTCCTCTCCGAGGATGCTACCTGTCCCGCTGAGTTACTCCAGAATTTTGTGTCTTTTTTTCTTGATTATGACTTGTAACTTCTCTACTTTTGAAATGCTGACACTCATAAGCTTTTTCAACCCACAAACTCCTTATGAAAAATTCTACTCTATCTGTGATTTACACCTGTTCCATATTTTCCCCCATCACCTGCAGGACCAATTGCAGATTAATTATTGGTTCATCCGATTGATAAAATGGTCCTAAAAAAAAACTGCAGATGCTGGAAAAATGAAAGGTAGACAAAAATGCTGGAGAAACTCAGCGGGTGAGGCAGCATCTATGGAGCGAAGGAATAGGCAACGTTTCGGGTCGAGACTCTTCTTCAGACTGATAAAATGGCGCTGGAATGTAGCAAGTCTTTGTCTGCCTCCCCCACAGATCCCCTCCTATTACATCTGTTACAATCATTAATATTCTCCCTTGCGCTACCTGGATGTACTTGTACAAAGTATGACCTGGCTGGATAGCACAGAACACTTTTTCACTGTCTTCCTCCCCCCCCCCCCCCAGCTAAAGGTAGTTTAAATAAAACGCTGACATTTATTTCTCTTTCAGCACTGCGTCTAAAAGAATCGATGTTCTCCAAACAGTATTCTCCAACAGCAAGGTGTCTGTGGGACTGGGTCACAGGCGAGCGAGTGCCACAGAGTATCTGCCAGCTCTCCGTACGATCTGCAGGGCAGAGAAACTGAAGGAGCAGGGCAAAGCAAAGCGCAGGTATGAATCCTTGCAGCATTCTTTTAGTTAAGAGATACAGGTACAGCGCAGAATCAGGCCCTTCGGCCCACCGAATCCGTGCTGATCAGCGATCCCCGCACATTTACACTATCCTACACACACTAGGGACAATTTACGATTTTACCAAGCCAATTAACCTACAAACCTGTACGTCTTTGGAGTGTGTAAGGAAGCCAGTGATCCCAGAGAAAACCCACACAGGTCACTGGGAGAACGTGCAAACTCCGCACAGACAGCATCTGTAGTCAGGATTGAACCCGGGCGTTAGGCGCTGTGAGGCAGAAACTCCACCGTTGCACCATTCTGTCGTGATTCTGTGCCTGAAATAAGCCTGCACTGCCTGGACCATGTTAAGTTCACCAGTGCACACCTCTGTTGGCAAGAGATGCATCTTATCTTAAGGTTAATTTTAGCCTTGTCTGACTTGCCAGACATTGACCCACCCCCCCTGCCCCCCACTACAAAGTTTGAAGAAGAGTACTAACCTGAAGGGTACTGCCTGTCCATGTTCTCCAGAGATGCTGCCTGACCCGTTGCATTACTCCAGCATTCTGTGTTTTTGCTGAAGATTGCAGCATCTATCGTATCTGCCTCCACCACCACCCCTGGCAGCACGTTCCAGGCACCCGCCACCTTTGATTTTTTTTTTTTAAAACATGCCCTCCATATCTGCTTTAAACTTTGCTCCTCTCACCTTAAAGCTCTACGACATTCCCATCTTGGGAGAGGGGAAATGATTTTGACTATTGACCCTATCTATGCCTCGGATAATTTTATATACTTCTATCCCCCCCCCCCCCTGAAAGGGAGGGAATCTTGTTGGATCTACCTCTCCCAGGTACAGGGATTACTGATCTGGAGAGAATGACAGGGAGATGGGTTGGTCAGGGAGGGCTTGGGGAAGGGAGATGGAGCTGGAGAGGGAAGGGAAGAAATCTTGTTGGACTTGTCTCCTCCAGGTACAGGGAAGACTGATAAAGGACCTTTGTGTCGGCCTTAATTTGGAACTTGCACTGTGCAGAAATTCATATCCACGGCATCTGCCGTCTCTTTCAAGTGTTAACTTGTACTTGTTGCATTTATTTTTGCACGCTTTAAAAAGTGAAAAGCTGTTCGTGTTTTCCAGGTTTCTGCACTATTTGGATGGGGTGCACATGGAACTGCCTAAAATCACATTGGAATCCCTGGCAGCAGACTTCCCCTGAGCTGATGGCACTATTATCTGTACAGTAAATTACTATGCCTGGATGACTGGCCATCTTTGGGGGTGGTTTGCCCCTGCTCCCTTTTGGTTCCTGTTTTCGTGTGTGTGTTTGTCTGAATGTATGAATATTTTTGTACAGTAAAGTGATGTGAATCTTTGTAACAGAATAGTGGATAATCTTAATTTAATTGCTGCGGACAACCTCATCTTGCTGTCGAAGAATGTAAAAACCAAGTTGTTGGTGCCGTCTGTTCATAACATGTGTGGAGAGTAAACTAAATCATTGCCCTTCAATCCTGCTTTTACAAACGCCCGCCACAACTTCACCCAATAATCTTTCTGACGGGTGGAGGTGGTTTGATTTTGCAGGGTAACTGAGACAAACAATTTAAATATACTTTAGTTTAGAGATGCAGCGCGGAAACAGACCCACCGTGTCCGCACTGACCCCCAATCCCTGCATTTTAACACTATCCTACACACTCACACGAGGGACAATTTTGACATTTACCAAGCCTACATACCTGTACGTCTTTGGAGTGTGGGAGGAAATCGAAGATCTCGGAGAAAACCCATGCGGTCACGGGGAGAACATACAAACTCCGTACAGACAGCACCCAAAGTTGGATCAAACCCGTGTCTCCAGCGCTGTAAGACAGCAACTCTACCGTTGCACCACCTTTGTGTTGTGGTCACTCGATGGGAGCATAAACCCAAATATTTTTTTTATAAAATAAAATTTCTCACCATTTTGGGGAATAAAATGGAGCAACACTGTGGCGCAACGGTAGAGCTGCTGCCTCTCAGCGCCAGAGACCCAGGTTTTATCCTAACTACAGGTGATGTACATAGTTTGTGCGTTCTCCCTGTGACTGCGTGGGTGTCCTACATCCCAAAGACGTGCGGGTTTGTAGGTTAATCAGCCCTCTGTAAAGTGGCCCTAGTGTGTCGGATAGAACTAGTGTTGGGTCAGCGTGGACTTGATGGGCCGAAGGCTCTGTTTTCATGCTGTATCTCTAAACTAAATTAATTAACTAAAAAAAAATCCCCTCCACTTTGATTCATTATTCCCTTCCCCTCTCAACCAGCATAACAACTGCTGGATATATATCAGCCATAAGTGTTTCGGACAGGACTGGAAACAAAGCAGGTTGCTCATGCAAGGCTGACCCTAAGCAGCCTGTAACTAAGTTACTATTGGGAATGGCCATCAAATGGAGGATAAAATATTATCTGAAATTGTGAATGACTGAGATTCATCATGTTTTCCACTAAAATGTTTTAAATTCCCCATTTTTATGTCAGGAGTATTATATAGAATTAAAGCATTGTATGGGGTGATTGTACAGCCTACTCTGACGTAAGGTATCGAATTAAATAAATCAGAGTCATGCCTATAAACTGCAAACTTCACTTGGTTGCCTGCAAGCCTTGCCACAGTGTCGGTATCGTTATCCCAGGATTCTACCTTGGTCCAGGCCTCCCTGGCAATGTTCTTGACGGCTTTACAAAGGCTGTAAATTGATTTATTGTACTGCTCAATTGTGTGACTTGTTGGGGGAACACTCGTAGTCATGAAGACGCAAGGAACTGCAGATGGTGTAAACCTTGAGCGGAAAATAAACTAATTGTGTGGGAAGGAACTGCAGACGCTGGCTTACACCAAAGATAAACACAAAATGCTGGACTAGCATCTCTGGTTGGAAGGAGTAGGTGACGTTTCAGGTGGTGTCCCTTCTTCAGACTGCTGGAGTTATTCCCAAGAATGGCACTCTTCATCAGACTAGTATTGGCTTTGGCACATGTCTCTCTACATGCTAATGGGCCTATCCCACAATTTTTGCTATCGCAGAAAAGTGGCGACAATATTTGTTGTCGTGGGTGCTGTCGTAGGTTGTCGCCAGGTGTCGTAGGTGAATTCCATTAAAACTAGTCCCTGGCAGTCGCCTTAGGCGTAAATCTCCGAGTTCGAATCAGGGCAAACTCGGGAGAACTCTTGGAATGATCTTGTACCGGGGGACAGGGGTTTTAGAGATACTGCACAGAAACAGGCTCTTTGACACAGTAGGGGCAATTTACAGAGGTTAATTAACCTACAAACCTGCGCGTCTTTGGGATGTGGGAGGAAATTGGAGCATTTGGAGAAAACCTATACCACTCCAGGGAGAATGTACAAACAGACGGAATCAAACTCGCATTAACTGTATCAGTAACTCCAGTGAAGTATTTTAATGATAAATACACAATCAAAGCAATACAAGGGGAAAAATACAATCACCTGAGACTAATAGAATTTTAGATTTGCATTTCTGTAGCACCATTTAAGCTTCAAGCTACCTCCAAAGAGATTCCTGCTCCACTGTTTGATCTTCTCCGTACATATAATGTTCTGTTTTTATCCATAAAATGCCTCACAGCCACCAATAAAGTTTAGAGATACAGCATAGAAACTGGTTCTACGGCCCACAACAATCAGTCATCACCCGCGTGCATTAGCACTATCCTATACACTTGGGGCAATTGTACCAAGACAATTAACCTACAAACTCTACACACAGTCCCCATGGTCAGGATGGAATCCGGGTCTATGACGCTGTAAGGCAGCGACTCTACCGCTCTGCCACCAAGCTTTTGAGTGAAATAAAAAAAACAGAAATGGTGGAAATGCCACAGGTTTCATTGTGAAACTGGGTGGAATCAGAAACAGACCAAAATCAAACCAGTCGCGGTGATTTGTGCACCTTGGTATAATGTTATGTTTGCAGTCAGGTATTCACCAGGGAAGCAAAACAAGAATCTTAAGTGTGAGCCGGGAAAAGAATCAGCGGATGAGGCAGCATCTATGGAGCGAAGGAATAGGTGCTGTTTCTTCGGGGTCTCGATGCGAAACTGGAATTCTCTGCCTTAGAGACAGGTTCTCTGGATGCTTTCAAAAGAGAGCTAGATAGGGCTCTTAAAAATAGTGGAGTCAGGGGATATGGGAGAGAAGGCAGGAACGGGGTACTGATGGGGATGATCAGCCATGATCACATTGAATTGATCGAAGGGCCGAATGGCCTACTCCTGCACCTATTGTCTATTGAAACGTCACCTATTCCTTCGCTCCTCATAGATGCTGCCTCACCCGCTAAGTTTCTCCAGCATTTTCGACTTTTCCAGCATCTGCAGTTCTTTCTTAAACAGGGACAAGAATCAAATCGGAGAAGTTCTGTCTGATTCTCCACTCGATGCCAGTGGTGACAAGAAGGGCCGACTTCAACTGTAGTGGTGTTTAAGAATCGTTGAAGAGAAATTCGTAGAAAGCGATGGCCTGCAGTAACGCGTCGCACATCTCCTCCCCGCGGTCTGGCCCCGCTCTGTGGAACAGCCTCCTGTAGCGGGCAAGTGTGTCATGGGGAAACAGGACCCGTGGGTTCTCGTGCGTCACTGAGTCCGCCATCAGCTGCTGAACCAGCTCCCTGCCGCTGGTGCGGGCCTCGCCCACCATCAGCTGGAAGTGTTTGCCCACGGCCGTGCGCACCACACTCAGCACCCGGTGCTGCCCGTCCCGCGGGAAGTGCGGGCACAACAAGCCGTGCAGCATGGCTTCCACCGTGCGTAGGTGTAAGGTCACCGGGAACAGGTTGGCGTTCTGCGTCGAGATGCCGGGCTTCTCCAGGACGTAGAAATCAGCAGCGGGGATGTTCGACACGGCTGAGGAAATCTGGAAAAGATTAGGACACCGATCAGACGGCACAC
Organism: Amblyraja radiata; assembly: GCF_010909765.2. Classification (NCBI taxonomy): domain Eukaryota; kingdom Metazoa; phylum Chordata; class Chondrichthyes; order Rajiformes; family Rajidae; genus Amblyraja; species Amblyraja radiata. The sequence goes on along the minus strand of NC_045981.1, from coordinate 34,946,422 downwards.
GGGCTGGGACAGGCCCTTCGGCCCACAATGTCCGTGTTGTAAATGTGATGCCAACATGAAACATCGAAATAGGTGTAGGAGGAAGCCATATTTTTAGATTTAGATTTAGATTATTTAATGACCACACAGTCAAGCTGGTGGAATTCAGGTTCAGTACAGGATGTACAGTCCCTTGACTCTAGCCCCTAGTAATGAAGTAATCTCTGGATACATGAAGCTAGATATGGACAATGGACAGTAGGTGCAGGAGTAGGACATTCAGCCCTTCGAGCCAACACCGCCATTCAATGTGATCATGGCTCATACTCATCCCCAATCAGTATCCCGTTCCTGCCTTCTCCCCATATCCCCTGACTCCGCTATCTTTAAGAGCCCTATCCAGCTCTCTCTTGAAACTATCCAGAGAACCGGCCACCACCGCCCCCTGAGGCAGAGAATTCCAGACTCACCACTCTCTGTGAGAAAAAGTGTTTCCTTGTCTACGTTCTAAATGGCTTACCCCTTATTCTTAAACTGTGGCCCCTGGTTCTGGACTTCCCCCCAACATCGGGAACATTTGCTGCTGGTGGTTTCACATTTTCAGATGCTGGTTTGCAATAAAGCACTATCGGAATAATTTGGCAAGTCGGGCAGCATTCCTACCAGACATGGATGGGCGATTTTTCTGGTCGGGACTGATTGTAGTGGAGGGGAAAAAGGAAGCTGGAAGAGAGAGGGACAGGACAACGCCTGATAGGTTGATACAGTTCAGGGTCAAGTCAAGTCAATTTTATTTCTATAGCACATTTAAAAACAACTCTCGTTGACCAATGTGCTTTGCATTAGTGCAGGTACTAACGTGTTACTTAGTGGTACATAGATCAACAATACATACATAAATACATACAGCACTCCCATCAGAGGACCTCAAGAAAGGCTTGAGAGTAGAAATAAGTTTGAGGTCTAGACTTAAAAGAGTTAATGGAGGGGGCAGTTCTGATGGGAAGAGGGATGCTGTTCCACAGTCTAGGAGCTGCAACCGCAAAGGCGCGGTCGCCCCTGAGCTTATGCCTAGACCGCGGGATGGTCAGTAACCCCGGTCTGAGGGACCTGGAGGTGGTGTGGTGGGTGAGCAGATTTTTGATGTAGGTGGGGGCAAGCCCATTGAGGGATTTGTAGACATAGAGAAGGAGCTTGAAATTGATTCGGAACCACACTGGGAGCCAGTGGAGAGAGGCCAGGATCGGGGAGATGGGGTCCCTGTTCTGGGAGCCCGTCAGGTGTCTCGCTGCGGCGTTTTGGACCAATTGCAGGCGGGACAGGGATGATTGGCTGATATCAGTGTAAAGGGAGTTGCAGTAATCAATGCGGGAGGGGATAAATGTGTGGGGTGATACGGTTCAGGGTGGGGTGATACGGTTCGGGGTGGGGTGATACGGTTCGGGGTGGGGTGATACGGTTCGGGGTGGGGTGATACGGTTCGGGGTGGTGTGATACGGTTCGGGGTGGGGTGATACGGTTCGGGGTGGGGTGATACGGTTCAGGGTGGGGTGATACGGTTCGGGGTGGGGTGATACGGTTCAGGGTGGGGTGATACGGTTCAGGGTGGGGTGATAGGCAAATTGTTAGACAAAGGCCGGAGATGAAAAGACAAAAGGTGTGTGACAAAAGGAGTGCAAATTATGCAGCTGGAGTAAACTAACTTCTGCCTGCCGGTAGTAAAGAAGGCAAACGCAATGTTGCCATTTATTTCAAGAGGGCTAGAATACAAAAACAGGGATGTAAAGCGGAGGCTCTTCAAGGCGCTGGTCAGACCGCATTTGGAGTATCGTAAGCAATTTTGGGCACAATATGTGAGGATGTGCTGGCTCTGGAGAGGGTCCAGTGGAGGTTTACAAGAATGATCCCAGGAATGAGTGGTTTAACATGATGAGCGTTTGACGGCACTGGGCCTGTACTCGCTGGAGTTTAGGAGAATGTGGGGAAAAATCTAATTGAAACGCACAGAACAGTGAAGGGCTTGGATAGAGTGGATGTGGAGAGGATGTTGCCACTAGTGGGAGAGTCTAGGACTAGAGGTCATAGCCTCTGTATTAAAGGACGCTCCTTTAGGAAGGAGATGAGGAGGAATTTCTTTAGTCAGAGGGAGGTGAATCTGAGGAATTCTTTGCCACAGAAGGCTGTGGAGGCCAAGTCAGTGGATATTTTTAAAGCAGAGATAGATTCCTGATTAGTACGGCTATCAAGGATTATGGGGAGAAGGCAGGAGAATGGGATTAGAAGAGATCAATCAGTCATGTAGACTTTATGGGCCGAATGGCCGAATTCTGCTGCGATTACCTATGACCTTATGGCCTGCACATGATCCATATCCGTTGTGCCTGTATAAAAGCCTCATAAACGTCACTATGGTATCTGCCTTCACTACCGTGCCTGGCGGCACATTCCAGGCACCCACCATTCTCTTTAAAAGAAATCCTTTGCCCTGTACATCTCCTTAAAACATTGCCGCTCTTATCTTAAGATTTTGTCGATCAACCCTATCCACGCCTCACATCATTTTATATACCTCTATCTTCCTGAAAGGGAGAGGATTGGAGGGGAAAGAGAGATGCGGAGAGGGAAGGAATCTTGTTGGACTTGCCTCCTCCAGGTACAGGGAAGGCTGATAGGGTCCCTTCATGTAGCGGTGGCTCTCCTCCTGATTCCAGTCCATGACGGTGAGATTGTGATCCACATGAGCCCACGCGATCCTACGGATTCCAAACACGATCGACACGATGGTCTTTGCAGCCTTGTCAGAAGCAGACAGGTTTGTTTAGGTCCCGATTCCACACAACAAGATCATTCTCCACTCAGCATGCCCAGTAGAGCTTTCCTTGGCGTTAACAACCACAGCTGTAGCCAAGGGTTCAAATGTCTCAAGTATAACAATGATACACCAGTACAGGTCCTCCCCCGGGTTAGTTTAGATCCAGCAGGAAACAAGTACACCGAGTCCGTGTCGTAATCGATCACCCAGTCCAACTAGTTCCATGTTATCCCAATTTCTCATCCAACACACTAGGGGGGAATTTACAGAGGCCAATTAACCAACAAAACTGCACGTCTTTACAATGGGGAGGAAACCAGAGCACCCGGAAGAAACCCACAAGGTCACGGGGATGAAAAAGTGGGATTGCATCGAACTAGTGCACGGGTGATCAGGGGCAGCACGGTGGCGCAGAGGTAGAGCTGCTGCCTGACAGCACCAGAGACCAGGGTTCAATCCTGACTACGGGTGCTGTCTGTGCGGAGTTTGTACGTTCTCCCTGCGGCCGCGTGAGTTTGCTCCAGGTTCCACCTACACTTCAGAGACGTACGGGTTTGTAGGTTAATTGCCTTCGGTAACATTGTAAATTGTCCCTAGTGTGTAGGATGGTGCTAGTGTACGGGGTGATCGGTGGTCGACGTGTTCGGTGGGCTGAAGAGCCTGTTTCCACGCTGTATCTTGGGAACATGTTTCTTGCCTCTAGCGTGTCCAAACCCTTAATAATCTTATATGTTTCAATAAGATCCCTCTCATCCTTCTAAACTCCAGAGTGTACAAGCCCAGCCGCTCCATTCTATCAGCATATGACAGTCCCGCCATCCCGGGAATTAACTTTGTAAACCTACGCTGCACTCCCTCAATAGCAAGAATGTCCTTCTTGAAATTAGGGGACCAAAACTGCACACAATACTCCAGGTGTGGTCTCACTAGGGCCCTATACAACTGCAGAAGGACCTCTTTGCTCCTATACTCGACTCCTCTTGTTATAAAGGCCAACATGCCATTCGCTTTCTTCACTGCCTGCTGTACCTGCATGCTTACTTTTATTGACTGATGAACAAGGACCCCCAGATCCCGTTGTACTTCCCCTTTTCCCAACTTGACACCATTTAGATAGTAATCAGCCTTCCTGTTTTTGCTACCAAAGTGGATAACCTCACATTAAACTGCATCTGCCATGCATCTGCCCACTCACCCAACCTGTCCAAGTCACCCTGCATTCTCATAGCATTCTCCTCACAGTTCACACTGCCACCGAGCTCTGTGTCATCTGCAAATTTGCTAATGTTACTTTGAATCCCTTCATCTAAATCATTGATGTATATTGTAAATAGCTGTGGTCCCAGCACCAAGCCTTGCGGTACCCCACTAGTCACTGCCTGCCATTCTGAAAGGGACCCGTTAATCCCTACTCTTTGTTTCCTGTCTGCCAACCAATTTTCTATCCATGTCAGCACTCTACCCCCAATACCATGTGCCCTAATTTTGCCCACTAATCTCCTATGTGGGGCCTTATCAAATGCTTTCTGAAAGTCCAGGTACACTACATCCACTGGCTCTCCCTTGTCCATTTTCCTAGATACATCCTCATAAAACTCCAGAAGATTAGTCAAGCATGATTTCCCCTTCATAAATCCATGCTGACTCGGACCGATCCTGTTACTGCTATCCAAATGTGCCACTATTTCATCTTTTATAATTGACTCCAGCATCTTCCCCACCACCACCGATGTCCGGCTAACTGGTCTATAATTCACTGTTTTCTCTCTCCCGCCTTCCTTAAAAAGTGGTATAACATTAGCTACCCTCCAATCCACAGGAACTGATCCTAAATCTATAGAACATTGGAAAATTATCACCAATGCATCCACGATTTCTAGAGCCACTTCCCCAAGTCCCTCGATCTGAGTAGCATCGATCTGGACTGGCTTTCAATATCTTGCACTATATTAAATTTTTCATACCATTGTGCTTGAGTAAACAAACTGTACAATGCATCCAGGACAGGGGTGGGGAACCTTTTCATGGTGGAATGCAGAAGTTAGCTGTAACCTAATAAGGCCGCATCCAAGAAACTTCAATTAGATATACTTCAAATTGTACATTATTTTTGTTAAAATAGCCCTCATGATTTACTAATGTTTTAATTGAGGCCGTCAGTCGGGGAGGATTATTTCGTTGAATCGTCTTTTACTCTTTGGTATTATAAATACGTTCATTTTAAGATTAAAATTAAAATAATAAAAGATAAATATATAAAATTATAAAAGGACTGGACACACTAGATGCAGGAAAAATGTTCCCAATATGGGGTGAGTCCAGAACCAGGGGCCACAGTCTTAGAATAAAGGGGAGGTCATTTAAGACTGAGGTGGGAAAAAACTTTTTCACCCAGAGTTGAGAATTTGTGGAATTCCCTGCCACAGAGGGCAGTGGAGGCCAAATCACTGGATGGATTTAAGAGAGAGTTAGATAGAGCTCTAGGGGCTAGTGGAGTCAAGGGATATGGGGAGAAGGCAGGCACGGGTTATTGTTAGGGGACGATCAGCCATGATCACAATGAATGGCGGTGCTGGCTCGAAGGGCCGAATGGCCTCCTCCTGCACCTATTTTCTATGTTTCTATGAACAAAAACTTATTAATAATAAAAAGATTTGTTCTACAAAATTTGGATTCATTCAAAAGGCCGCACTTAATGGCCTTACGGCCGCAGGTTCCCCCCACCCCCCCGATCCAGGACATCGGGCGGGGTAAGAGAAGACTGTGTTTGCTGGATCTGCCACGTGAACAGAAGGTTTTCCTGAAACTTACCAAGAGCTGCTTCCTCTCCACGTCGGGTTTGACAAACTTGAGTCCGTGCAGTTTCTTCTCCCGTTTTGCTGGCTCCTGCAGCGGGCTGAGGATGGACTGGCAGACTTTCACGATGGTCTTGTGCTTGAACAGGGGCACGTGCAGCAGGCACTGCAGGCGGGTGAAGGGCCCGCTCTGCTCGCGGTGCTGCACGATGTTGGCCGACTTCCTGCCGCGCAGCAGCTTGATGCCGGCCAGCTCCTCGCGCGACGCCGTGTTCAGCACCTGCAGGATGGCGCCGCGCTCCTCGTGGGTGTACAGCCCGTCCAGGTCAACGCTGCTCAGCTCGGGGGACGTGCAGTCGAGGTGCCGCAGCTCCGACAGCGAGAGGCGACCCTCGTCGCAGTGCGTGCAGCGGAGGGAGCGCTGGTGCCACGCTGCATCGGGGAGGATGGCTCGCCACAGTACACGCCACTGAGCTGCAGACACACAGGCTATAAACACAGGCCATGAGAATCAGGTTCAGGTTCACTAATGTCACCTGCTCCAAGAGAGAAGATACAAGATAGATTTATTCATCACATGTGCCAGATGGCACAGTGAAATGAAATTCCCATACAGCCATACAATAAAATAAAAGTACAGAGTACAGTGAAGGCCTTTGCATGCTATCCAGTAAGATCAGATAATACTAAACATAAACACAATCAAGTCAAACTCAAGTACGATAGGGACTGCACAGTGGCACAACTGGTAAGAGCCTCTGCCTCACGATGCCAGAGACCTGGGTTCAATCCCAGCCTTGGGAGCTGTCTGTGTGGAGCTTGCACGTTCTCCCAGGGCCCGCGTGGGTTTCCTCCAGTATCCTCCCACGTCCCAAAGACGTGCAAGTTTGTAGATTAACAGGCTTCTAAGTTGCTCCTAGTGTGCAGGGAGTGGATGCAAATGTGAGAATAACACGAGCGGGTGATTGAACGGCGTGGGCTCAGTGGGCTGTTTTCATGCTGTATCTCCAAACTAACGAGATTGAGTAAATAGGAAGATGATACAGAGTGCAGAATATAGTTCTCAGCATGGCAGCACACGAGTTCCATTGGCAATATCCAATTCACTTTACCTTCTCCGTTGCTCTTCTGCTCATCAGGCTTCTGAACATCCTTCCATAAGCTGGGCTACCGTCCGATTCACCTCTACCCCATTGCGGACATTGGACTTGGTCTCTGGGAACTATATTCTGCACTCTGTAGCTTCCCCTTTTGCTCCATCTACTGCAACTGCACGGAGCAAATAAAAAATGGAGACGAGGAACTGCAGATGCTAGTTTACCAAAAGTAACCAGCATGTCTGGAGGACATGGACAGGTAACCTTTGAGGTTGGGATCCTTCTAAGATGCAGCCTGCACATTGAGGGGAGAGAGGGCAACAAACCTACAAACCTACAGACCTTTGGGATATGGGAGGAAGGACAAAGTCCAATGTCCTCAATGGGGAAGTAGTAGAAAGGAGCTGCAGATGCTGGTTAATGTATGTACGTACTTTATTTGTCACGTATACCGAGGTACAGTGAAATTCATTTTCATATACAGTTCTGTACAAGTATCACTGTATAAAAGCACTTAAGATATATATTAAATAAGCCTCAGATACAGTACAAATGCAGTAGTGCACTGAGACAGTATACAGATTCGCCAGATTCGCCCCATTTTCAAGCCTCAGTTGTTTTAAGTGCAGGGATCTTGACCTGACCATGAAGGCCTGATGAGTCTCGACCCGAAACGTCGCCCATTCCTTCTCTCCAGAGATGCTGCCTGTCTCACTGAGTTACTCCAGCATTCTGTGTCTATTCATGGGGTAGCAGTGAATTGGGCAGTACCCTGGCTTACCATCAGCCTAATCAGCAGGAGAGCGGAGGGGAAGGGGAAGGTATAGACAGGTACGCTACAATGCTGAGAACTACATTTGGAGAACATGCAAACTCCACACAGACAGCAGCTGAGGTCAAGTGCACGGGTCTCTACCGCTGTGTCACTGTAACTGAATGTCGTGAACGTTGATGCTGCCTGCAGTGACTTGTCTGTGTGAGCCCTGCGTCTTGGTACAGCACCTGCCCAGATACTGACCTTCAGGCCCTGTTTGTGGACTGGTTCAACATGACAGACACACAGACAGTCAGACACAAAATGCTGGAGTAACTCAGCGGGACAGGCAGCATCTCTGGAGAGAAGGAATGGGTGACACACAGACACACACACACACTCACTAATACATGCACACACTCAAACGCACACACTCAAACACACACACACTCATACACACACACACACTCATATACACACACACACTCATATACACACACACACTCATATACACACACACACTCATAAACACACACATAAACACACACATACACACTCATACACACACACACGGTTCCGGCTACACGTGACCGCGATGACCCAGACCCGGCGTGAAGGGCCGAGCGGCCTCCCCCCCTCCCTCCCTGCCCCTCCCCCACCGCGGCGCTCCCCCCCCCCCTGCCCCCCCCCCCCCCCCTCCCCTCACCAAAGACCCTATAGTGGAGCTCCGCTATAAGATCTTTGCCCCTCACCTCGGGCCCACATCCCGGCGCCGCAGGCCGCGTGCAGCCGCTAACGCGGTCCCCCAGAGCTACCGGTCGCCTCCTCCGACCGACAACATTCACCCCGAACTTTGGTTCCGAGCGACGACAACCAGCCGGAGTAACTCAGCGGGACCGGCAGCATCTGTGACGTTTCGGGTCGAGGCCCTTCTCTCCGGCCTGAGTCAGGGGGAAGGGAAACGAGAAATGTAGACGGTGATGCAGAACAGAAATGGAGGATATGCAACAACAGACAATAGGTGCAGGAGGAGGCCATTCGGCCCTTCGAGCCAGCACCGCCCATTCAATGTGATCATGACTGATCATCCCCAATCAGTACCCCGTTCCTGCCTTCTCCCCATATCCCCTGACTCCACTATCTTTAAGAGCCCTATCTAGCTCTCTCTTGAAAGCATCCAGAGAACCGGCCTCCACCGCCCTCTGAGGCAGAGAATTCCACAGACTCACCACTCTCTGTGAGAAAAAGTGTTTCCTCGTCTCCGTTCTAAATGGCTTTACCCCTTATTCTTAAACTGTGGCCCCTGGTTCTGGACTCCCCCAACATCGGGAACATGTTTCCTGCCTCTAGTGTGTCCAAACCCTTAACAATCTTATATGTTTCAATAAGATACCCTCTCATCCTTCTAAACTCCAGAGTGTACAAGCCGAGCCTATTAATCAACTAGCCCACATCTAACAATGGACCGTTTCCTTGTTCATCATTATTTTTTTTAATGCATATCCTTCATTTCTTTCTTCTATATCTCTCCATATCGCCATCTATATCTCTCGTTTCCCTTTCCCCTGACTCTCAGTCTAAAGAGCCTCGACCCAAAACGTCACCCATTCCTTCTCTCCAGAGATGCCGCCTGTCCCGCTGAGTTACTCCAGCATTTTGTGTCTATCTTCGGTGTAAACCAGCATCTGCAGTTCCTTCCTACATAGTGAAAAACCCTGTCAGTGCTAAAGGGTGGAGTAAGTAGTTGAGGCAGGAACTATCGCGACGTTTAAGAAATATTTAGACAGGTCCATGGATAGGACAGGTTTGGAGGGATATGGGCCTAATGCAGGAATAGTGTAGATGGGACATGTTGGCCGGTATGGGCAAGTTAGGCCGAAAGGTCTGTTTCCACTGAATATAAATCTCCACTAAACCCGATTCAAAAACCCACTGAGAAGGAGATGCCATCTCCAGACTACTTTCCTGCTTTCAAATGATGGCTCTTGTGAAATATTTCTCATGTAGGCAAATAGAAGCAAGTGGGCCTCAACATCTATTGTGATAATGCCTGATCTTTTCTGGCCTTATTTCCTCTTTTATCCATAACCCTCAACTCTCGACCTTTTAAACATTTAACAAATATATCTAACGATCCAACCTCCGCCACGCCCAGGGACAGAGAATTACAGACATTCACCACCTGGGAGGAAGTGTCCATGCACCTTGGTTGCATGTTTAGTTAAATGACTGTCCCATTGTTCATAGGTGGACAAAAATGCTGGAGAAACTCAGCGGGTGAGGCAGCATCTATGGAGCGAAGGAATAGCTGACGTTTCGGTTCGAGACCCTTCTTCAGACTGATGTGGGGGCGGGGAGAAGAAAGGAAGAGATGGAGACAGTGGGCTGTGGGAGGGCTGGGAAGGGGAGGGGAAAGAGGGAGAAAGGAAGGACTACCAGAAATTGGAGGTCAATGTTCATACCGCTGGGGTGTAAACTACCATCGATTTTACCAGCATCTGCAGTTCCTTCTTAAACGTTCCATCGTTCATGACTCTTCTATCATTGGAAACATTTCAACTCCTACCCTATCAAGCCCTCTTTAAGGATTTTGGAAGTGATAGGAGCAGAATTAGGCCATTCGGCCCATCGAGTCTACTCCCCCATTCAACCATGGCTGATCTATCTCTCCCTCCTAACCCCATTCTCCTGCCTTCTCCCCATAACCCCTGACGCCTGTACTAATCAAAAGTCTATTTATCTCCGCCTTAAAAATATCGAATGGATCTTTTATGGTTGAACAAGGTCTGCTGCTCTTTTTTTTTAACATCAAGGAATACAGACCCAATTTATCTAGTCATTCTTAACGAGAAAGTTCACCCAGAGAGTTGTGAATCTGTGGAATTCTCTGCCACAGAAGGCAACGGAGGCCAATTCACTGGATGTTTTCAAGAAAGAGTTAAGATTTAGATCATAGGGCTAAGGGAATCATGGGGGGTGGGGGAAGCTAACGGGACATGGGGGGAGCAGGAACGGGGTACTGATTCTGGATGATCAGCCATGATCATATTGAACGGCAGTGCTGGCTTGAAGGGCCGAATGGCCTACTCCTGCACCTATTTTTCTATGTTTCTAAGACAGTGTACTGATACCAAAAATATCCTGGTGAATCTTCTGCCTCCAAAATCTCTCTATCTTGCTTTAGGTGAGGGCACTAACTGCGTGTGGTTTTCCACATGTGGTCTCGCCTCAAGCAGAACACAGGGGAGAAGCGGAGAAGGGTGAAACGTGAAGCCAGACTGAAGGAAATGATTTTGTTTTAAAGACACAGAGTGCTGGAGTAACTCAGCGGGTCAGGCAGCATCTGGGGAGGACATGGATAGGGTCCCTTCATCCTTGTGGGTTGTGAGGGAAATCCTTTGGCAAACGTTTGTCAGGAACTGAGCGGCGACTGGGGCGTGTCTGTCTGTTGTAGCTGGGGAACGGGGAGAGGCTGAAACTAGAGAGACAGAGCGGGCAGCGGCGAGACGGCGAGAGCGGGCAGCAGTGAGTGTGTGTGTCTCTGAGTGTGAGTATCTGTGTGTCTCTGTGAGTGAGTGTGTGTGACAGTGTGCGTGTCTCTGTGTGAGAGTGTGCGTGTGTGAGACTGTGTGTATCAGTGCGAGTGTGTATCAGTGTGTGTATGTGAGTGTGAGTGTGTATCAGTGTGTGTGTGTGAGTGTCCGGGCAGTGAGTGTGTGTGAGTGTGAGTGTCGGGGCAGTGAGTGTGTGTGAGTGTGAGTGTCGGGGCAGTGAGTGTGAGTGTCGGGGCAGTGAGTGAGTGTGAGTGTCGGGGCAGTGAGTGTGTGTGAGTGTGAGTGTCAGGGCAGTGAGTGTGTGTGAGTGTCGGGGCAGTGAGTGTGTGTGAGTGTGAGTGTCAGGGCAGTGAGTGAGTGTGAGTGTCGGGGCAGTGAGTGAGTGTGAGTGTGAGTGTCGGGGCAGTGAGTGAGTGTGAGTGTCGGGACAGTGAGTGTGTGCGAGTGAGTGTGTATCAGTGTGAGTGTGAGTGCCCGCTGGCCGCGCCATGAACAACTGGGACGGCAACAAGAAGCTGCTGCTGGAGTTGTCGAGGGAGGGGGAGAACAGCGCGTGCGCCGACTGCGGGGCTGCAGGTAAGGACAGGCCACTCGGCCCGCTGCTGGCCCTGCCGGAGACTCCCTTTAGTTTATATCCCCTTCCGTGTCCTGACCAGCCCTGTCCCGACCTTATCTCAAAATCTGCAACTAACCTACAACCCCCCCCCCCCCCCCCTCTCCCCTGGGTCCCACCACGACTCGCACCTCCACTTTACATTCCATTTGGAATATTTTGGACCAAAACCCCCCAAAACAAACAAACCCCCCTCCCACCCCTCCTCCTCCACCCCCCCCCCCCCCCCCCCCCTCCACCACCCCCTGAGTGTGTTGCTGGGCCCTCTCTGGCCACCCAGCCCCCTGAGTGGAATGTCACTAATCTCTGATTCACCCTCCTCGCTCAGACCCTGCCTGGACTTCCTACACCCTTGGAATATTCATCTGCCTTAACTGCTCTGGAGTCCACAGGAATCTCTCTGGAATCAGCAGAGTTAAATCCATCCAGCTCGACTTCTGGGATGATACTTTAGTGAAGGTAACAGGACGGTTCTGCATTTAAAACAACCCCCCTGGGACTGACGTTGACCAACTTGCCGGAAAGACAGAGGAGAAGAAAAGAGAGAGAGAGAGAGAGAGAGAGAGAGAGAGGGAGAGGGAGGGAGGGAGAGAGAATGAGAAAGAGAGAGAATGAGGGGAAGAGAGAGAGAATGAGAGAGAGAGAAAAAGGATGAGGAGAAGTGAGGGAGGGGGAGAGAGAGAGAGTGGGGGGGGGAAGCATGAGAGAGGGAGAGAGGGAGAGAGAGAGAGGGGGATGAGGGGAAGAAAAAGAAAGGGATAGAGAGACAGACAGAGAAAAAATGAAGGGGGGGGAGAGAGAGAGGGGGAAAGGATGAGGAGAAGAGAGAGGGAGAGAGAGGATAGAAACAGGCCCTTCGGCCCACCAAGTCTACACCAGACCATCGAAGGGCCTCCAATGCGGTAGATAGTAGCTCAGGACCGCTCTCTGGTTGTGGTAGGACAATTCAGTTGCCATTACAACAGTTGAGAAGAAACTGTCCCTGAATCTGGAGGTGTGTTTTTTTTCACACTTCTGTACCTCTTGCCTGATGGAAGAGGGAGTGACTGGGGTGAGACCGATCCATGATTATGGTGCTGGCCTTGCTGTGGCAGTGAGCTAGAGACAATCCTACCAACAACGAGAGAACAGCCCTGAGCTACTATCTACCTCATTGATGACCCTCGGACTATCTTTAATCGGACTTTACTGGCTTTATCTTGCACTAAACGTTATTCCCTTTATCGTGTATCTGTACACTGTGGACGGCTCGATTGTAATCATGTGTTGACTTTCCACTGACTGGTTAACACGCGACAAAAGCTTTTCACTGTACCTCGGTACACGTGACAATAAACACAACACAAACTCGAGAGGGAGATTCAGAGTGAGATACTGATCTCATCTATACATGAGAGGGGAAGAGAATCTTTGAAATATTCAGAGCTCATGTGCCTGGTGGACTCACGGAGGGCAAGAGCCGTGGGCACCATATCTGAGGAAGGATGTGCTGGATCGGGAGAGGGTCCAGAGGAGATCCCAGTGGGTTAACCTATGATGAGCGTTTGACAGCACTGGGCCTGTACTCGCTGGAGTTTAGAAGAATGAGGGGGGACCTCATTGAAACGTACAGAATAGTGAAAGGCCTGGATAGAGTGGATGTGGAGAGGATGTTTCCACTAGTGGGAGAGTCTAGGACTAGAGGTCACAGCCTCAGAATTAAAGGACGTTAACCATATAACCATATAACAATTACAGCACGGAAACAGGCCATCTCGGCCCTACAAGTCCGCGCCGAACAATTTTTTTCCCTTAGTCCCACCTGCCTGCACTCATACCATAACCCTCCATTCCCTTCTCATCCATATGCCTATCCAATTTATTCTTAAATGATACCAACGAACCTGCCGCCACCACTTCCACTGGAAGCTCATTCCACACCGCTACCACTCTCTGAGTAAAGAAGTTCCCCCTCATGTTACCCCTAAACTTCTGTCCCTTAATTCTGAAGTCATGTCCTCTTGTTTGAATCTTCCCTATTCTCAAAGGGAAAAGCTTGATCACATCAACTCTGTCTATCCCTCTCATCATTTTAAAGACCTCTATCAAGTCCCCCCTTAACCTTCTGCGCTCCAGAGAATAAAGACCTAACTTATTCAACCTATCTCTGTAACTTAGTTGTTGAAACCCAGGCAACATTCTAGTAAATCTCCTCTGTACTCTCTCTATTTTGTTGACATCCTTCCTATAATTGGGCGACCAAAATTGTACACCATACTCCAGATTTGGTCTCACCAATGCCTTGTACAATTTTAACATTACATCCCAGCTTCTATACTCAATGCTCTGATTTATAAAGGCTAGCATACCAAAAGCTTTCTTTACCACCCTATCTATATGAGATTCCACCTTCAAGGAACTATGCACGGTTATTCCCAGATCCCTCTGTTCAACTGTATTCTTCAATTCCCTACCATTTATCATGTACGTCCTATTTTGATTTGTCCTGCCAAGGTGTAACACCTCACATTTATCAGCATTAAACTCCATCTGCCATCTTTCAGCCCATTTTTCCAAATGGCCTAAATCACTCTGTAGACTTTGGAAATCCTCTTCATTATCCACAACACCCCCTATCTTGGTATCATCTGCATACTTACTAATCCAATTTACCACCCCTTCATCCAGATCATTGATGTACATGACAAACAACAAAGGACCCAACACAGATCCCTGAGGCACCCCACTAGTCACCTGCCTCCAACCCGACAAACAGCCATCCACCATTACCCTCTGGCTTCTCCCATTCAGCCACTGCTGAATCCATCTTGCTATTCCTGCATTTATACCCAACAGTTTAACCTTCTTAACCAACCTTCCATGAGGAACCTTGTCAAAGGCCTTACTAAAGTCCATATAGACAACATCCACTGCTTTACCCTCGTCAATTTCCCTAGTAACCTCTTCAAAAAATTCAAGAAGATTAGTCAAACATGACCTTCCAGGCACAAATCCATGTTGACTGTTCCTAATCAGACCCTGTTTATCCAGATGCTTATATATATTATCTCTAAGTATCTTTTCCATTAATTTGCCCACCACTGAAGTCAAACTAACAGGTCTATAATTGCTAGGTTTACTCTTAGAACCCTTTTTAAACAATGGAACAACATGCGCAGTACGCCAATCCTCGGGGACTATTCCCGTTTCTAATGACATTTGAAATATTTCTGTCATAGCCCCGGCTATTTCTACACTAACTTCCCTCAATGTCCTAGGGAATATCCTGTCAGGACCTGGAGACTTATCCACTTTTATATTTTTCAAAAGTGTCAGTACTTCTTTTACTTTGAAACTCATAGTATCCATAACTACTCTACTCGTTTCCCTTACCTCACATAATTCAATATCCTTCTCCTTGGTGAATACCGAAGAAAATAAATTGTTCAATATCTCCCCCATCTCTTTTGGCTCTGCGGATAGCTGCCCACTCTGTTTCTCCAATGGACCAATTTTATCCCTCGTTATCCTTTTGCTATTAATATAGCTGTAGAAACCCTTTGGATTTACTTTCACCTTACTTGCCAAAGCAACCTCATATCTTCTTTTAGCTTTTCTAATTTCTTTCTTAAGATTCTTTTTACATTCCTTATACTCCACAAGCACCTCATTTACTTCATGCTGCCTATAATTATTGTAGATCTCCCTCTTTTTCCGAACAAGATGTCCAATTTCCCTTGAAAACCAGGGCTCTTTCCAATTTTTACTGTTTCCTTTCAACCGAACAGGTACATAAAGATTCTGTACTCTTAAAATGTCCCCTTTAAATGTCCACCATTTCTCTTCTACATCTTTCCCATAAAACAAAATGTCCCAGTCCACTCCTTTTAAATCATCTCGCATCTCATCAAAGTTAGCCTTTCTCCAATCAAAAATCTCAACCCTAGGTCCAGTTCTGACCTTCTCCATAATTATATTGAAACTAATGGTATTGTGATCACTGGACCCGAAGTGCTCCCCAACGCATACCTCCGCCACCTGTCCCGTCTCATTTCCTAACAGGAGGTCCAGCACTGCCCCTCCTCTAGTAGGTACCTCTATGTATTGCTGCAAAAAACTATCCTGCACACATTTTACAAACTCCAAACCATCCAGCCCATTTACAGAATGTGTTTCCCAGTCTATGTGTGGAAAGTTGAAATCTCCCACAATCACTACCTTGTGCTTACTACTAATATCTGCTATCTCCTTACATATTTGCTCTTCCAATTCTCGTTCCCCATTTGGCGGTCTATAATACACCCCTATAAGTGTTGCTACACCTTTCCCACTTCTCAGTTCCACCCAAATAGCCTCCCTAGATGAGCCCTCCAATCTATCCAATCTGTGGACTGCTCTGGAGTCCACAGGACGTTCTTTTAGGAAGGAGATGAGGAGCAATGTCTTTAGTCAGAGGGTGGTGAATCTGTGGAATTCTTTGCCACAGAAGGGTTTGGAGGACAAGTCAGTGGATATTTTTAAGGCAGAGATAGATAGATTATTGATTTTACTTCGGAGTCACGTGAGTGACTACATGAAGAAGACCCCGTCCGTGCGAATGCTCGTCATTTCGTCGTTCGCATGGTGGTCCCACCGGACTAGCAAGCATGTCCAACTGCTTGCCACCGGTAAGTTAAACTAAGAAGGTAAGGTTTCTATTTCTTAGATTTCGTGCAGGAACCTCTTTTTACAGAGATTTCCTGCCGGTATTTCGCGAGGCTGACGAGGGAACCAGTATAACTGGTAAGTCGGGTCTGCGATGTTTTAATGTTTTAAAAACGCTGGGGAATACCCAGTTATAGTCGCACTGCAACAGCATTAGTTTTGCTGGGTGTCAGAGACCCGGGTAATTACGGGTACTTTTAAATAAAAAGGTATTTTCAGAGGAGTGGGTTCCTCTGGAGGTTCTGTTTAAAGAACGGTTAGCCCTATTGCCGTGAGGGTTCCCCTCCAGTAATAAATATAAATGAAGGGGTTCCCTGATATAGTGGGGTAAAACCGTTCTGACGGTCAACCCTATATACCGGCAAGGTTTTTCCCCGGTAATAAATATAGATATGGTTCCCCGATATGAGGGGGGGGTGAACTGATTAAACAGTCAGCCCAGTACCGGCAGGGTTCCCCTCCGATACATTATACAAATGCTGATGTTCCCAGGGTAGGGAAATCCACCCTTGGAATATTCATTTGCCTGAACTGCTCTGGAGTCCACAGGAATCTCTCTGGAATCAACAGAGTTAAATCCATCCAGCTCGACTTCTGGGATGATACTTTAGTGAAGGTAACAGGAAGGTTCTGCATTTAAAACAACCCCCTGGGACTGACGCTGACCAACTTGCCGGAAAGACAGAGGAGAAGAAAAGAGAGAGAGAGAGAGAGAGGGGGGGGGGGGGAGAGAATGGGAATGAGAGAATGAGGGGAAGAGAGAGAGAATGAGAGAGAGAGAAAAAGGATGAGGAGAAGTGAGGGAGGGGGAGAGAGAGAGTGTGGGGGGGGGGGGGGGGAGCATATGAGAGAGAGAGAGAGAGAGAGAGAGAGAGAGGGGGTGATGAGGATGAGGGGAAGAGAAAGAAAGGGATAGAGAGACAGACAGAGATAAAGAATGAAGGGGGGAGAGAGAGAGGGAAAGGATGAGGAGAGGAGAGAGCTGATAGAAACAGGCCCTTCGGCCCACCAAGTCTACACCAGTCCATCGAAGGGCCTCCAATGCGGTAGATAGTAGCTCAGGACCGCTCTCTGGTTGTGGTAGGACAATTCAGTTGCCATTACAACAGTTGAGAAGAAACTGTCCCTGAATCTGGAGGTGTGTTTTTTTTCACAATTCTGTACCTCTTGCCTGATGGAAGAGGAAGTGACTGGGGTGAGACCGATCTGTGATTATGGTGCTGGCCTTGCTGTGGCAGTGAGCTAGAGACCATCCTACCAACAACGAGAGAACAGCCCTGAGCTACTATCTACCTCATTGATGACCCTCGGACTATCTTTAATCGGACTTTACTGGCTTTATCTTGCACTAAACGTTATTCCCTTTATCGTGTATCTGTACACTGTGGACGGCTCGATTGTAATCATGTATTGTCTTTCCACTGACTGGTTAGCACGCAACAAAAGCTTTTCACTGTACCTCGGTACACGTGACAATAAACACAACACAAACTCGAGAGGGAGATTCAGAGTGAGATACTGATCTCATCTATACATGAGAGGGGAAGAGAATCTTTGAAATATTCAGAGCTCATGTGCCTGGTGGACTCACAGAGGGCAAGAGCCGTGGGCACCATATCTGAGGAAGGATGTGCTGGATCGGGAGAGGGTCCAGAGGAGATCCCAGGAATGAGTGGGTTAACCTATGATGAGCGTTTGACAGCACTGGGCCTGTACTCGCTGGAGTTTAGAAGAATGAGGGGGGACCTCATTGAAACGTACAGAATAGTGAAAGGCCTGGATAGAGTGGATGTGGAGAGGATGTTTCCACTAGTGGGAGAGTCTAGGACTAGAGGTCACAGCCTCAGAATTAAAGGACGTTCTTTTAGGAAGGAGATGAGGAGCAATGTCTTTAGTCAGAGGGCGGTGAATCTGTGGAATTCTTTGCCACAGAAGGGGTTCGAGGACAAGTCAGTGGATATTTTTAAGGCAGAGATAGATAGATTATTGATTTTACTTCGGAGTCACGTGAGTGACTACGTGAAGAAGACCCCGTCCGTGCGAATGCTCGTCATTTCGTCGTTCGCATGGTGGTCCCACCGGACTAGCAAGCATGTCCAACTGCTTGCCACCGGGTAAGTTAAACTAAGAAGGTAAGGTTTCTGTTTCTTAGATTTCGTGCAGGAACCTCTTTTTACAGAGATTTCCTGCCGGTATTTCGCGAGGCTGACGAGGGAACCAGTATAACTGGTAAGTCGGGTCTGCGATGTTTTAATGTATTAAAAACGCTGGTGAATACCCAGTTATAGTCGCACTGCAACAGCATTAGTTTTGCTGAGTGTCAGAGACCCGGGTAATTACGGGTACTTTTAAATAAAATGTTATTTTCAGAGGAGTAGGTTCCTCTGGAGGCTCCGTTTAAAGAACGGTTAGCCCTATTGCCGTGAGGGTTCCACTCCAGTAATAAATATAAATGAAGGGGTTCCCTGATATAGTGGGGTAAAACTGTTCTGACGTTAAACCCTATATACCGGCAAGGAAACTGATAAAACAGTCAGCCCAGTACCGGCAGGGTTCCCCTCTGATACATTATACAAATGCTGATGTTCCCAGGGTAGGGAAATCCATTAGCAAGAAATATATACACGATTTCCAGATTACAGTGGTCCCCAGGATATGGGATCAAAACTCACCTCATAGGTCAGCATTAGTGCTGGGAGGGTTGCCCTCCAAGAAAAATCTTTGTTTTGAGGGATGGGAATTATAATGCAGAAAATGCTCCATCTAGACACACTAGGAAGTGTGTAAGCATGGCTATGGAGCCTGCACTAGCAGCACCTTGGAACGGGGCTGCTTATTTGAATGCTTAGTCTATGGCAGAGGGGGCCTATGGGAGAGCCCGCACCAGCAGCGCCTTGGAACAGAGCTGCTTGATGCCTAGTATATGACAGCGTGGGTCAGAGGTTATGGGGAGAAGGCAGGAGAATGGGGTTAGGAGGGAGAGATAGATCAGCCATGATTGAATGGCGGAGTAGACTTGATGGGCCGAATGGCCTAATTCTACTATCATTTCTGATCTTATGAGCTGGATTGTTGACCTGAATTGGCCCCTCTAGGGAACTTTTTTCACACAGAGAGTGGTGAGTCTGTGGAATTCTCTGCCTCAGAGGGCGGTGGAGGCCGGTTCGCTGGATACTCTCAAGAGAGAGCTAGATAGGGCTTTCAAACATAGCAGTCTGGGGATATGGGGAGAAGGCAGAAACGGGGTACTGATTGGGGATGATCAGCCATGATCACATTGAATGGCGGTGCTGGCTCGAAGGGCCGAATGGCCTACTCCTGCACCTATTGTCTAAACTAAAAACCTTTGTTTAACCTTGTTGTTGTGGTTTGTGGCCAGGAAATGCGGAATAAAGGCAACCAGGCGGTGAGGAAGTGTTACGAGGCAAAGGTCCCTCCGTTCTACTACAAGCCCCGGGCAGCCGACTGCAGGTAAGGAGGAATAACTACTCTGGTGCCCACATCCTGTGGCAGGGGAATCTTTTTTAAGGTGAGGGAGTGGGGTGGGGGGGGGGGGGGGGGGATTTAATAGGGGCCTAAGGGGTAAATGTTTTACGAAAGCGAGATGGTTTATATGGAACGAGCTGCCGGAGAAGATAGTTGAAACAGGTATTATAACATTTAAGAGCCATTTAGACATGTGCGTGGATAGGATAGGTTTAGTTTAGGTTATTGCCAAGTGTAACGAGGTACAGTGAAAAGATGTTGTTGCATGCTCACCGGTCAGTGGAAAGACAATACATGATGACAATTCTCTGCCTCAGAGGGCGGTGGAGGCCGATTCTCTGGATACTTTCAAGAGAGGGCTAGATAGGGCTCTTAAAGATAGCGGAGTTAGGGGATATGGGGAGAAGGCAGGAACGGTGTACTGATTGGGGATGATCAGCCAGATCACATTGAATGGTGGTGCTGGCTCGAAGGGCCGAATGGCCTACTCCTGCACCTATTGTCTATTGTCAATCGAGCCATCCACAGAGTACAGAATAAAGGGAATAACGTTTTGTGCAAGATAAAGCCCAGTTAAAGATAGTCCAAGGGTCTCCAATAAGGTAGATAGTAGCTCAGGGCCGCTCTCTAGTTGTTGAAAGGATGGTTCAGTTGCCTGATAACAGATGGGAAGAAATTATCCTTGAATCTGGAGGTGTGAGTTTCCACACTTCTGTACCTCTTGCCTGATGGGCATCGAGGGAGTGACCGGGGTGCGACGACTGATCCTTGATGATGCTGCTGGCCTCGCGAGGCAGCGTGAAGTGTAGATGGAGTCAATGGAAGGGAGGTTGGTTTATGCCATGGTCTGGGCTGCGTCCACAATTCTTTGCCAGGTAGGACACTGCAGGTAGGTGGGGCAAGTTGGTTGGCATGGGGAAGATGGGCCGAAGGGCCTGTTTCCACGCTGCATGACTCTGGGGTTGACCTTTCAGTTGCTTGTTCCATCATCCATTGGGTCACAGAAATGTTCAACACAAGTGTGTACATGTTGGCCAAGTGTAGAGTTGAATCCATCCCGCACACCTCTCAGTACATCCCTCTGTGTTAGAGTAGATGAGGTTAGGTTGACTATTGCCACATGTACCGAGGTACAATGAAAAGCTTAGTTTTGTACGCAAATAGATTAGATATTTACATAAATACAGCCAAGCCAAACACAAGTACAATAGGAAGTACAGTAGGAAGGGGAAGATACAGAGTGCCGAATATACAGTAGTTCTCAGCATTGTAGGACATCGCTTCCAGAGACAAATTCCAATGTTTGCCATGTTGGCACGGACATTGCGGGCTGAAGGGCCTGTTCCCGTGCTGCCCTGTTCTAACTGCCTATGGCCCCTGTCACAATGTAACCCTGATCTCTTCGTTCTGCGTTCCAGAGTTCTGAAGGAGCAATGGATTCGAGCCAAATATGACCAGAAGGAATTTACCGCAGCCAACAGTCAATGGCAGGAGTTCATCGCGTTAGAGCCTGGAGCAGGTGAGGGGCCCTAACCTTGCACGACGTAGCCTCGACAACACAAGGAAAGATACTCAAAGACTGCATTGAGTTGTAACGGGATACAAACTGATTGCAGAGCAATAAGGAACGTGGGCCAAATAGTTGGGCGAAGAGGTAGACTTTAAATGATCTTGTTAAAGGGTGGAGAGGAGGTGCACCTGATCTGTATCGCTCCATTCCCTTCATGTCCGTGTGCCTATCTAGAAGCCTCTTCAATGGCACTATGGTATCTGCCTCCACCACCACTCCTGGGAGAATGTTCCACCCCTGCCCACCACCTTCTGTATGGGGGGAAAAAACAACCTTGTCCTCACATCTCCTTTAAACTTCCCACCTCTGACTTTAAGGTTATGGGGGGTACAGCTTCAGAGAATTATAGACAATAGGTGCAAGAGTAGGCCATTCGGCCCTTCGAGCCAGCACCGCCATTCAATGTGATCATGGGTGATCATCCCCAATCAGTACCCTGTTCCTGCCTTTTCCCCATATCCCCTGACTTCGCAATCTTTAAGAGCCCTATCTAGCTCTCTCTTGAAAGCATCCAGAGAACCAGCCTCCACCGCCCTCTGCGGCAGAGAATACAACAGACTCACAACTCTCTGTGAGAAAATGTGTTTCCTCGTCTCCGTTCTAAATGGCTTACCCCTCATTCTTAAACTGTGGCCCCTGGTTCTGGACTCCCCCAACATCGGGAACACGTTTCCTGCCACCAGCGTGTCCAAGCCCTTAACAATCTTATATGTTTCAATGAGATCGCCTCTAATCCTTCTAAACTCGATTCCTCTTGTTATAAAGGCCAACATGCCATTCGCTTTCTTCACTGCCTGCTGTACCTGCATGCTTACTTTCATAGACTGATGAACGAGGACCCCCAGATCCCGCTGTACTTCCCCTTTTCGCAACTTGACGCCATTTAGATAGCAATCTGCGTTCCTGTTTTTCTACCAAAGTGGATAACCTCACATTTATCCGCATTAAACTGCATCTGCCATGCATCTGCCCACTCCCCCAATCTGTCCAAGTCACCCTGCATTCTCATAGCATCCTCCTCACAGTTCACACTGCCACCTAGAACATCACAGTTTGATAGTTCTTGGTGCATGCACGTTGGCACTGAGATTCTGGATGGGAAGCTATTTCAGTTTGTAGATGCTTAAGAAAGAACTGCAGATGCTGGAAAAATCGAAGGTAGACAAAAATGCTGGAGAAACTCAGCGGGTGAGGCAGCATCTACGGAGCGAAGGAATAAGCGACGTTTCGGGTCGAGACCCTTCTTCTGAAGAAGCTGCTGAAGAAGATAGATGCTGCCTCACCCGCTGAGTTTCTCCAGCAGTTTTGTCCACCTTGTTGATGCAATATCTTCCTTTCACTGATTAACAATGAAAAGTCTCAGGTACGAAATCAGGCAGCAAAATATATGACGGAGAAGTGTGTGGCCTCTCCAGTGTAGGATAGTGCTAGCATATGGGGTGATCGCTGGTCGGCACGGGCTCAGTGGGCCGAAGGGCCTGTTTTCATGCTGTATCTCAAGTCTAAAACTGGTGGAGTATAGGGAGGCTGCAGGGAGGCGTGGACATGAGGATGAGAGTTTTGGAATGAAGATGGGATTGGGATAAAAGTCAGAGTGTGAATGGTTTAGGCAAGAGAGGATCTGCAGTTTCATTGACGGACGTTTCTCTGTCTCTGTGAAGGTGACCGTGTCGGATGTCTGTGGAAACGGGGCAAGGACAAAGGACGTTTTCGCAGTCGGATTTTCCACCTCGTGGAGAAAGAGGGAGCACTGCTGTACTACACCAAGGAGGGTGTAAGACCTTTTAATTCACTTCAATCTCACAAAATCAGTTTCCCTTTTGAATATTTCTGCTTGGGTGGCGTGGGGGGCAGAGCTGCTGCCTAACAGCGCCAGAGAAACGGGTTCGATCCCGACCTCGGGTGCTGTCTGTGTGGACTTTGCATGGTCTCCCTGTGACTGAGATGGATTGGATGTGGAGAGGATGTTTCCACTGGTGGGAGAGTCCAGGACCAGAGGTCACAGCCTCAGAATTAAAGGGCGCTCTTTTAGAAAGGAGGTGAGGGGGAACTTCTTTAATCAGAGGGTAGTTAATCTGTGGAACTCATTGCCACAGAGCGCTGTGGAGGCCAAGTCAGTGGATATTTTTAAGGCAGAGATAGACAAATTCTTGATTAGAACGGGTGTCAAGGGTTATGGGGAGAAGACAGGAGAATGGGATAAGAAGACAGAGATCAGCCATGACTGGATGGCAGAGTAGACTCGATGGGCCGAATGGCCTAATTCTTCTCCAATAACGTGAACTTGTGAACCGCGTGGCTTTCTTCCACACGCCCTGCTTTCCTCCTAGATCCTAAAGGATGTTGGTTGGTTTGTGGGTAAATTGGCTGCGTTGTTTGTAAATTGTCCCTCGTGTGTAGGGAGTGGATGAGAAAGTGGGATAACACAGAACTAGTGTGAACGGGTGATCGATGGTTGATGACGACCTATTTCCATGCTGGATCTCGAAATTAAGCTGAACGTTCTATGGTGGAAGATAGTCCTTCTGGATAAAATGTGTCCGGATTAACCACACATACATGGATGGATAGAACACAACACGACATTGATATACGACACAGAATGGAAAGACAATAGGAAAACAAATAATTTAGATATTTGGTATTTAAGAAGGAACTGCAGATGCTGGAAAATCGAGGGTAATAATAATAATAATGGATGGGATTTATATAGCGCCTTTCTAATACTCAAGGCGCTTTACATCGCATTATTCATTCACTCCTCAGTCATACTCGGTGGTGGTGAGCTACTTCTGTAGCCACAGCTGCCCTGGGGCAGACTGACGGAAGCGTGGCTGCCAATCTGCGCCTACGGCCCCTCCGACCACCACCAATCACTCACACACATTCACACACAGGCAAAGGTGGGTGAAGTGTCTTGCCCAAGGACACAACGACAGTATGCACTCCAAGCGGGATTCGAACCGGCTACCTTCCGATCGCCAGCCGAACACTTAGCCCATTGTGCCATCTGTCGTCCCAAGGTACGGGTACACAAAAGTGCCGGAGAAACTCAGCGGGTGCAGCAGCATCTATGGAGTGAAGGAGATAGGCAACGTTTCGGGCCGAAACCCTTCTTCAGACTTTAGATATTTAAAAATTTAGATATTTGTTTTGTCCGACCACATACGTTAACATGCTTGGACAAAATCTATAGATATATCGAAAGACAGAAACACGTTTGGAGGAATGAAGAGATGGGAGTGGTTACCGATGGACAAATTCCCTCTTCTCCCCTCTCCCATAAGATATGAGGTACAGAAGTGTGAAAATGCACACCTCCAGATTCAGGGACAGTTTCTTCCCAGCTGTTATCAGGCAACCGAACCATCCTATGAACAAGTAGAGAGTAATCCTGAGCTGCTATCACCTCATTGTAGACGCTCAGACTATCTTTAATCAGACTTAATCCTGCAATAAACGTTATTCCCTTTAACATGTATTTGTATACTGTGAATGGATTGATTGTAATCGTATATATAGCCTTCCCGCTGACTGGATGACACGCAACAAAAGCTTTTTACGGTACATGGAATTCATTGCCACAGAAGACTGTGGAGGCCAAGTCTGTGGATGATCAGCCACGATCATATTGAATGGCGGTGCTGGCTCAAAGGGCCGAATGGCCTGCTCCTGCACCTATTGTCTATTGTCAATGGATATTTTTAAGGCAGAGACATAAATAGATTCTTGATTAGTACGGTGTCGGGGGCTATGGGGAGAAGGCAGGAGAATGGGGTTATTCTCTGCCTCAGAGGGCGGTGGAGGCAGGTTCTCTGGATGCTTTCAAGAGAGAGCTAGATAGGGCTCTTAAAAATAGCGGAGTCAGGATATGGGGAGATGGCAGGAACGGGGTACTGGTTGGGGATGATCAGCCATGATCACATTGAATGGCGGTGATGGCTCGGGGCCGAATGGCCTACTTCTGCACCTATTGTCTATTGTTAAATGGGAGAGATAGATCAGCCATGATTGAATGGGCTAAATGGCCTAATTCTGCTCCTATCACGTATGAAGTTATATGATGATAAACAAAACTAAATTAACTACTCTTCAACAGGTGAAAGGGCCAAAGGGAGTTATTCCGTTGTCAAACATGAACGCTGTCTTCCAGCCGGAGAAGATAGGGAATCCGCACGGTCTACAGATCACCTACCTGAAGGACGGCCACACCAGGAATATATTTGTGTACCACAAAAACGGGAAGGTGAGTGGTGCTGACTGCCCTGCAAACCCCCTAATCAACGCACCACCCTACCCACCTCCCCACACACTGACCAATCCACTTTAGTTCATTGTCACGTGTCCCGAGATATGGTGAAAGGCTATGATTGCAATCGAGCCGTCCACAATGTATTGCCCCGAAAGCAGTGGACAACCCTCAACCGCATGAGGACGGGCATCGGACGCTATGGAGTAGCGATGAAGAGGTGGGGCCTCGTGGACAGCGAGCGCCTCCTGCGAGTGTGGGGACCCAACACAGACAGTGGAGACACATGGTCACCAGTTGCCCCAAACACCGGTTGGCCACAGAATGGTGAACGAGGTCTGTTTGACCTGGACGATGACACGTTGGCCTGGCTCGCCTCAGCGGACCTGCCGGTCTTAAAGACATACGACAGAAGAAGAAGTCCACAATGTACAGATACATGATGAAGGGAGTAACATTTAGTGCAAGGTGAAGTCCAATCAAAGATATTTCAGGGGTCTCCAATAAGGTAGATAGTAGCTCAGAACTACTCTCTAGTTGATGGTTCCGTTGCCTGATAGCAGCTGGGGAAAAACTGTCATTGGAGACACTCAGACTATCTTTAATCGGATAATCTCCCCACGTACTGACCATCTGCCCAGATACTGATCTCCCCCCCCCCCCCCCTCCACAGTCAATGTCAATTAATATTTTTAAGGCAGAGATATAGATAGATTCTTGATGAGTACGGTGTCGGGGTCTATGGGGAGAGGCAGGAGAATGGGGTTAAGAGGGAGAGATAGATCAGCCATGATTGAATGATCTCCCCCCCCTCCTAGAACAGTACTGCACAGGAACGGGCCCTTCAGCCCACAATGTTTGTGCCGTAAACAGTGGCAAGTTAAACTGATCTCATCTGCCTGCACATGATCCTTATCCCTCTATTCCCTACACTTCCGATTGCCTATCTAAAAGCCTCATCAATGCCATTGTTGTATCTGCCTCCATCACCAAACCTGGGCCACGCATTTCAAGCCTTCATTACTGTCTAAGAAAAAACATGCCCTGTACATCTCCACTAAACTTTCCCCAACAATGATCACAACGCCCTCTAGTGTTGGACATCCACGCTGGGCAAAATGTTCTGACTGTCTACCCAGTCTATGCCTTTCAAGATTTTATATACTTCTATCGTGTCTCCTCTGAACCACCGAAGTTCCGGAGAAAACAATCCAAGTCAATAGACAATAGGTGCAGGAGTAGGCCATTCGGCCCTTCGAGCCAGCACCGCCATTCAATGTGATCATGGCTGATCATCCACAATCAGTACCCCGTTCCTGCCTTCTCCCCATATCCCCTGACTCCGCTATCTTTAAGAGCCCTATCTAGCTCTCTCTTGAAAGTATCCAGAGAACCTGCCTCCACCGCCCTCTGAGGCAGAGAATTCCACGGACTCACAACTCTGTGAGAAAAAGTGTTTCCTCGTCTCCGTTCTAAATGGCCGACACCTTAGACTGTCCAACGTCTCCCAGCAACTGATACCCTCTAATCCAGGCAGTACACTGGTAAAACTCCTGAATGTATTGAATGTTGATGTCTGCCTGTGCAGAAATATCTTGTCTGTCTGAGCACCTGGGTCTTGGTCTAGCACCCGCCCAGTTACTACTTCTTCTTGGATAATGGTGTGCACAGCCTAAAGTTGGAGGTCAACTTGTTCTATTTGTTTGTGCACGTCAGGTTGATTGCATTAGTCAAAACATGGTGGACGTGAAGGTTCCCCGCCCAGTTACCGCGGGCACACGATGACCTTCAGCCCAGGTTGTCTTTGTCTGACCTGCTGCTCTATCTATCTTACTATCTAAATAGCATCAAGTTGGGAAAAGGGGAAGTACAACGGGATCTGGGGGTCCTTGTACATCAGTCTATGAAAGTAAGCATGCAGGTACAGCAGGCAGAGAAGAAAGCAAATGGCATGTTGGCCTTTATAACAAGAGGAATCGAATATAGGAGCAAAGAGGTCGTTCTGCAGTTGTAGAGCCCTAGTGAGACCACACCTGGAGTATTGTGTACAGTTTTGGTCCCCTAATTTGAGGAAGGACCGTCTTGCTATTGAGGGAGTGCAGCATAGGTTTACAAGGTTAATTCCCGGGATGGCGGGACTGTCATATGCTTAGAGAATGGAGCAGCTGGGCTTGTACACTCTGGAGTTTAGAAGGATCAGTGGTGATCTCATTGAAACATATAAGATTGTTAAGGGTTTGGACACGCTAGAGGCAGGAAACATGTTCCCGATGTTGGGGGAGTCCAGAACTAGGGACCACAGTTTAAGAATAAGGATTAAGCCATTTAGAACGGAGACGAGGAAACACTTTTTCTCACAGAGAGTGGTGAGTCAGTGGAATTCTCTGCCTCAGAGGGCGGTGGAGGCAGGTTCTCTGGATGCTTTCAAGAGAGAGCTAGATAGGGCTCTTAAAAAATAGCAGAGGGGATATGGGGAGAAGGCAGGAACGGGGTACTGATTGGGGATGATCATCCATGATCACATTGAATGGCGGTGCTGGCTGGAAGGGCCGAATGACCTACTCCTGCACCTATTGTCTATTGTCTCTGTCTGTGTGATAACAAGTGTCTGTCCTGACTGTGGATTCTTTGTCCCTACAGGACATCGTGGATTGGTTCAACGCAATCAGGGCAGCTCGGTTCCGCTATCTCAAGTTGGCGTTCCCCACGGCCAGTGACACCGATGTAAGTTCGGAGCTCGTATTTGTAAAACTAATTGATTGAAAAATACAGCATGGAAACAGGCCTTTCAGTCCACTGACTCCACGCTGACCATCGATCGATCGCCCGTTCACACTAGTCCTATGTTAAACCACGTTCTCATCCACTCCCTGGATTTACGGAGGCCAGTTACCCTACAAACCCGCTCACTTTAGGATGCAGGTGGGAACCGGAGCACCCGGAGGAAACCCACGCGGCTACAGGGAGAAGGTGCAAACTCCACACAGACTGCACACGAGGTCAGGATTGAACCTGGGTCTCTGGCGCTGTGAGGCAGAGGCTCTACCCACTGCACCAATGTGTTGCCCAGTAGAATGTAGCACACATTTATGTACAGACGTGCACACATGCAGAGTACACATAAATACAAGTACAGAGACATGTATGAATACAAACGCACACTGTTCAGCGTAGGTTTACAAAGTTAATCCCCGGGATGGCTGGACTGACATATGCTGAGAGAATGGAGCAGCTGGGCTTGTACACTCTGGAGTTTAGTAGGATGAGAGGGTACTCATTGAAACATATAAGATTGTTAAGGGTTTGGACACGCTAGAGGCAGGAAACATGTTCCCGGTGTTGGGGAGCTAGCTCTTAAAAATAGCGGAGTCAGGGGATATGGGGAGAATGCAGGAACGGGGTACTGATTGGGGATGATCAGCCATGATCACATTGAATGGCGGTGCTGGCTGGAAGGGCCGAATGGCCTACTCCTGCACCTATTGTCTATTGTCTAGATTTACAGGCATACATTTTTTTTAAAGTTCAGCTCAGCTGTACAAACCTGCTTAATATTCTATGGCCCACAATAGAATAGGTTACCTGTAATGCTGCTACAGATGGAGAAAAATGACATTGATTCTTAATGCTATTTCAAATTCAGGCAAATACTGCATTACCGGGGGGGGGGGGGGGGGGGGGGGTTGTGTGAGAGGGAGGAATCACATTCCTAGAATACCATCTTCCGTATAGCAATGCCACGTTATCTATGCATGGTCAGGAAATGTAAGTAGAAAAATAACTGTTTATTTATTTACTTACATTTTCCCACATAAACTTTGGAGGAATAACATTTTATTCCATATCCCTAATTTTTCAGATAGTAATTTGTGTATTCCGTACGAGCGGAATCCTGTTAACTGTACTGCTGTAACTCGAGATTTTATGGTACAATACTGGCTCTTAAAGGTTATATTTAAATAAACAAAGATAAATAAAGGGCCTGTCCCACTTTCACGACCTCTGCCGAGTTTGCCCTCGACTCATACTCGCAGCATGGTCGTCACAAGCTCGTAGGAGGTCGTAGGTAGGTCGTAGCAGGCCGTGATGTTAGTCGTAGGTACTTGTGGCATCAAGTAGGTCGAGGCGTTTTTTCTAGCATGATGAAAAATGTCGACTAGTAAAAAAGGTCGTGAATTAGGTCGTGAAAGTGGGACGGGCCCTTAAGATAGCGGCATGGGGCACAGTGGTAGAGTTGCTGCCCCACAGCACCAGACACCCGGGTTTGCCCTGGGTGCTGTCTGTACAGTTTGCACGTTCTCCCTGTGACCTGGTGGGTTTTCTCCGGGTGCTCTGGTTTCCTCCCACATCCCAAAGGACGTGCAGGTTAATTGGCTTCTGTAAATTGTCCCTAAAGTGTAGGATAGAACTAGCATACAGGGTGATTGTTGGAGAAACTCAGCTGGCGAGCCAGCATCTTTGGAGCAAAGAGGTCCTTAGTCATTAGTCTGAAGAAGGGTCTCGACCTGAAACGTCGCCTATTCCTTTGCTCCATAGATGCTGCCTCACCCGTCGAGTTCCTCCAGCATTTTTGTCTACCTTTGATTTTTCCAGCATCTGCAGTTCTCTCTTAAACATACAGTGTGATTGTTGGTCGGTGTGGACTCAGTGGGCCGAAGGGCCTTTTTCCACGCTGTATCTCTAAACTAAATATTAGCCAAATACAATTACATAGAAACATAGAAAATAGGTGCAGGAGAAGGCCATTCGGCCCTTCGTGCCAGCACCGCCATTCATTAGTGATCATGGCTGATCGTCCCCTATCAATAACCCGTGCCTGCCTTCTCCCCATATCCCCTGACTCCACTAGCCCCCAGAGCTCTATCTAACTCTCTCTAAAATCCATCCAGTGGCTTGGCCTCCACTGCCCTCTGTGGCCGGGAATTCCATAAATTCACAGCTCTGGGTGAAAACGTTTTTTCTCACCTCAGTCTTAAATGACCTCCCCTTTATTCTAAGACTGTGCCCACTGGTTCTGGACTCGCCCAACATTGGGAACATTTTTCCTGCATCTAGCTTGTCCAGTCCTTTTATATGTTTCTATAAGATCCCCCTCATCCTTCTAAACTCCAGTGAATACAAGCCTTGTCTTTTCAATCTTTCCATATATGAGTCCCGCCATCCCAGGGATCAATCTCGTGAACCTACGCTGCACTGCCTCAATCACAAGGGCGCCCAGGTCTCGCTGAACCTCCCCCTTACCTAACCTAACCTAACCCCATTGAGATAATAATCGGCCCCCTTGTTTTTGCCGCCAAAGTGGATAACCTCACATTTATCTATATTATACTGCATCCGCCACGCATCTGCCCACTCACTCAACCTGTCCAGGTCACCCTGCAACCTCCTAACATCCTCTTCACAGTTCACACTGCCACGCAGCTTTGTGTCATCCGCAAACTTGCTAGTGTTGCTCCTAATTCCCTCTTCCAAATCATTAATATATATGGTAAACAGTTGCGGCCCCAACACCGAGCCTTGCGGCACTCCACTCGCCACAGCCTGCCATTCTGAAAAGGACCCGTTCACTCCTACTCTTTGCTTCTGGTCTGCCAACCAATTTTCCATCCATGCCAACACCCCACCCCCAATACCGTGTGCTCTAATTTTAGTCACCAGTCTCCAGTGCAGGACCTTATCAAAGGCTTTCTGAAAGTCTAGATACACTACATCCACTGGCACCCCTTCATCCATTTTACTTGTCACATCCTCAAAAAATTCCAGATTAGTCAAGCATGATTTCCCTTTCATAAATCCATGTTGACTTGGACTAATCATTTTACTGCTATCCAAATGCCCCATTATCACCTCTTTAATAATTGACTCCAGCATCTTTCCCACCACCGAAGTCAGGCTAACTGGTCTGTAATTCCCCGTTTTCTCTCTCGCTCCTTTCTTGAAAAGTGGGATAACATTAGCTATCCTCCAATCCACAGGAACTGATCCTGACTCTTGAGGGATGGGTTGAAATATGTTATTACTGTTACGGATGATTGTAGCATTTGCCTGTCTTTGTATTTCGGCAGCTCATTCCCAAATTAACATGGAATTTTGCGAAGGAGGGCTACATGGAGAAAACTGGTCCCATGGTATGTAGCGAGCACTCACTGATAGAGGAACTGTGTTGCAAGATAGAAAATGCTGCGGTCTCTTGATAATCTTTGTGGCCCCTGGTTCTGGTCTCCCCCAACATCCGGAACATGTTTCCTGCCTCTAGCGTGTCCAAGCCCTTAACAATCTTATATGTTTCAATGAGATACCTCTCATCCTTCTAAACTCCATAATGTACAAGCCCAGCTGCTCCATTCTCTCGCCATCCCGGGAATTAACCTTGTAAAATAGGTGACATTTTGGGTTGGAACCTTTCTTCAGTAAATACACAATAGTAATCAAATTACATTCACACAATAGCCTTTTAAGAAAGCAGAACACACTGAAGTTGAGGGCTAGATTGAGGGGAAGTTAGACAAGTTTTAAAAGGAGAAGGTGACCAATGGTGCTTAAAAGAGCTGGGGAAACTAGGTCAGGTGAATATCCTGTTTCTACACAATAGATTGTGTGCTTTTGGTCCCCTAATTTGAGGAAGGACATTCTTGCTATTGAAGGAGTGCAGCGTAGGTTCACAAGGTTAATTCCCGGGATGGCGGGACTATCATATGCTGAGAGAATGGAGCAGCTAGGCTTGTACACTCGGGAGTTTAGAAGGATGAGAGGATATCTCATTGAAACATATAAGATTGTTAAGGGTTTGGACACGCTAGAGGCAGGAAACATGTTCCCGGTGTTGGGGGAGTCCAGAACCAGGGGCCACAGTTTAAGAATAAGGAGTAAGCCATTTAGAACGGAGACGAGCAAACACTTTTTCTCACAGAGAGTGGTGAGTGTGGAATTCTCTGCCTCAGAGGGCAGTGGAGGCCGGTTCTCTGGATGCTTTCAAGAGAGAGCTAGATAGGGCTCTTAAAAATAGCAGAGTCAGGGGATATGGGGGAGAAGGCAGGAACGGGGTACTGATTGGGGATGATCAGCCATGATCACATTGAATGGCGGTGCTGGCTCGAAGGGCTGAATGGCCTACTCCTGCACCTATTGTCAACACTATTGAGAATAAAATGAAACAGGAATTTAAATACTTGATGAATTGTTCAGGGGCTCAAAATGGAATCTTTTACCTTGTAAATAAGTTCTCTATATTGCAGGAAAAGGAACCTTTTAAACGGAGATGGTTCACCCTGGATACTCTAGACCGTAAACTGCTGTATTTTAAAGATCCGCTGGTAAGTGTCTCCGCAATATACACAAGGACAGTCGGCAGGTGCATCACAGCAGCATTCAGGATTCATCTAACATTTACGGACACCAATGTCAGTGATCAACAAACATTTTGCACCCCAAAACAAACTTGTTGCATAAGAAATCTCCTCATTTTTATGCAGCAGCAGCAGCAGCAGTAGTGGCGGCACCGGAGACTTACCTCAGGTGCAGTGTGACCGTGTGGGTTTCCACCGGGTGCTCCAGTTTCCTCCAACATCCCAAAGACGTGCGGGTTTGTAGGTTAATTGCCCCCTGGATAACATGAAACTCGTGTGAACCAGCAATCGTTGGTTGGCGTGGATGGTTCCATGCTGAACCTTTGAATCAATCAAAACCAGTTTCTTTACCCGCATGATATTCCGATGTTAAAATTGTGTTATTGCTGACCATCCCTGCAAAGTAGTTTTTGGACAGGGCACAGGGGAGATCTCCCAGCTGTGCTGTGGGAACAGACAGGGCAGTCCTTCTAATGTCTAATCTGAGGATCAGCACCTCCAACAGCTTGGTGCTGTTCTTCAGTGTTGCAGTAGATGTTTGTGCACAATAGTGTTGAGTGAATCTACGATGTAAATGACCGGGCAGTCACATTGGGACGGCACAGTGGAGTGGCGCAGCACTGTTTGATCCTGACTGCGGGCGCTGTCTGTCCAGAGTTTGCACGTTCACCCTGTGACTGCGTCGGCTTTCTCCAGTTGCTCTCGTTTCCTCCCACACTCCAAAGACGCACATGTTTGCAGTGTTGAGACCCGTGGACAATCAGACCCAGATTTAGAACACATCCATTTTAAAGTTGATAAGACTTTGAGGCCAGTTTGACAATAGGTGCACGATTAGGCCATTCGGTGCACGATTAGGTCATTCGGCCCTTCGAGCCGGCACCGCCATTCAATGTGATCATGGCTGATCATCCCCAATCAGTTCCTGCCTTCTCCCCATATCCCCTGACTCCACTAGTTTTAAGAGCCCTATCTAGCTCTCTCTTGAAAGCATCCAGAGAACCTGCCTCCACTGCCCTTTGAGGCAGAGAATTCCACTGACTCACCACTCTCTGTGAGAAAAAGTGTTTCCTCGTCTCCGTTCTAAATGGCTTACTCCTTATTCTTAAACTGTGGCCCCTGGTTCTGGACTCCCCCAACATTGGGAACATGTTTCCTGCCTCTAGCGTGTCCAAGCCCTTAACAATCTTATATGTTTCAATGAGATCCCCTCTCATACTTCTAAACTCCAGAGTGTACAAGCCCAGCTGCTCCATTCTCTCAGCATATGACAGTCCCGTCATCCCGGGTATTAACCGTGTAAACCTACGCTGTACTCCCTCAATAGCAAGAATGTCCTTCCTCAAATTAGGGGACCAAAACTGCACACAATACTCCAAGTGTGGTCTCACTAGGGCTCTGTACAACTGCAGAAGGACCTCTTTGCTCTTATATTCGATTCCTCTTGTTACAAAGGCCAACATGCCATTGACTTTCTTCACTGCCTGCTGTAGAAAGCCTGCATGCTTACTTTCATAGACTGGTGTACAAGAACCCCCAGATCCCGTTGTACTTCCCCTTTCCCCAACCTGAAGTTTGGTTGTGGACATAATTCCTGTTGTAGGATCGAACCAGGTCCCTGGCTGGCATGATGAGGCAGCATCCCCACCCACTGTGCTGCACTACTTTAGTTTCGACAAAGACAAACTGCGTGGAAACAGGCTCTTCGGCCTACTGTGTCTGTGCTGGCCAGTGATCAGCCCGTACACTAGCACTATACTACATACTAGGGACTATTTACAATTTTACCTAAGCCAATTAACCTACAAACCTGTACTTCTTTGGAGTGTGGGGGGAAACCAGAGCACCTGGAGGAATCCCGCCCAGTCACAGGAAGAACGTATAAACCGCATCCATAGTCGGAATCGAACCCGGGTCTGACACCGTCTGGCAGCAACTCTACCGCTGCGCTACTGGTTGCAAGTGCTGAGATTCTGAAAGGTGGCACATTTCTTTCAGGACGCCTATGCCCAAGGGGAAGTGTTTATTGGACACACAGGATACGGGTATGATGTGAAAGCTGGGCTCCCTTCCGGCGTCAAAGGCAACAAGTGGAACTTTGGGCTAACAATAGTGACCCCAGACAGGAGATTCCTGCTTACATGTGAGAACGACCAGGACCTCAAGGAATGGATCAAGGCCTTTAAAGAAGTCATTTCCAAACCCATGTCTCTTCAGGATTATACAGGTAAGAAGCAAGGTGCTTATTTTTGACCAGGCATCCAGAGGAAAGGGTTTACTGTGAGATCTCCCATGCTAGTAACCACTTCAGATTTACCTAACATAAGTAGGTAGTTGTAAAGAAGGCATCTGCTATGCTTGCCTGCATTGGCCAGGTCATTGAATACGTGTCAGGAATTCATGTTGAAGGGCTATAGGACTTTGGTTAGGCTGCATTTGGAGTACAGTGCTGGTTGCCCCATTACAAGGATGTGGAGGCTTTGGAGAGGTTTACCAGAATGATGCACGGATTAGAGGGTCTTATCTAGAAAGAGATGTGGGACAAAGTTGGATTGTTTTCACTGGAAGGTTAGAGGTAAAGGGAAGACCTGATAAAGACCTGACCCCCCCCCCCCCCCCCCCCCCCAGGTGAAATGTCAAGGACTGGAGGGTACAGCTGCAAGGTGAGAGGGGACGTCTAAAGGAGATGTGGAGGACAGGTTTATTATTTTACACAGTGATGGGTTAGGCAAGGTTTGTGGTGGAGGCAGATACAATGGTGGCAAACTAGACCTGCAGTACCTTATGTCTCAATTAACAGACTGATTGTCTCTATACACAGCTGAGGCCACATTGAGACGAAAACAGAGGCGGTGATAATGGAGATCGTGGGCCCTGGATCCAGTTCACGCATTCTAGGATCAGAAGATAGCGATCCAGCTGCAGATAACTGGCCCTCACTGCTCAGTCTAATTGCTGCAGGAGTCACTTGAAGTTACTCACAGCTGAGCCAAGCTCCTCCATCTGTGACTGAGTCGGCCAGAACTTGTTTGAAAGCACAACATGATCTAATCTCTGCCTGCACACGATCTATATCCCCTCCATATCCATGTGCCACTTTAATGCCACTATCGTATCTGCCTCCACCACCGTCAGAACTTAAATAGGCAATGTCTGCACTGGAAATGCGAAGGGATGCAGCAAGAATCTGGAACAAGGTTTGCAATCCTGGCAAATAGCAGCGAAACACAAAGTACTGTTGACATTTCAGTGACCGCTATTGTTCCTGGTTCAGGGCAATGAAATGGATGGCTGTCGTACAAACTGAGTCATAGTCACACAGCAGAGAAACAGGCCCTGCAGCCCAACTTTGTCCGTGCTAACATGCTTACTTAGTTTCAAATCTTTGATTTGGTGAATTGGTTATTTTCCGAGGAATGAGATTAAACGTTTCCAACCAGATGTTTTACAGACTGCAAAGCATCTTGGACAATATAGCTCACCCCCTCCAAGACGCACTGGTCAACCAGATGAGTATCTTCAGCAGCGGACTGGTTCCACCAATCTTTGCACATCCCCAATCCTTTCCACTTGTCACTCAATTTCATGTTTCATGTGTTTTATGACTGTTGGCTGATCAATTTCCCTCCTGAGATAAATAAAGTTCTATCGTATCATATACATTAAAGGTTAAAGTTCCTGATGAATCTGAGCAAAATCACTCCATTTCAAGCTCAGTCACAGTGATAAGGGCATTTCCCGCTGGCAAGAGGCAGTCAAGAATGTGGTGGTGAAGCAGATAACATACGTAACAAAGACAAGTTGTCTTTGCTATAGTTGTCTAAAGTGGGGGTGAGACCACACCTGGAATTCCCTAGGGCTGACTTCCAATAGCTTCAGATGATTGGCTGTGCCAAAATGGTCTCTTAATGTCAGCAAAACAAGGAAAATCGTGACCGACATCAGAAAGCGAAGCAGTACCCACACCCAGGTATACATTGACAGTGCCCAGGTAGAGATGGCCAAAAGCTTCAAGTTCCTAAGAATAAATATCACCAGCAATTTGTCCTGGACCAGCCACACACAAGAAAGCTCACCGACACCTCTACTTCCTCAGAAGGCATGGGAAGCTCAGCATGTCCCCAACAACCTTCACCAACTTCTACAGATGCGCTGTAGAAAGTATTTTATGGAGATGCCTCATAGCTTGGTTTGGGAACAGCTCCATCCAAGACCGCAATAAATTGCAGAGTTGTGGACATAGACCAGACCATCACGCAAACCAACCTCCCTTCCCTTCCACTGACTCCATCTACACTTCATGCTGCCTCGGCAAGACCAGCAGCATAATCAGGGACATCTCATCCCTCTTCTCCCAGGCAACAGGTACAGTAGTTTGAAAATGCATACCCCCAGATTCAGGGATCATTTCTTCCCAGCAGTTATCAGGCACCCAAACTGTCCTCTCATCAGCTAGTGTGGTCCTGGCCTCCCATCACCTCAATGGAGACCTCTGAACTATCTTTCATCGGACTTTATTTTGCCCTTAATCCTTATCTCTGCATGGTGGATGGCATGACTGTAATCATGTAGTGTTTTATTCGACTGAAGATGGAAATGAAAGCTTTTCATTTTACTGTGGTGCCCATGACAATAATAAACTAGCCTCCAAGGATTAATATTAGGAAGAGATTGAACAAACCAGGGCCTTGTGGCTGCTATCCACCACCAATGCATAATCCACATCAACCTGTCCTATTAGAAATAACAATAATGAGTGTTACAATGCATTGGATGAAGGATGCAATTTCAAAGTAACAATTTTCATTGACAGTTTTTCAAAATAATGGCAGCCACAGAAATTAGATTAGATTTATCCAAATCAAATGCTTTTCATCTATTGTAATACTGTACTTGAAGTAGAATTTATTCTGTATCATTTGACTACGTATGTTAAGAGTTGGCCAAAAGTAAGTTGCACTAGTAACGCGATCATGCTGTTGTATAAAAGATGTATTAAATATGTTGACTTGCCATCATTATA
This sequence comes from Amblyraja radiata, assembly GCF_010909765.2. NCBI lineage: Eukaryota > Metazoa > Chordata > Chondrichthyes > Rajiformes > Rajidae > Amblyraja > Amblyraja radiata. The sequence goes on along the minus strand of NC_045981.1, from coordinate 34,908,461 downwards.
GAGATTTATCAATTAATAGTTATGGTTGTGCAAGGGACAGTACTGGATAATTACCTGAGGAAGTGAAGAAACTCAAGCACATTAGACCAAGAAACACTAGACAAAACGGTAACTTTTATTTCATTCAGAAACTTTCCAAACCTTGAAGTTTTAACAAGGATTTACTAAGAGAAGATGTAAACTTTGGTGAGCAAATATTATAGCTGGCAATGTATAGAAAAATAAATTAGAATGGTAGACAAAATGTACACAATTTAGAAGCTGGAGAAGATTCAAATACAGGAATAAAAAAAGCAAACTAAACTGCAGACTGTCGGTCCTGAGCCCCTGAACACACTTCCTTTAATCCCAGGTTCCTTGGTCCTAGATACTTCGTGCCTACATTGGCAAGTTTGAATTTTACAAAGCAGGATTTTAATAGATGTACATTATCCAGTGAGATTCATACCATCCACATCCCCAAATCAGTTCACCCAAGAAACGTTGCTTCATCAATTCGGCACGATGCAAAGAAAGTAAACCTGACGCTCCAAGGCACATTGTGACCTATAACGTTTGAACAACTTGCTTTAATCAGAGATCAGGATCCCCTGTAGTCCCGCTTTCCACCAAAAATTCTGTGCCGCTGCATAACATCCACCTCCTCTTCGGAAAAACACTCCAGACGGCCTGACAACTTATTTCAATGTAGTAAAATGTACAGGTGAAATGCAGTTAGCTACAACAACTGTAATCAATGGAGCAGTGTAGCGCTACTCACCGCCTCAAAGTGAATGTCAGTCTGAACAGTGTTGCTGTGACGTGTCAGTGGTGACATTCATGGCTCACACAGCAAGGTCTTGAATTTAATCAAATCACCATCAAGGAACTTTAAGCAAATGCCCAGAAAAAAAGCCTTCAAAGCCCAGACTTTAAGATAATCACTTCCCAGGACACCTCTCTTGCTTGTTTTTACTGAAGAGCAGGAGGAAACTGTTTTTAACTTTAACTGGGGAAGCTATGAATTGAGTGTTAAATGGCACGTCCACTGACCATCCTGAATGAAGGTAGCTTATAAATTCTTTAGACATTTTGTAGCCACCTCTGATTAATTTAAAATCCCACACAACTAGCCCGAATGATTTAAATGCAGTTTTACAATGTAGTTTCTGTAATGTAAAATTTAGCACCAACTTATCCCAGTTAAGAGAAATCATGCACAATTTAAAAATCAGTTTTCATTCATATTTAAATACTTAGCTGAATCAAACCACGCAGTTCAGTGAAAACACACTGGAGACAGTTAAAAAATAAATTGAATCAATAGTGTCATTAATGTGGATGTGTTCTGTTAGTTATTAAGGAAAATAATCTTAGCCTGAATAAAAGGCATTGATTTGACTATTGAAGACTAAAGTGGTTTATTCTTTAAATACACTTACTTGCTTGTCCATTAAGAACATATCTTCAGCGATTACCAATTTGCCTATTCTCCCTTCGCCGCCCCAAATGTGTCACAATCAGTCAGGTATCAATGGGAAAAGGGAAATTGATTAGAGGGAAATCAATCTGCAAGTGGTTTCATTGGACAATGTTGACCAAGCCTGACAGCATCACAAGGACGTGACACTCATTTCATCTGTGTATAATAGCCTTCCATTGCCTCTCAATATCAAAGTAGGTTGGCAAATCAACATACTGACATGGTTAAAGTCAGTTATACAAAAAAAACTAAAATGCAAGTTGTCAAATTTAATGATCAGTACAATCTATTCAACGGACAGTAAAACCTGTATTAAATGTTACACTTTTGCAAAAAATGGATGTAAATTTCTTAACCAAATACCCACCAATCTGGATCACCCCTCACCCAGTGCATGGGTGCCTGTGAATATACAGTACTCCAATGAAAGCAGGATTTAATTAGGAGCGAGAGAACTAGGTCTATTATTCTTTAATAAAAAAGGTAACAGTAGATCTACTTCCAGTTTGTTGGCAGCTTGATGTCTTTATTGCATGGTTGAATTTCCCAGTAATCTGTTGCTAAAAAAGACACCCGCAATATTCCATACCATATGATGCCTCTGGAAGTCATGCACTAAAAATAAAGTCTATGAAAACTGCATAGTAAAGTGGTGATTCATAAATCAATCATCAAGAACCGAGCTTGGTTACCGATGATTTAAAGGATCAGAGATTAAAATGTCTCTTTGCGGTGATTCTGATGAGAGTTTGCTCATGTTTTGCTATTTGGATTGTCCATGAGTGGTCCTATGATAGTCTTGCTACTTCATCACAAAGTAGACCTGCAACCAGCAAGTTATGCACTGGTTCATACAACACCAAACAGATATTCAAGCAAATTAACTTAATGTAGTAAAGATGATAAAGTAGGAGAATCTTCTTAGAGACAGAGGGTTGATTTTTGAGAAGAGGTGGGGAAAGAGCAGGGAGTGAAAAAGTGATAGGAGGTAGGATACACTCTCACCAATAAAACCAGAGGCTTGAGTATTTTATTCTGTCATTTTCTTTCGCATCCCCCTTCCCACGAAAAATGTCGACTCTTTGGTGCCGGCAGCAATTCTTCCCACGAGTACAGAAAGTGGCCAATCAAGAGAATGTCACAGTCATCATTATGAACGACTTTCCTAATAGTGGTTAGGCAATGGAATCTTATTGATTTCCCCTCGAGTGCACCAGGGAACATTAACTGTGACTAGCTAATTCAGGTTGGACAGTAGCCACGGGGCAATCTTCCCAGTGGCATAGCGTAATACAATTTACTGCATTCACCCACCAAATCTTCAAAGGACTGAGTAGATTTTACCTTTCACTGTACAAATCATCATTGTAGATTGAATGTAACATTCAGCCACAGTTTTCCATGGTTTTTCTCATTTTAACCGGCTCATTATCAAAGCAGAGAAGTTAATTTTGCAGCCATGGGGGAAAAAAAAGTCACTCAATAAAGGTTTTACTGTCGTCCGCTGAAAATTCGTATTGTTATTGACATTACATCTGAAAGCGCTTTTTGGAAACTTTCACCACTAATATCCAAGCTGTTCAGATACAAACAGATACTTACAGATTAAACTAACCTGTACTGCCAGACCTCTTGGCATTTCCTTTCCTACACGTTAAAAAGCAAGTGATGGAACGCTGCTGTTATAGTTAACTGAAAAAAATTATGTTGAAGAAAATCTCAGTTTTGGGTGCAGGGAACTTCCATATTAAAGATATGTTGAACATTGTGAACCCAATCATCTGAATGGAAATCACTGACAAGTAAATCCATTTTGCAACAGTGCAATATGGAGGGATAACCTTTCCATTCAGCCCTTATTTGGTACAAACACCATCATGGTCGCACCAAAGTCTTGTCCACCCTACTTTAATACAAAGGTCAAAAGCTTGTGTGGAAAACAAGGTTTCCAGAAAGAAAAAACCTCCAACTTGTAATTTCAATAATATGGCACTCACCTCTGAAAATGAAACGCACTAAAATATCAATCAAAATGTGGTGGAAAAGTGCGAGCATCAACCAGTTAAAATGAGCAGCGAATTCAAGTTCATAACATCCAAGAAATAGCCCAATAACCCTCAAGTTAAAAAGAGCCTTTCAGTCTTGTCTTCATTTATGTCCCAAAACAATTCAATGTGTTCCCTTTTATTCAATGTTGTACACAGGCTAAACCCACAAGCAAAATCCTGCAGCAGGTGACACGATGAAAGGTTATATTAAAGATAACATTTTTCACCTGCGCCCATTAGGGGATTTAAGCATATTTCCAAAGTGCTGTGAATAAGTGGAGTGACAACAACCATTAAAAAAATCTTCAATGTTAGAATATGTCAAATATTTGAGAACCCTAAAAAGTGAACAATTAGAAGCAAAAAATTCCAGTTTGCAACAATATAAATGGGAGGGGGTGTTTTCTATTCAATGCAGAGCTATAAAATAAATCACCAGATTCAAGAAGAGGTGCCCCTTGTTGCTAGACAGTTTCTTTAAAATTGTATCAATTAAAGAACAGGATAAATGTAGAAATCTGAAATAGTAAGAACTCAAAAGTTGAAAATTTACTGATAGCTAGGCAGGAGGTTTTTAAATTAATTTTTTTATTTTGAACAAGGTGGATTAAGATTTCAACCTATACCCAAATGAGCCCATCTCAACTTAACACGAGTCTCTACAAGTCCTGTAAAGGAATTATTCTGTGTTCACAGGAAATAGAAAAAGAAAAGATTACTGCTTTCATAAAACAGGTTAATATTTGTCAAAAATTAGAGGCTTCTAAGAGTGATTGCAAATCCCAATGGCAGCGATTGCAGCAGCTCAGTCCTCTTTAGGCATGGAAGTGATATAGCATTTAGAGTCAGTGATACAGTATGGAAACAGGTCCTTCGTCCCAACTTGCCCACACCGGCCAACATATATCCCAGCTACACTAGTCACATCTGCCTGCTTTTGGTCCATATTCCACCAAACCTGTCCTATCCATGCACCTGCTTCTTAAACGTTGGGATAGGCCCAGCCTCAACTACCTCCTCTGGCAGCTGGTTATATACAGTGCACTCCATGATGTTTAGGACATCCTCTGTATTCCACAATTTGAGATTTGTAATAGAAAAAAAAATCACATGTAGTTAAAGTGCACACTGTCAGATTTTAATAAAGGCCATTTTATGCATTTTTGTTTCACCATGTAGAAATTACAACAGTGTTTATACACAGTCCCCCCATTTCAGGGCACCATAATGTTTGGGACACATGGCTTCACATGTGTTTGTAATTGCTCAGGTGTGTTTAATTGCCTCCTTAATGCAGGTATAAGAGAGCTCTCTGCACCTAGTCTTTCCATCACCTTTGGAAACTTTTATCGCTGTTTATCAACATAAGTACCAACGTTTTGCCAATGGAAGTCAACAAAGCCATTATGAAACTGAGAAACACGAACAAAACTGTTAGAGAGATCAGCCAAACCTTAGGCTTATCAAAATTACCTGTTTGGAACATCATTAATAAGAAAGAGAGCACTGGTGAGCTTACTAATCGCAAAAGGACTGGCAGGCCAAGGAAGACCTCCACAGCTGATGACAGAAGAATTCTCTCCAAATTAAAGAAAATTCCCCAAACACTTGTTCGACAGATCAGAAACACTCTTCAGAAGTCAGGTGTGGATTTGTCAATGACCACTGTCCGCAGAAGACATCATGAACAGAAATACAGAGGCTACACTGATGCAAACCACTGGTTAGCTGCAAAAATAGGATGGCTGGGTTACAGTTTGCCAAGAAGTACTTAAAAGAGCAACCACAATTCTGGAAAACGGTCTTGTGGACAGATGAAACAAAGATTATCTTATAGAGTGATGGCAAGAGCAAAGTATGGAGGAGAGAAGGAACTGCCCAAGATCCAAAGCATATCACCTCATCTGTGAAACACAGTGGTTGGGGTGTTATGGCCTGGGCATGTATGGCTGCTGAAGGTACTGGCTCACTTATCTTCATTGATGATACAACTGCTGATGGTAGTAGCATAATGAATTCTGAAGTGTATAGACACATCCCATCTGCTCAAGTTCAAACAAATGCTTCAAAACTCATTGGCCGGCGGTTCATTCTACAGCAAGACAATGATCCTAAACTCACTGCTAAAGCAAAGGAGCTTTTCAAAATTAAAAAATTGTCAATTCTTTAGCGGCCAAGTCAATCATCCGATCTGAACCCAATTGAGCATGCCTTTTAGATGTTGAAGAGAAAATTGAAGGGGACTAGCCCCCAAAACAAGCATAAGCTAAAGATGGCTGCAACATCACCAGAAAAGACACCCAGCAACTGGTGATGTCCATGAATCACAGATGTTAAGCAGCCATTGCATGCAACAAAATGCTAACCATGATTAATTTCACGGCATTGTTGTGTCCCAAACATTATGGTACCCTAAAATGGGGGGTGGGGAAAACGATGTATAAACACTGCTGTAGTTTCTAAATGGTGAAACCAAAATGTATAAAAATTGCCTTTATTAAAATCTGACAATGTGCACTTTAACCACATGATTTTTTTCTATTACAAATCTCAAATTGTGGAGTACAGAGGCAAATAAATAAACGATGGGCCTTCGCCCCAAACATTATGGAGGGCACTGTAGACCAGTTAGCCTGGCATCAGTAGTGGGGAAGATGCTCGAGTCGATTATTAAAGATGTTATAGCATCGCATTTGGAAAGCAGTGATAGGATCGGTCAAAGTCAGTATGGATTTATGAAGGGGACATCATGCTTGACCTAATGTGGAATTTTTTGAGGATGCAACAAGTAGAATGGATAAGGGAGAGTTAGTGAATGTGTTGTATCTGGACTTTCAAAAAGCCTTTGACAAGGTCCAGTGTGGAAAATTAGAGCACATGGTATTGGGGGTAGGGTATTGACATGGATAGAGAACTGGTTGGCAGACAGAAAGCAAAGAGTAGGAATGAACGGGTCATTTTCAGAATGGCAGGCAGTGACTAGTGGGGTGCTGCAAGGCTCGATGCTGGGACCCATTATTTACAATATATATATTAACGATTTAAACGAGGGAATTAAATGTAACATCGCCAAGTTTGTGGATGACACAAAGCTGGGTGGCAGTGCGAGCTGAGAGGAGGATGCTATGAGGCTGCATGGTGGATAGGTTGGGTGAGTGGGCAGATACAGTATAATGTGGATAAATGTGAGGTTTTCCACTTTGGTGGCATGAACAGGAAGGCAGATTATCAACATGTCAGATTAGGAAAAGGAAGTACAACAAGGCCTGGGTGAGCTTGTCCTTCAGTCACTGAAAGTAAGCAAGCAGGTACAGCAGGCAGTGAAGAAAGTTAAAGGCATGTTGGCCCTCATTGTGAGAGAATTTGAGTTTAGGAGCAAGGAGGTTCTCCTGCAGTTGTTCAGGCTCCCGGTGAGACCGCACCTTGAGCATTGAGTGCAATTTTGCTCTTCTAATTTGAGGAAGGACATGATTGCTATTGTGGGAATGCAGCATAGGTTCACCAGATGAATTCCCAGGATGGCGAGACTGACATGTGATGAAAGAATGGGTCGACTGGGCTTGTATTCACTGGAATTTAGAAGGATGAGAGGATATCTTATAGAAACATAAAATTCTTAAAGGATTGGACAGGCCAGATGTAGGAAAAATGTTGCCCATGTTGGGAGAGTCCAGAACCAGAGGTCACAGTTTAAGAATAAGGGGTAGGCTATTTTGGACTGAGATGAGGAAACCAGAGAGTTGTGAATCTGTAGAATTCCCGAAGGCAGTGGAGGTCAATTCACCGGATGTTTTCACGAGTTAAGATTTAGCTCTTAAGGCTAAAGGAATCAAGGGATATGGGGGGAGAAAGCAGGACCGAGGTACTGATTTTAGATGATCAGCCAGGATCATATTGAATGGCAGTGGTGGCTTGAAGGGCCGAATGGCCTAGTCCTGCACCTATTTTTCTATGTTCCGTACACCCACCACCCTTTGTGTGAAAAAGCTACCCCTCAGATTCCTAGTAAACCTTTCCCCCTTCACCTTAGAAATGGACAAGCACAAAATGCTACAATCCCGATATAAAAAAAGGATAAAGCTCAGCCAGTCTCCAGGGTAAACCACGATTACTCTCATGGACAGCTCACCTGAAGAGGATTAACAATAACTAACAGTTTGAGGCAAATCATACCCGACTAATAAATGGAGAGTAAACTATAATACATGTTTACTCGAGAGTCTTGTGCCACATTTACATAAATATCAATCTGATAGAAATACTAGATACAAAATTAATTGGGAAAACAAAGATTATGGTGGCAATTTGGTCTTGCAACCAGATAGGGAATACGACAAATGGACTGGAGAGAAATACACAGTGTAGGAAGGAACTGCTGTTGCTGGTTTAAACCGTAATCAAAAAGCTGGAGTAACTCAGCGGGACAAGCAGCATCTCTGGAGAGAAGGAATGGGTGATGTTTCAGACTTTATTCAGCTTCTATTTAAGATTTTTCTCCAGGAAAGGAATTTAAATTTGCAGATGGCACAAAAAACGGGCAATATGTACCAATACTCGAGTATGTGACCAATTCGGCAAATGGGCTAACACATGGAAGTGTGAACTGATAAATATCATGGAAGACTGGCACGGTAATCGACTGGCTTTATTATGAAAGCTGGGGGTACAAGAGCACGTAGACATGTGCAGCATATTCACAAATTGTCATGGCGCCTCTGGTTACGGCATAGATAGAGTCGGGATAGTTTGTTTTGTATATGGGGAAAAATTAACTAGATATCTTTCAATTTGTCAGCACCTTGGTTACTATGGTGTTGAAATCACATTTAAATAGGACGCTGTAGAACGCAGCAGGAGGGTTTAAGCAAATTTGTTATGCAAAAAAAAAAAAAAAAAAAAAAAAGGGGGGGGGGGGGGGGGGGGAGAAAAGAATGATAATTGGTGATAATGACCACATGGAAAGGTGGTGGAATTGGATTCAATTAAAATCCAAGAGGGCAAATGGAGATGGACATACTGAACAAATTTGAAAGGTTGTGCAGAATGATCTGACATTTTACTGAGAAGCTGGCGTTGTCGCGGCTGCCCAATTGGCTCCATTCCACATGATCTATCAGCATGATCAAGTGCACCACAATCTCGGTGGCAAGATTTCACCCGTACCTCCTTTTTTTTTTTTAAGTAGAGGAACAATGTACACATTTCACTAACGTGACCGGTGTATGTTTGGTCCCATGAACACCAGGTATTCAAAACTCAAAAAAAGGGACAGATTTCCAGGTGCACACATTGAAACCACCAGAACCAGACTGATTAACTGTGTAAACAAATGAATTATTTGTGATATTCTGCAAATTCTGTCAGTCAAGCTGCATTTTAAAATCAAATTTCCTATCTTATCCGTAACATCTGTTCTTACTCATCAACACAAGTAACTGAATTTGTGACTTTCAGGGGTAATTTTAATTGCCCCATGTGCTCAATGCAATAAATTTTGCTTTTCAATCAGCTGAGAAATGCAAATACATAACCGAGCTTAGGGAAGTCCAGAAAAATCGATCTTTGCTCACAAAATGATTGTTGCGTCATAATATATTTGGGAGAAAAAATCCAATCATGCATTACAGGTATGCATATGTCCAATTAGTGAAGTGCTTGGCTGTAATCAAAGTAGAATCACCATGATCACTGTTTCTTAAAATTGTATCTAAATGTCCGATGATCTTCATTTTAATTCTACTTCAGCGGCCCAGTTGAACTTGTAAAACCACCTAATCCAAGTGACAAGCTCAGTGTGTTAAAACCTGAGCTGTCATTTTGTACATGGTATAATGAAGTTATGATATTAATACCTTTCTGATCCTAGGGTTTAAAGTTAAGTGCAACCAAGCAACGTCCCACTTGCCAGATACAAGGAAAAAATTTTAAACAAAAATTTGTGCTACTTGATCTCTAGAATTGCACGTTCTTAGTCTATAAAACCTACCAGATTCTCAGTCTCTGGATGGGAAAACATTAAAAAAAATTTAGGGGAAATCTATTTTTAGCTTATAATGCAAAGAAATTTAACAGTCGTGATCTAATCTACACAATACTTAGACCCCATATCCAGCAAATAGCACTTTGCTCTCAAATCAAATACAGTCATCACAATACATTATGTTACTAAAAAGAGATATATTTTTTAAAAAGGGCCTTCACCAAACTTGCTACAAGTTTGGGGACAGAGAAATCCAACAGCCACGAAAAGCTGTGAAAGCCCCTGGAAAGGAATAAAATGAAATCTGACTTGCCTCAGACTGAGAGGACAATAAGATTCAGCCACAGCCTGTCCCATGGCAGGGCTACAGGGAGAAGAAATAAATTCCAATTTTAGCATCAAGTCAGGGTGGTCAATTCTACATCCATAAACCATGCATTCACTCCACAATCTTTCCAGAAAGGTTTTTAAAATGTTTTCTGTTAAGCAAAAAAAACTGCAGATGTTGGAAATTTGGAAAAAAAACAGGAAATGCAGGAAGAGCCCAGAAAGCCAGGCAACATCTGTGAAGAGAGAAACTTAATCTTAGTTTATGATGAGGTTCTTGATATGAAATAACCGCTTCTCTCCCCACAGCTACTGACTAACCTGCTGAGTGTTTCCAGCATTTTCTGTTTTTACATTTATTTTACTGACCTAGATTTTATCATAAATATGAATGTAAAACACTTAATGGGCGACTACAGATCATGCAGAGATTACACAGATATATGCAGAACAGAAGTTCATTCCAAAAACATAACCAGTACAATCCCCCTCCAATACATTTACCTTTATTTTTGCATTAAATCACAGCAACATGCAGTGGTACAAACCTTGAGGCAGTGATCCACAGCTGGTTACGAATGAAGCAACATTAATGTTTCCATCAAGTTTTATTACAATAAGCTTTACAACAATACAGAAATTTGGTATGCCCCTGTTTATGTTCAAAAATAGTTTTGTTAAGCCCGGCATCCAGCTGGATACGGGGCACGTTCAACAGTTACATAATCAAAAAGCAACTGAACAGGTATTTGGGACAGAAACAAGAAATTACACCAGAAGCCTTCACCAAACAATGTTGGGGACACAACAGTCCAACAGCACCTAAATGTGCTGTGAAGGCCTCACTTCTGATTTTAATTCAAAAGCAAATTTTAATTTACAGAACTTGCCTTTAAAAGGTGGTACTGTACGTTCATGTAACTCCAGCGCCTTCAATTTTTTTAATATATAAACGGACCACATTTATTATACTTCACTTCTAAAAACCTAGATGAAACACGAGAAAAGAAGCTATACAACATGAATTGCAATAACATTGGGAGGGTGGGGTGCAGGGAATGGGAGAGGAGAGAGAGAAAATACTCTGACAGGGTTTTGCTTTTCAAGAGTATGATTTTCTTTTCCCTGCTAGAGGTAAAATAAGAACAGCATGTTGCAGCGTTCAGCAAGTTTTTTGTGGTCATCATTTAGCAGGCTGGAAGAGGTTTACGTTTTTTTCTTTAAAAAAAAAGTTAAAGTCACTTATTGTCACTGAAGCTTGTCTAGTTAACAGCAAGTTGAGAAAAGGTTGAATCTCCAAACCTATTTATGTAGGTACAGCAGCTTCAGTAACGGCCCCCCTGCGACATTACTGGGGGCCTCATTCCGGACATTCCCATTGGCGGTCGAGGGGGTCCACCCTGGTAAGGAGGCACCATAGGAGGTCCCTGTCCATATGGAGGCATGCCACCAGGGAGGTATCCTGGCATTCCCTGGGGAGGGCCACCATACTGACCTGAAAGCAAAGGAAAATGGCAACGTTAATCAGAAGCCTTGTCAAATGGAATATGGGACATTTACAAGATTCAGACGTTAAAATGTATCTATGAACATTGATTTGGCCGCAAGAAACTGCAGATGCTACAATCTTGAGCAAAAAGTGTTAAAATAATCCAGCAGGTCAGGTAGCATCCCTGGAGAACATGGATAGAGGAGTTACTCCAGCATTGTGTTTGTTTTTTTACCCATCTGTTAATGTATACCCAGTGTCATGCAGCACAATACTCTCAACAAGAGATAACCTAAGTCTGAAAAGGGAAAATTCCACTCATTGGCTGATATTCAAACCAACAGAAATTCAACCTTCAGCAGTGACATGCTTGCTCTTTTTCACTCTCTCTGGGCAATAAGGAATTTCTCACACATCAGCTTCAATAGACAAAGGACAATAGACAATAGGTGCAGGAGTAGGTCATTCAGCCCCTCGAGCCATTCAATGTGATCATGGCGGATCATCCCCAACCAGTACCCCGTTCCTGCCATCTCCCCATATCCTGACTCCGCTATTTTTAAGAGCCCTATCTAGCTCTCTCTTGAAAGCATCCAGAGAACCCGCCTCCACCACCCTCTGAGGCAGAGAATGCCACAAACTCGCCACTCTCTGTAAGAAAAAGTGTTTCCTCGTCTCTGTTCTAAATGGCTTACCCCTTATTCTTAAACAGTGGCCCCTGGTTCTGGACTCCAACATCGGGAACACGTTTCCTCCTTCTAGCGTGTCCAAACCCTCAATAATCTTATACGTTTCAATAAGATCCACTCTCATCCTTCTAAACTCCAGAGTATACAAGCCCAGCCGCTCTATTCTCTCAGCATATGACAGATCCGCAATCCCGGGAATTAACCTTGTAAACCTACGCTGCACTCCCTCAATAGCAAAAATATCCTTCCTCAAATTAGGGGACGAAAACTGCACACCATAATCCAGGTGTGGTCGCACTAGGGCGCTATACAACTGCAGAAGGAACTCTTTGCTCCTATACTCAACTCCTCTTGTTATGAAGGCCAAAATGCCTTCACTGCCTTCAAGCTAGCATGATCAATTTTTGCAATTTAATTGACCTCTGCACTCCATCTCTGACTGTTCCTCCATCTTGCCTCTGTTGTACACAACTTATTACATCTACGAGTATTAAGAATCATTGGCGAGGTACAGAAGCAGACACCTCTGACACATTGGCAATCAAGCACTCATTTTTACACTCATCCTACCCAGTTGTGAGTCTGTAGAATTCTCTGCCTCAGACGGCAGTGAAGGTCAGTTCTCTGGGTACTTTCATGAGGGAGCTAGATAGGGCTATTAAAGATAGCGGAGTCAGGGGATATTGGGAGAAGGCAGGAACGGGGTACGGATTGAGGATGATCAGCCATGATCACGTTGAATGGCAGTGTTGGCTCGAAGGGCTGAATAGCCTACTCCTGCACCTATTGTCTATCCCGTTTTACCTTCAAATCTACGTACTAGACGCAATTTATAACGGCCAGTTAATCGGTCAACACTCATGTGTTTGAAATGTGGGTAAAACACACAAGGGAAACTTACATGGTCACAGGAAGAATGGGCAACCCCCACACAGAATTAAACCCGTTGAGCTATGAGCCAGCTTTGCCAACTTGCCATGCCAAAGACCGGCATTTTCTGTTTTATTTCAAAATTGCAGCCGAGGTAGCAGAATGTACCAATAACTTTTATTTGGGAAAGCTGGAAGGATTGTGTTTTCTTAAAACATTTGTGATTAGGAGATAAATTTTAAATGTGGCCAAAGCGATGATGAGCTTCGATAAGAGTAAATACACTTCTTTATTATCAGAATCAGTACCTGGTAAGCGCACTTGCAAGGTGACTGGAAAACAATGGCAACATACAAAAACATTTGGAATGCATTAACTAAAAATATGGCAAGAGCAGACTTAGTATCAGGATAAATGCATGAATACTTGTAGGGCAAATATTTATAGGAATATATAAAAATCATAAGCTAGGGTACTGTTCAATATGCCTCTACCACACTGCAGACATTGGATTTTGTCCCTGGAACTGTTACACTGCAATGTTGAGACTATATTCTGCACTACATATACTTCTGTTCACACAACCCATTTTATTTGATTGTATATATGTATAGTATCATCCGATTTGAACGGATTGCAAGCAAAACAGAGTTTTTTTCTCTATGCAGATATTGGTGACAATGATAAAGCTAAACACCCGTGGTGAAAATTTGGTTTAAATGTAAAAACAGTTAACATAAATGGCCAAATGCCTGCCCCTTGCAGTTACCGTGGTGTCTGCACCCCTCACTTAGAATACCACAAGAAGGAGATGTGGAATGTCTTTAGTCAGAAGGTGGTGAATTTGTGGAATCCATTGCCCCAGAAGGCTGCCGAGGATGTCAATTGATATTTTTAAGGTGGAGATTCATAGATTCTTGATCAGTACGTGTGTCAGGGGTTATCGGGAGAAGGCAGGAGAATGAGGTTGAAAGGGAAATAAAGATCAACCAGAATTGAATAGCGGAGTAGACCTGATGGGCCGATTGGCCGAACTCTGCTCCTACAACTTGTGTTCCAAGAATGGAATGGAATACTTTATTGTCACATGTGACCAGGCACAGTGAAAATTATTTGCTTGCATACCCAATACATACAAATAGCGACCACCTACGGCGCTGACAAAGTTACAAAGCACGCCGGCTCCTCATTTTGTTCTCCCCTCTGCCGGGTCCCTATTGTCCTTTCTTCATTCCCCACCCCCCCCCCCCCCAAATATATGCCCCACATACACGAGTCCCACCCGACCGAATTTGGCCCATATCCCTCAAAACCTTTCCTATCCACATACCTGTCCAAATATCTTTTATGTTATCCAATTATCATAAATCTCTAAGTCAAGCAAAATCCAAAATTATTGGTATTTTTAATACTCTCTTACTTTCAATTAGAATTAACCATCATTACAAGTTAAGAAAGTGAATGGTTCCAACCTGGTGGTGGCATGGGAGGTCGCATCGCTGTTTGCTGAGGTGGCATCCCTTGTTGTGGTGGCATCATGCCGCCCATCGGCCCAACAGGTGGTGGCCCCATTGTCGCCTGGCCTTGACGAGGGATGTTACGCTGGTACTTTGGAAACTGAGCTCTCCTTTCCTCCTGCAGGGCAAAGCAAAGAAAATTGCAACGGCACATTAGTTTTCCCCCCTGCAAAGGACAGAACTTTTTATAAGAATCTGTTATTGAATTTGCATAGGCACAGCAAGGTAACATAACACGTCTTTAAATAAAACTCTTGAATGACCCACACTTACCAATGATATATCCTCATCTGGATGGATCAACTTACTAGTTGCACTAGTTGTGGTTAGAGTAGCAGGCTTACTAGTAACAGGGACAGCGGGCTTGGCTGTGGCACTGTTTGACGTGCTTGTAGCGGTAGCTGTGGATTGAGTGTAGGCCGGGAATGTGGGCTTTGGAGGTTCTGCAATGGTGACAGGGGCGCTGCTCAGGGGTTTAAAATCTGTACCCACTGGTCCGGACACGGACTGCTGGCTCTGTGGGATCAACAAGAATCATATTAACAACAAATCCAAAAGAAAAGAGAGAAAAGAATTTCAAGCCACAAGCAAAGCAGATTACACTTTCACAAATAACATGCTATTCTCGGAATGAAGGTTTACAAGTTTCAATTGTTAGAGCAATCAGAATTAACCTCAGTGGCAACAGAAAGGGTGCTTGAAATTACACGATTTTCTGATTCAATTTAAACTGGGAAACCTTCAACAAGACTCTGCATCATATAAAGCTGTAGGAAGTGTGTTTGATTATGTTTAAAAAATATATAAGTGCTAACTCTACAAAGTAGTACAGCACACTACACCGGATTTACATTACACAGCCCATACACAACTCCAAAAGCCTCTAAAGCTGGTTTAATGCATGCTCAAAAGTTATCCTGTAGGTGAAGCGCTGTGAATTAGTCTAACACCAGAATAGATAGTGACTCCCTGCGTACTTGTGCTGCACTAGGAAACAGAGGCTTAGAGGAAGTTGAGAGGTTGGCTGAATTTGATGAAGCTGTAGTGGAGGCTGTAGTTGTGCTTGAAACACGAGTCCCCATCTGAAGCATAAAAAGAGCAGACAGTGAAAACCCTCAACAGCTGCCAGTAACCGACACTGACAAAAGGATAACCATCAAAAGTTCAATGTATTAAAACCTAGAGGAATAGCAATTTCCAATATTTTACTATTTATCCCAAATAAACCAATTCCTACCCCAAAGTGTCAATTGCAACGAGTATCTAAGTAATAAAATAATCCACATATCAGGAATTTGATTGCGATAGAATAATACGAGAAGCAGACAGCTTAGAGTTGGCATGCACTTACTTGTCCAGCACTGGGGAAGAGCGGCTTTGCGATGGGGGACTGTGGACCAGGTCCAGGTAGTGGTGCTCTACTGGGTACACCAGGTGCAACCACAGGTTGTGACTGGGTCATGGACGGCCCACCTGGGCGTGGAACAGGTGGTGGCATACCTGGAAGAGCACACAAAAACTATAAGAGCAAGACAATTTACAAATTAAATGCTCCAGCACTTTATGTAATGTACTTGACAATTAGCTCTTAATTTGCTAAGAATCGACGGCTATAGGCACTGAATTATGTTCAAATATTAAATGATCAGTTCATCAAAACATACATTTTAATTCTGGAATTCATCCGTCGGTGTACTTTAAAATTTTAAGTTCTATATAATAAAATAATATGCATCATAAGATCTACTTCACAATAAAAATGCCCTGTATCTACAACCAGTGAAAGAACAGCGTAAAATATCAACAGCTCAGTCCCGCCATCCCAGGGATCAATCTCGTGAACCTACGCTAGACTGTCTCAATCACAAGGATGTCCTTCCTCAAATTAGGAGACCAAAACTGTACACAATACTCCAGATGTGGTCTTACCAAAGCCCTATACAACTGCAGAAGAGCCTCTCTACTCCTATACTGAAATCCCCTTGTTATGAAGGCCAACATTCCATTAGCTTTCTTCACTGCCTGCTGTACCTGCACTCCAACTTTCAGTGACCGGTGTCCAAGGACACCCAGGTCTCGCTGTACCTCCCCCTTACCTAACCGCATTGAGATAATAATCTCCCCCCTTGTTTTTGCCACCAAAGTGGATAACTTCACATTTATCTATATTATACTGCATCTGCCACGCATCTGCCCACTCACTCAACCTGTCCAGGTCACCCTGCAACCTCCCAACATCCTCTTCACAGTTCACATTGCCACCCAGCTTTGTGTCATCCGCAAACTTGCTAGTGTTGCTCCGAATTCCCTCTTCCCAACACCGAGCCTTGCGGCACTCCACTCGCGACTGCCTGCCATTCTGAAAAGGACCCGTTCACTCCTAACATTATGACAAGAAAGATGAGGTGGAGACTTAAGTCTGAAGAACGGTCCTGACCCAAAACGCAATGTTCCCCAGCGATGCAGCCATGTTACTCCAGCACTTTTCAAATCCCATTTCTTGAACCAATGCAGTTCTTTGGGTCAAAGGGCTTCCAATGATATTGAGCAGGGATTTTGGGGACTTAAGAAATATATTGCTGTAAGGATGTCCATGTCACAAAGCTATGCAAGCTGGAGGACTTGAAGTTGGTGTTCCTATTCACAGTTGCCCTTCTCCTTGGTGGTAATGGTTGCAAGCTCAGAAGGTGAAGAATACAGGCTTGAAAGGTGTCTGGAGAAGCAATGTGTTCCAGCTACAGTGCATTTTATAGATGCAATAGTTATGCAATATCCAAAAAAGGAACATAAAAACACAACTTTTTTTTTTAAAGCACTTATTCATAAACAATGGCTATGTTAGCCCAGCAATCGTGCATTATCTAAATAATTTGCACGAGAAGCTACTTTTCCCAAGAAACCTTAACAAGTCAGGTGGGTTAAGACTCCATTACAATAGACTAATTATCATATTTACCAGCTTCCCAATTTAGCCGAATTACAAATTCATGAATGTGTCAAGTTCATTAGTCTAATGCCCCTGTCCCACTTAGGAAACCCGAACGGAAACCTCTGGAGACTTTGCGCCCCACCCAAGGTTTCCGTGCGGTTCCCGGAGGTTGCAGGTAATGGAAGCAGGTAGGGAGACTGACAAAAACCTCCGGGAACCGCACGGAAACCTTGGGTGGGGCGCAAAGTCTGCAGAGGTTTCCATTCATGCTTCCTAAGTGGGACAGGGGCATTAGACTGCTGGTCTAGTAACTTAACTATTACATTTTTACAAAATTATAAAACCTTTTTTCTGAAACATCCCACCTCTTTTCAAGTAAGATTTGCCAAGTAAAAACAAACAAATCACTCAGCCATGTCTGCGTTATTTTTGGAAATGCTCAAAGGTACTTTTCTGAAGTTGCTATTTTGTATTATTATTATAGATCTTAAACTATTTAAAATTATTATTCTCTGCAATACAGACCTAGGTTGCCACCAGCCATTTTCAAATACCCACCAGGGTGCATGCCTGGCATCATGGGTGGCATTCCAGGTCCTGGAGGCATCATTCCACCCATAGGCATCATTCTGTGAGTACAAAAAAGCTCCAATTAGATTACTGCTGGACGGCACAGTGGTGCAATCTCAGGGGCCCAAGGTTTAAACCTGATCTCAGGTGCTTCCATTTCCTTTCAAGTCCCAAAGACAGGATGGTTGATAAATTAATTTGCTAAATTGCAAGTATTGTGAGCATGTCTTCTGAGAATCAAACTGCAGATAAGAATGAATAGCTTACAGGAAATGAAGGAGACAGGATCGATGGGACTGTTCCCAAGCTGGCACACAGTCGACAGAGCAAACTGTCTTTGCTGTTAGGAAAACAAAAGGCCCAAAGCGTGCCGAGTTGGCTGGTGTAGATCTGTCATGTGTCCCAGAGTGAAGATGGTGAGCAGTGAAAGGCAGCCAAAGCTCTTGATCCCAAAAGCTACCAGTAACTTGTCCAGAGCTTTCTTTGTTGACCAAAACAGAGAAAAAGTATGAGAGCTAGCAGTATGGAAAAGTAGACTATAAATTGCTGAATGGTTTAATTACCTAACACAAACACTAGTAACTTTGTGGAATAATCAGTTGATTAGGAGGGTGCTTTATCTTGTCCAAAGCAGGGCAATATGATAATTTCACAGCATAATGTGTTGGTGTGCGACAAAATATAACATGCCGCTTAATTTAAAAAAAGTCTCACTGCTTAAAACGGATGATAATATGGAAGTAAATCAACACACTGACCCTGGAGGCATCCCTGGCATCACCGGAGGCATTCCTGGCATCATAGGAGGAACACCTGGTACCACTGTTGGCACACCTGCAGATGAAAATAAATTCAATCATGTAAAGAGCGAAATCACAACTAATCTAGAATTATTGGAAAGAAGAACCTGCTATGCGACCTTGCTCTGACAGCTGAGCATAGAAATCTCAAATTATCAGATTGAAACTAGTTGCAATAGATTGCACAAAGAATCTCTTGCACATATGGATAGGAATGGCCAAGAGGAAATGCTGCCAAACTGGTAATAAACCCAAACAATGCTATGCACATTTGGAAACAGAGGAAATCAAGAAGCCCGAATCATTTTTGTAAATTCCACATCCAGTAATGGCTCGCAAGTATTTCTGGCAGTGCGTGAGAAATATATATATACAAGCAGTAATTAATTTTAACATAGTTCCATCACCTGGTGGAATCCCGGGTGCACCTGGTACATTGTGCATACCCGACTGGTTCATATGTGAAATGAAGTTCTGCTGTTGCTGCACTCCTTGTTGTTGGAACGAGGGCCCAGCTTCTGTGTCGTCATCATCAAACTCGTCAGAATCGTCATCTTTCTGCTTCTTTTTCTGACTTTCAGCTGGAGGAAAATGTAAAAATTTAAACATCTGCAATCGAAAGACCATGGTTAAACTCAGCTGACTAATCATTTTGAATCTTTCTTCCAAATATCTTCCACTTAAAGTGTTCTACAATCGACGCTTCAAAATTAAAAAGCAGGAGCATTCAACTGAATCACAAACCCTATCTTTATTGCAGGAAAATCTGGACAATAGGGTCATTAGATTGGATTGGAATCCATATTGTTTTAAAAGAAAAAATGAGTAAGGTCTGTTCCTATGGCCATAATTTTGTTCTCTCAGTGAGGGAGATAGTCTCCACCTTCAATCTAGTTAGCTGGAATTCCCAGCATTGAAGGGGATTCTGAATAAGAACATCATGCTTAAACACTCAGCCACATAGGTGCTAAATACAGTATCACTTCAAAGAGTCTCCTGGACGCAGTCTAGTAACTTTCACGAGAAACTGCATCTTAATAAGATCTAGTCACACCGGCTAGTCATTTACAATCAAGACTCATAAATAAAATCCATCTAGATACCGTCGTATCTAAACTTCAATATGTAACACTTTGGGAGGCTCTAAATAGGAGCTAAATAAATACAAGTTACTTTGCTTTTTATTTGTCCAAGACATTTGCAGAACCAATTCGGCTCAATTCAGCCAAAAAATTGCCAGTGGACAGACTTCGTGATAACTTCTAGATCAAGAAATGATGACATGGCAGGTATTTACCTTGAGTCTTCTGTTCAAGTAGACGCCTCCTCTCCTCCATATCCTTTTCTGGAATGCCCTCCATTCCATAGATTTCCAGCTCTATGTCTGTTCTTCCTGGAATAGCATTTGGGACTGCATCTATTGTTTCCTTGTGAACCTACAAGGCAGAAATATTCCATGACATTTCAAAACATTGTTGCAAATACAATTGGTACAATAAAAATCTTTCAATTTACAAATATATCTAGTTCACAGAGCAACTCAATTAAAAAAAAAATTAAAAAAAAAAAAATTGGTAATACAGAACTTTTGACCCATTATCAATGTGACTTAAATTTGCAACATCTTCATAAGTAAAAAAACCTCACTTAATTTATCCAGTTGGTGGTTACAAATGTGCTCCCATCTTCCTTACAGGAATTGCATAAAAATCAAACCACCCCGAAACAAGAGTAATTCTGCCTCTGATCTTTTTTACCAATCAACTTGAAATAGTCCTCTAGTCACTGATGGCAGGTAGTATTTATCCTTATTCATTTTTTGTTAATTCACATCATGATTTAAAGATATGAAATCTCAGCTCACTAATTCTTCCACATTACAGAAGTTCCTCATTCCCTGCTACTATTCTGTTAGATATTTTAAACTTAGAAAAAAGCCCCAATAAAACAACTCAGCACAAAAAAAAGCAGACTATTGTTTTATGCTAGAGCAGTCGCATATCTAAAATTGAAAAAAGAGCACACAGACCATTCTCAAAACCACTGTTGTTGTACAACAGTGCAGTCCAATTAGATTAAAAATTAATTAAACATCTGAACAAAGTCAAAGAACATCTGACAAGCATCTTAAAATCAGCTAATGGTTTTGCATCCATTACGTTTCTGCAAGGTTGTGGCCACATGACACTGAACAGCTTTCTCACAGATCCAGCTAGCAGCAGAACCTGCATAAAATCTAAACTGGGTGTCTATTGGACAAGCCTCAAATAACGGAGGAGATATGCTACTTAGTTTCATTCCTGTAAAACTATTTTTGGGAATGCCTCAAGGTATTCCTCATTAAAAACGTAGTCAAATAAATCCTGCGTCCCCTTTCCCCAATGCCATGCATTAGAAATGCAGAGAAATGGCGAGCAGGTCATTTCCTCCAGTCATTAAAATGCTCATCACGAGACAGAGCATACTTTGAGGAGATTTTGCAGTGGAACAGTAATCAGTCATCCCATCACAATATCCAGTCCCTTTCCCATTACACCATCACAAATTGAACCAAACTTTAATATCTCAGTATGTTCCAGCGGCAGCGGCCACCCAATGGCCCAGTGGACGACATCGTCGGGAGCTCGCAGGTCACAGGTTGGTGACCTGTTCTCCGGAGCTCCCGCAACATCTGCGTCCGCTGGACTGGAGGGCCACAGCTTCGACCACCCCGGGCCGCGGAATTGAACCGGCCCATTCGCGGAGCTCGGATTCAGCCGCAGGACTGACATTACTTACCATCGCCCGGCGGGGTCACAACATCTGAAGCTTGGATCGCCTCGGCGCAGAGGGAGAATAAGAAGGGATCAAGACATGGGCTTGATCAGCTAGTTAAAGCTTTGGTTAGAGGAAATGACAAAGAAATGGGATACTAACAATGATCTACTGTAGAACAGCATCTCATATTTCGCTTGGGCAGCTTACAGCCCAGTGGTATGAATATTAATTTCTCTCACTTCAGGTAGCCCCAGCATTCCCTCTCTCTATCCCTCCCCCACCCAAGTCACACTAGCTTCTCATTTTCACCCTACAAACAGCTAACAAATGGCCCGTTTCCTTTATCATAGCTCCTTTTTTTGCATATTTTTCATTCATTGTTCTTTATCTCTCCACATCACCGTGTTTCCCTTATCCCTAACCAGTCTGAAGAAGGGTCTCAACTCGAAACATCACCCATTCCTTCTCTCCAGATGCTGCCTGTCCCGCTGAGTTACTACAGATTTTTGTGTCTATCATTGATCTACTGGAGAGCAGCGCATGCATGATTTAAGACACTAAGCTCAAGCCAATTAAATGCACTCTTATTTTGTTAGACTTAGCACCCAAGCTGATAGTCTGGTTAAAGTACAAGGTGTTCTTAGTTTCTTGCATGATGCTTGGATGTTTCAGCAAAACCACCTTAATCAAAACATAGAAGTCCTTCACCGATTACATGAGGAGCAATAATTAGGCCAGACAACTAAATTAGGTACTCGTTTTTCTTTATAAGCCACTGACAGCTCTCAGAATTAAAATATACAGATAATTAGTATTCCTCCAGGAGATCGTCCACATTTCAAAGTACTACCCAATGCAGCAAAAATATACCATACACATTAATGCATCTGTAGACATTACTTTTATACTAAGAAACCCCTGAGCAAACAATTAGTTAACAAGATAGGAGTTCCCACAATTTTCAGTAGTGCCATTTTCTCTTCATGCACCATAACATAAAGTTGACAATAGAGGTATGATCCCACACTTGTACCCAAAAGTCTGAATTTTAATCAGACTGGAAAACAGTTAATTCTCAAATAGCCAGACAAACCAACACTAAAAATGCAGCCCACTTCTTCACTCGCCCTCCACTTGCTAGTCCTGGAATCCAGCTTTTACACCTCGAATCCAGCTTTTACACAATGCCTCATCTACGTTGCAAGCAAAGTGTCACATGTCACAATGTGAAGACCTGGGGTTGAGCCTGTGCCTTGGTCATAATTCATCACAGCCACCAGTATTATCACGATGATATTCAATTTAAAATGTTGCAGTCATTATGTGCAAGCAGGCGATATATCCACTTGATGGTAGCAACATCTGTAAATTATTCATGGCCTGGAGGCTTTTAGGACAAGATATAAAAACTACACAATTGCTGGCTCTTGCCTGCCTTGAATGCTCCAGTGTTGTATTACGTAATGGATTTCAGAGGCCATGCAAACCGTTTACTCAATAACAATCCATTTAAAATGTACAATTAAAAAAACTACGGCAATGAAAAAATCCCAGTTTCAACATTATTCACATTTATTTTGAATATGTTAGTAAGTAGACAGAAATTACCTGCATGCAGTGAATTGCAAGACCTGGACCTGTATACAACTTTTTATGACAAATATGACATTTGAAGTGTTTTGCTTTTTGGTGCTGAATAAGAATCTTCTCGTCATCAAAATCTCTGTTGCAGTACCTGAACAGCTGTGGTTAAGGAAAAGAAAAAAAGCCTGCGTGCGCAAAATAAACCAAATACGAGACAAAGAAACACAAAATTACTTGATAATTAGCTAGAGCAGTTTAATATTTACAGGTTTTAAAGAAGCAAGAGATAATGGAACTAATTCTGGAAAATGGTGCAGAAGTAAATGGAGCAAACTCATTAAATAGTAGATATGAGGGGCTGAATGGCCTACTCCATTTTCTAATGCTATGTACTACCATACAACAAATACAAGCCTTAAGCTTAATGAATGGTCTTGTCTACATACACAAATAACCACAGATGCTGCCTGACCCACTGAGTTTTCTTATTTTGGGTGATGCTTACTCTTCATTAAATATGAAAATAACAGGATATTACACATTGTTTTTGAGAAAGACTGAAGTACAAAAATGTACATCCCTACATTACGGCAGACTACATTTCATGGATAAATATTGACTCCAGTGTATCGGAGAGAATCAGAAGAATCATAAAGACCACACATCCAGCGACGGCTGGATAAGAAAGTGGAGACACGAGAAACTGCTGGAGGAACTCAGTGGTTCAGGCAACATCTGTGGAAGGTATGCAGAGGTTTCTGGTCAGGATTCTTAATCGTACTCAATTTTGATGACAAAATAGCTTGCTTATATCAGGACGGTAAAGTAGTCACATCAAATATCTTGGATAGATCTTCTACCTTTGGTAGATTTTGGGGCCCTTCTTCAGACTGACAGACTCAAAACCACACCCGTCCTTTTTCTCCAGAGATGCTGCCTGACCCACTGAGTTACTCCAGCACTTTGTGTCTATCTTTGGTACAAACCAGCATCTGCATTTCCTTTCTACACACAATCACAAAAACTCTTCTTTCTTTGGCCATTCCTTCTTATCTCATCGTGTGGAAGACACAGAAGCTTGAAAGACTCATGAACGGCTTCAACCCCTCTGTCAGTCCTTCAATGAGTTCGGGTACTGCCCCAGTTTGCTCTACCCATAGCGGACATCGACTTCGTCTCTCGGATTGATTCACTGCAATGTGAGAACTATATTCTGCGCTCTGTATCTTCCCATTTTGCTTTATCTATTGTACTCGAAGTTGACGTTGTAATGTATGTATAGTATTATCTGATCCGTTTGGATAGCATGCACAACAAAACTGTTCACTGTACCTCTGTACACGTGACAATAATAAACCTGAACCTAACTGGCAGCGCCATCTTAATCCGGCAACGGTCTGAAACCAGGCGCTTTCATCTCACGCACACAATAAATCCGCGGCCTGTAGCCTGGTTATAAACAGTTTACAAGGTCCGCACAGCCTCCCCTGTCAGCGGCCGGAGTTTATAACACTGCCGCCCGCTGCAGGGCCCCGGCCGCCGCTTCTTTGTCCTCTCCACCGGCGCCTAGATAATGGCGGCCGCAGCCAGCCGCCCGCAAGGATACCAGCACCACGGCTTCATCTGCTTCTTCTTCTTGCGGCCCATCCTGTCGCGGTTTCTTTTCTCGAGCGAAGCGAACGAGGGAAAGATATAGAGAGGAAAGGAGCGGGTTTAAAATCAGCGGCCGAGCGTTTGTCTCTCTCTCTCTCCTCCTCGCCGCAGCGGCAACAGAACAAAATGGCGCCGCGCTGGCTCTGCCCCACCTCACAACATCCGCTCTCAGGATTGGCCGTCCTTATGGAGGCGGTCTCCTAGGCAGCACAAATGAGGCCTAACTCCTGGTTTGAACATCCTCAAAGTGTCTGGAGCCTTCAACCTAATTAACTAATGACACGTTAATCCTCCACAGAGTAGCCCAGAACTACACCCACAACATTTTAGCTCAACCTTATCCCTCCTGCCACTTGTCTCCACTGAACACCAAAGCTCCCTTGGGTTCATCCATCTTTCAAAAAGTTTAGTGATACCAGGAACTGCAGGAATTGTTACCACCACCCTCTCTCAAGGGCAACTGGACACATTGTCCTCAGACTCTCAGTCTGAAGAAGGATCTCGACCCGAGACCTTATTCCTTTTCTCAAGAGTTCCAGGCTAAGTCAGTGGATATTTTTAAGGCAGAGATAAATAGATTTTTTTTATTACTACTGGTGTCAGAGGTTATGGGGAGAAAGCAGGAGAATGGTCTTAGGGGGAAGAGATAGATCATGATTGAATGGCAGAGTAGACTTGATGGGCCGAATGGCCTAATTCTACTCACTTATGACCTTATGTTGCCTGGCCCGCTGAGTTACTCCAGCTTTCTTGTATCTGCAGTACCTTCCTACACGTCATAAGTGCTGGCCTTGCCAAACAGGCACAAATTGTAAGGATTAAAAGAAATATTTTAAATCTTCTATGTTTCCTTTTTCCAAGAATAAAGATTATGTAGGTGGTTTGTACATTGAATTTTTTTTATCATCGTCTGACTTTATAATACATACTCTAGAAGCTTAATTATATGATAAAGATTTTAATATTATTACTTTGAACCATACTCTATCTACAGATCTTGCGCACGCCATGGAATTTTGGTATTATCATTCTCCCACAGAATAAGAATTGGGAGGTTTTTAATATTTTGTCTATAGTCATTTCCAAGGTCAATTCAAGGAACCTGGGGCAGCACAGTGGTAGAGTTGCTGTATTACAGTGCCACAGAGCTGGGTTCAATCCTGACTACGGGTCCTATCTGTACTGAGTTTGTACGTTCTCCCTGCGACCGCATGGGTATTCGCCGATACTCCGGTTTCCTCCCACACTGCAAAGACGTACAGATTTGTAGGTTAATTGGCTGCTGTAAATTGTAAATTATCGCTAATGTATAGGCTAGTGCTAATGTATGGGGAGATTACTAATTGGCATGGAGTCGGTGGGCCAAAGGGCTTCTTTCCATGCTGCATCTCTAAAGTCTGGTCTGGAAGAGGCCCAGCGCAAATAACTGATTTATTACTCATTTATTAACATCACTCTGAAAATGTACAGTATAGATCATAGAATCATACAGCATGAAATCAGTCCCTTCAGCCGAACCTGTCGTTGACGACCTAAATGTTGCCTCTAAACTAGTCCCATTTGGCCCATAACCCTCTCAAGTTCTCCTATCCATGTACACGTGCCTATTAAATGTTGTTATAGTACCTGCTTCAACTGATACCTACCTCCTCTGGCAGCTCATTCCATATACCCACCATCCTCGATGTGAAAAATGTTGCTCGTCAGGTTCCTTTTAAATCTTTCTTCTCTCACCTTAAACTTATGTCCTCTGGTTTATTGACTCCCCTACTCTGGGTAAAAATTGAGTGAATTCACCCTATATATTCCCCTTAAATGAGGATCAGTGAGTGTTTTATGCAAATTATAACAGCAGTGGTAAGAGGAATGTCCTCATAAATGTATCTAAATAGATAAAGGGGTAATTTCTGCTGGCTGAGTTAAACTAAACTATGAAATGTTTACTTTTGAATTTGCTGTTTTAGGCAGTCAGAATTGTGCAACAGTTATACACAGTCTAGTTGGAGAATGTGTGTTAACTGAAATGTATTGAATGTAGGTAGAAGATATATATATATATATATATATATATATATATATATATATATATATATATATATATATATATATATATATATATATATATATATATATATATATACTCAACACAAAAAAAACTATGGTTACAATAATATGATTGAGCAGAGTTGACATGGATTTGTGAATGTTCAAATTCTTTGAAAAAATCTCTAGCAGGGTAAAATGAAATGTAGGCACAAGGAACTGGTTTACCAAAAAAGATACAAAGTTTTGGCGTTACTCCAGCCTTAAAAAGAAATTGATTTCCGAAGGTTTTTTGATAAAAGATTGGTGAGCAATGGCAGAGAACTCTAGCATGTTTAAGGTTCACATTGTAAAGCAAGTCAGAATTTATTTAAGAGTGTGTGTTGTCATGTGTCCCAGATAGAACAATGAAATTCTTACTTGCAGCAGCACAACAGAATATGCAAACATAGTACGCTATAAACAATGTAATAAACGGGAGAGAGCAGGCTATTCTAGACTCGGTACTGAGTAATGAGGAAGGGTTAGTTAGCATTCTTGTTGTGCGTGGCCCCTTGGGCAAGAGTGACCATAAAATGGTTGAGTTCTTCATTAGGATGGAGAGTGACATAGTTAATTCAGAAATAAGGGTTCTGAACTTAAAGAAAGGTAACTTTGAGGGTATGAGATGTGAATTGGCCAAGAAAGACTGGCAATTGATTCTTAAAGGGTTGACGGTGGATATGCAATGGAAGGCATTTAAAGACTGCATGGATGAACTACAACAATTGTTCATCCCAGTTTGGCAAAAGAATAAATCAGGGAAGGTATTGCATCCGTGGATAACAAGGGAAATCAGGGATAGTATCAAAACAAATGATGAAGCATACAAATTAGCCAGAAAAAGCAGCCTACCAGAGGACTGGGAGAAATTCAGAGTCCAGCAGAGGAGGACAAAGGGCTTAATTAGGAAAGGGAAAATAGATTATGAAAGAAAACTGGCAGGGAACATAAAAACTGACTGCAAAAGTTTTTATAGATATGTGAAGAGGAAAAGATTAGTTAAAACAAATGTAGGTCCCTTGTAGTCAGAAACTGGTGAATTGATCATGGGGAACAAGTACATGGCAGACCAATTGAAAAACGACTTTGGTTCTGTCTTCACTAAATGACATAAATAATTTGCCAGAAATTGCAGGGGACCGGGTGTCAAATGAGATGGAGGAACTGAGTGAAATCCAGGTTTGTCGGGAAGTGGTGTTAGGTAATTTGAATGGATTAAAGGCCAATAAATCCCCAGGGCCAGATAGGCTGCATCCCAGAAATAGTGGATGCATTAGTGATAATTTTTCAAAACTCTTTAGATTCTGGAGTAGTTCCTGAGGATTGGAGGGTATCTAATGTAACCCCACTTTTTAAAAAGGGAGGGAGAGAAAATGGGGAATTACAGACATAGAAACATAGAAAATAGGTGCAGGAGCAGGCCATTCGGCAGGAAGATTGTTCCCGATGTTGGGGAAGTCCAGAACACGGGGTCACAGTTTAAGGATAAGGGGGAAGTATTTTAGGACCGAGATGAGAAAAACATTTTTCACACAGAGAGTGGTGAATCTCTGGAATTCTCTGCCACAGAAGGTAGTTGAGGCCAGTTATATTTAAGAGGGAGTTAGATGTGGCCCTTGGGGCTAAAGGGATCAGGGGGTATGGAGAGAAGGCAGGTATGGGATACTGAGTTGGATGATCAGCCATGATCATATTGAATGGCGGTGCAGACTCGAAGGGCCGAATGGCCTACTCCTGCACCTATTTTCTATGTTTCTATACACACACATAAATATATATATATATATATACACACACACACAAACATATACACTGTATACATGTAAGATGCATATACTGTGCACACACACACACATATATATATATATAGACGCACACACATTTATACAGTATATACACATACACATAAAATCAAACAAACAATTCAACGTAGTGAATTAAAGTTTAAGTGAATTGAAAGGTTTGAACATTTGAAGTGCAGCACAATTCAATACAGGAAGAAAAATGCGATGGAACATTAATGCAGGGAGCAGAGGCTGCGCCCGGAGAGGGAGGGAAGGAGAAAGGGGGAGGGAAGGAGAAAGGGAGAGAGGGAGAGAGGGAGGAAGCTTTCCGGTCGGAATAGAGGGAGGATTTTGAGCTCGGATCCCGGAGCGTGGGTCGGGGCAGAGCCGACACCCGGGGACCAGGCTGGGAGCCGGAGTAGGGCCCAGGCCCCGGGACCGCGATGATCAGCCAGGGCTCCTTCCAGGACTCGCTGGACGGCGATGAGAAGGAGGTGGAGGCCGAGCCGGTGGAGGAGCCGCCATTGGAGCCGTCCAGAGATGCGCAGCAAATGGACGCCCATTACAGCCTGTACCGGAGGCAGAGGTCATGGCGGGCCCCCTCCCTGCCTCCCTGCCTCCCTGCCTCCCTGCCTCCCTGCCTCCCTGCCTCCCTGCCTCCCTGCCTCCCTGCCTCCCTGCCTCCCTGCCTCTCCCCTCCTCCTCAACTTTCCCCTCTCTTCTCACCTCACGCCCTCCTTTCCTCCTCATCCACTACTCCTCCCCCTTCACTCCTTCTCCCCTCCTTCCCCTCAACCCCCTCCTCGCCCAGTCCGCCTCCTCACCTCTCCACACTCACGTCTTTCCACGGTCCTCTCCTCCTCACATCACTTCCAAACCTACCTCACGCTTCCTCCTTTCCATACACCTCTCTACTCTCTCCCCTTCCTCTCTCCTCTCTCCTCTCTCCTCTCTCCTCTCCTCCACCCTGCCCCAAACCTTAGTGTGGATTTGGAGTTATTTACTTCCCACATTGATAACATCGTCCATGTTTCAAAACAAAAATCACCGGCTCCTGATTGTCATTATTTCCAATTGCCCTAATTGTTGACCATACTCTGTTGTGGCTTTTAGTTCTTGAGTCATAGAGAAATACAGCAGGGAAAGAGGCCCTTCGGCTCACCAGTCACACTAAATCCTACATTAAGCCCTCTTCCACCAGCTTTCACCACTCACCAATACTAGGGACAATTTACAGTGGCCAAACAAACTATCGATTGTCCACACAATCACAGGGTGAATACTTTTCAGGGTGATTAAAATAATTTGAAAGAGAATGGGGTATGTTGGGGCCCTGTGTTTGCAGTTTGAGTGTAACACGCAAGACATGCCAACTTAAAGAGTAGCATAGACATATCTAAAATTTATAAGAGACATAGATAGAGGAGATAGTCATAACCTTTTTTTCCCAGGGTGGAAATGTCAAAGACTAAAGGGCTTAGCTTCAAGGTGAAAGGACCTACATTTAAAGGAGATGTGCGGGGAGATTTTTTTAACGCAGGATAGTGAATGCCTGGAACGTGCTGCCAGGGAGGATGGTGGAGGCAGATATGAAAAATCTCAGTTTATTTCTTGATTGAATTAGGGACAGCACAGTGGTGCAGCGGTGGAGTTGCTGCCTTACGGCACCACAGACCCAGGTTTGATCCAGACCACGGGTGCTATCTTTTCCGAGTTTGGATCTTCTCACTGTGACCGTGTGGGTTTTTTTCCGGGTGCTCCGTTGCCTCCCACATTCCAAAGCCGTCCAGGTTTGTAGGTTGTGGAAGAAAGAACTGCAGACGCTGGTTTAAATCGAAGGTAGACACAAAATGCTGGACTAACTCAGCGGGTGAGGCAGCATCTCTGGAGAGAAGGAATGGGTGACGTTTCGGGTCGAGACCTGTAACATCGCACATTCCTTCTCTCCAGAGATGCGGCTTCACCCGCTGAGTTACTCCAGCAATTTGTGTCAACCTCAGGTCTGTAGGTTCATTGGCTTGTAAAAAAAAATTGTCCCTAGTGTGTAGGATAGTGCTAGTGTATGGGATGATCGTTGGTCGGTACGGACTCGGTGGGCCGAAGGGCCTGTTTCCGCACTATATTTCTAAAGTCTAAATTCACCATAGAGTATTTGTTCATTCTCTTGAACACCTGACAGAGCCTTGGTTGCATGTCTCATTTGGGAATCAAGTTCCTTTGACAGTGTGGCCCACCACAGTGAGTGCCGTAGTATATGTGCCCGTGTCTGGGTGGTGGTGGGACTGATTGGTCTACTCACTCCGAGGCGGGACACTCCCTCCTGAGCCACAGCGGTATACCGGGGGTCAGAGCGGATTATGGCAATAGAGGGATAACCACAACTCTTCTTTACAGATCTCAGCAACCAGGAGACAGTGGAGACATGGGACACAGAAGAACTGGATCATCGGACTCTTTCCCCAAGGAAACACTGTCTCAGGAGGATCTCAGGTAATGGAAGCTGGTGCTCTGACAAGAGGTATAGAAGTTTGTGAACACATACCCCCAGATTCAGGGTAGACAAAAATACTGGAGAAACTCAGCGGGTGAGGCAGCATCTATGGAGCGAAGGAAATAGGCGACGTTTTGGGTCGAAACCCTTCCGTTGCCTATTTCCTTCGCTGCATAGATGCTGCCTCACCCACTGAGTTTCACCAGCATTTTTGTCTATCTTCGATTTTCCAGCATCTGCAGTTCCTTCTTAAACAACCCCCAGATTCAGGGACAGTTTCTTCCCAGCAGTTATCAGGCAACTGAACCGTCCTCTCACCAACTGGAGAATGGTATTAACCTCTCATCTACACTTCGCTGTACCTTGGTACACATGACAATAATACACTAAACCTTGCATAGACATTTTGTCTGATTAAACTCCATTAGAGGCTGCTGCAGACAGAATTTTTGACATTCTGTATTGGAGAGTAAGATGCAAGTAACATGTTAATATGATACAGTGTTTGTATTGGAATAAATATTGATCGCCCACAGAACATAGAACAGTACAGCACAGCAACAGGCCCTTCGGCCCACATTGGAGATGCTGGTTTTACAAAAAATAAGGCTCAAAGTGCTGGAGTAACTCAGGATCTAGACTTACACTTCCGTGTAACACAGAAAGAGTGTTGTACTGTCAAAGTGATGGTTTTCAGCCAAGATGTTAAATCAAGCTCTATCTGTCCTCTCCAAAGAGTTTATGACATAGAAACATAGAAAATAGGTGCAGGAGTAGGCCATCATGGCTGATCATCCAACTCAGTATCCTGTACCTGCCTTCTCTCCATACCCCCTGATCCCTTTAGCCACAAGGGCCAGATCTAACTCCCTCTTAAATATAGCCAATGAACTGGCCTCAACTACCTTCTGTGGCAGAGAATTCCAGAGATTCACCACTCTCTGTGAAAAATGTTTTTCTCATCTCGGTCCTAAAAGATTTCCCCCTTATCCTTAAACTGTGACCCCCTTGTTCCCAACATCGGGAACAATCTTCCTGCATCTAGCCTGTCCAACCCCTTAAGAATTTTGTAAATTTCTATAAGATCCCCCCTCAATCTTCTAAATTCTAACGAGTACAAGCCGAGTCTATCCAGTCTTTCTTCATATGAAAGTCCTGACATCCCAGGAATCAGTCTGGTGAACCTTCTCTATACTCCCTCTATGACATTTGCTGAATTTTTCTCCAGTGCACGGACTATTATTTATCACCAGTCAGGCAGCATCTCTGGAGAACATGGATAGGTGATGTTTCGGGTCTTTGTTTCCTTGTGTCTACACGGTACAGTTCTATCTGAAGAACGGTCTCGACCCGAAACATCACCCATTCCTTCTCTCCAGAGATGCTGTCTGTCCCGCTGAGTTATTCCAGCTTTTTGTGTCTAACCGGTTTAAACCAGCATCTGCAGTTCCTTCCTACACTGTACTCTGAGCGCTGGGGTCAAAGTCAAAGTCAATTTTATTCGTCACATGCACCCGAAGGTGCAGTGAAATGAATTTACCAGCAGCGATACACCTAAAAAGAACACACAATACACAACAGAATCCAACACAAACATCCACCATAGCATTCTTCACTGTGGTGGAAGGCAACAAAGTTCAGTCAGTCCTCCTGCCCCGTTCATCCGTGGTCGGGGCCATAAATCCTCTGTAGTCGTCGCTATGGACGGCCCGATGTACAGGCCCTCTCGTCAGGATGATCAAACCTCCGACGTCGGGACGGTCAAACACACTCCACGGCCTGGAGTGCCCGAATAGGCACCCTCCCAGCGGAGACGGCGGCTCCAGGATGCCATAGTCCACAAGCCGGCGGTCGGAGCTCTTGTGCCCGAGATTCCATGTGCCTGAACATGGAATCTCGGTCCGTTTGAATTTGTGTTGCGCCTTTGTTCTGCTCAGCAGAGTAGTGAAACCCTCTGTTTCCCGCAGCCTCTCCTTGGTGGCCTCCAACCTGTCCATCGAGGCCGAAACGGAGCTTAGAACATTCCTGATAAAGCGGCTCAGCAAAGCGGCACTGTTTGCTGGAATGGGCACCATAGCAGCAGTGGAGCTGAGGTATGAATTAATAAGTTTATTGGCCAAGTATTCACATACAAGGAATTTGCCTTGGTGCTCCGCCAGCAAGTGACAACATGACATGCAGTTTACAGTTAGGAATTACACGTAAAACATTAATAACAACACATTATCGATTAAACATGTGAATGAAATAAAATACCAGAGCAAAAGGAGGCTACAGATTTTTGGTTATTGAGTAGAGCTACTACTCGTGGAAAAAAGCTGTCTTTATGCCTGGCTGTGGCAGCTTTGACAGTCCGGAGTCACCTTCCAGAGGGAAGTGATTCAAGGAGTTTGTGGCCAGGGTGAGAGGGTAAGTGCGATGCCTAGAGCTGCAATTGTGAGGAGACCTCCATTACTTCGGCACTTTACAATCTACGCTCAACAAATTATGTCCTAAAATACAGTCCTTGGTATGGAAATTCAGTGATTAATTTGAATCCAAAGGACAAAGGATATTTATTGTCACATACACCAAATGGTGTAGTGAAATTTGAGTTGCCATTTGCAGCACACCAATAAAAATGAAACACAACATTAAAGAATTTAACATTGAACATAAAAACATTCCCCCACAATGGTTCCCACTGTGAGGGGAGGCAACAAAGTGCAGTCCTCTTCCTCTTGATCACCCATGATCGGGCCTATTGAGGCCTCCGCAGTCGCTGCGCCGGCGGCCCGATGTTACAGGCCCTCTCGCCGGATGATGGAGCTCCAGCTTCGGGACAACACTCTTAGCAGCTTGAAGTATCTGGAACGGCCGCTTCCTCCCCAGAGACCGCGGCTCCCAAAGTCCACAGGCCGCGCTGGTCGGAGCTCCAACACTGACGATCTCGGCGAAAGATCCCAGGCTCCGCGGTGTTTAAACTCAGCGCTGGACGCTCTGCGACCACAGCTCCGCGATGTAGGAGTCGCCGGTCTCAGCACTCCGGAGCTTACCACACGGCGACCTGGGTAAGGCATCGCCCGCTCCGCGATGGTGCTTCAGCGCTGTGCCGCCGCCATAGCTGAGGTTCTGGCCGGCCGGTCCTGGCAGGAAAACGCCGCTCTAGTCCCGTTGGTAGGCCGCGAGGAAGGGGCGAAGATGCGGCTCAGAGGAAAGCCGCATCTCCGACTAGGTAGGGACTGAGAAATACAGTTTCCCCCCCCCCCCCACATAAAAAGACTAGACCTCCAAAACAAAAACTTTCAACACACTAAAAATTTAAAAAAGGGTGAAAGGACAAACAGCTGCAGGCAGGGCAGCCATACTCGACAACGCCCCCAGTCGCAGCAACCCCCCAGTCTCAACAACAGCAATGTGATACAGAACTTATCTGTTGAGTGAGCGTAGACACAAATTGCTGGAGTAACTCAGCGGGACAGGTAGAATCTCTGGAGAGAAGAAATGGGTGACGTTTCGGGTCGAGACACTATGTATACACTAGTTCTATGTTGCCTCACTTTCTCCTCCACACCCTACACATTAGGGGCAATTTACAGAGGGCCAATTAACCTACCCTAACCATGTGTTTGCCATGTGGGAGGAAACAGGAGCAATGGGAGGAAATCATGTGATAGCAGCAAAATTAGGCCATTCGGCCCATCAATTCTGCTCCGCCATTCAATCGTGCCTGGTCTATCCTTCCCTTTCAATCCCATTCTCTTGCCTTCTCTCCATAACCCCTGAGAGAATGGAGCAGCTGGGTTTGCATGCTCTGGAGTTT
The DNA here is from genome assembly GCF_010909765.2 of Amblyraja radiata. Classification (NCBI taxonomy): domain Eukaryota; kingdom Metazoa; phylum Chordata; class Chondrichthyes; order Rajiformes; family Rajidae; genus Amblyraja; species Amblyraja radiata. The sequence goes on along the minus strand of NC_045981.1, from coordinate 34,873,624 downwards.
AGAAGGATGAGAGGGGATTCTCATTGAAACATATAAGATTGTTAAGGGCTTGGACACACTAGAGGCAGGAAATATGTTCCCGATATTGGGGGAGTCCAGAACCAGGGGCCACAGTTTAAAATAAGGAGTAAGCCATTTAGAACGGAGACGAGGAAACACTTTTTCTCACAGAGAGTTGTGCGTCTGTGGAATTCTCTGCCTCAGAGGGCGGTGGAGGCAGGTTCTCTGGATGCTTTCAAGAGAGAGCTAGATAGGGCTCTTAAAAATAGCAGAGTCAGGGGATATGGGGAGAAGGCAGGAACGGGGCACTGATTGGGGATGATCAGCCATGATCACATTGAATGGTGGTGCTGGCTCGAAGGGCCAAATAGCCTACTCCTACACATATTGTCTATTGACACCAGTACTAATCCAGACCTCTGCTTTAGATGTGCAAATGTTAGTGATGTGAAGTTAACGACTGCGCAAAAATAAAGTGTGTCTGTTTGCAGCATCGCCGAGCAGCCTGTGGCTTGTTACTATTGCCTCCTTCCGCCAGCAGAGCAGCCGTCGGCGACAGAGAGTGACGAGTTGACCAAAGCGGTGGTCACCGATTACGCGCTCTGTTTCCTGGGGAGTACGGAGAAGAGCCTGGAACTATATCCTTCGATGGTCAAAAAATCCCTGGCCGTTCTACAAGCTCACCCCACGACACGTGCAAGAAGTCGCGGTACCGTGGCGCAGCGGTAGAGTTGCTGCCTCACAGCGCCACAGGCACGGGTTCAATCAGAGAATCGAGCGGCTAGGCTTATACACTCTGGAGTTTAGAAGGATGGAATGAGATGAGAGAGAAACATATAGGATTGTTCAGGGTTTGGACATGCTAGAGGCAGGAAACATGTTCCCGATGTTGGGGGAGTCCAGAACCAGGGGCCACACATAGTTTAAGAATAAGGAGTAAGTCATTTAGAACAGAGATGAGGAAACACTTTCTCACAGAGAGTGGTGAGTCTGTGGAATTCTCTGCCTCAGAGGGCGGTGAAGGCAGGTTCTCTGGATGCTTTCAAGAAAGAGCTAGATAGGGCTCTTAAAGATAGCGGAGTCAGGGGATATGGGGAGAAGGCAGGAACGGGGTACTGATTGGGGATGATCAGCCTTGATCACATTGAATGCTGGCTCGAAGGGCCGAATGACCTGCTCCTGCACCTATTGTCTATTGTCAATCCCCACAACGGGTGCCGTCTGTACAGAGTTTGTACGTTCTCCTCGTGACCTGCGTGGGTTTTCTCCAAGATATTGGTTTCCTCCCACACTCCAAAGACGTACAGGTTTGTAGGTTAATTTGCTTGGTATAAATTAAATTGTACCTGGTGTGTGTAGGATAGTGTAAGTGTGCAGGGTTCGCAGGTAGGTGCGGACATGATGGGCCGAAGGGCCTGTTTCCGTGCCGTATCTCTAAACTAAACTAAAGTCCTCGCTTTGTGCTGTGCTCGCTGACCAGAGGCAGGCAGGCGCTAGGGGAAGGGGTGAGAACAGAGAGGCGGGAAGAGTTGGCCAGTGATCTTTCACCTGTACAATAAATAATTCTTGGTACATGTGTGTGTGAGTAACGCTGGGAAAGGTAGGTGGTATAAATGTACACAAAATGTACTACAAGCAGATGTAGTTCTACTGTACTAGAAACATTCGGTCAAGGCTAAACCACTGAACCTTTCACAAGAAAAATTCTGCAGAGGAGGAAATTTGGAGGAAATGGATGATTTCATTTTTATAGCACCTTTTCCATCCCTAGCAAGGTGACGCAAAGCTCCTTATACACTTTGAAGAACTTTTGAATGGCTATAATTTTTCTAATAGAATCATAGCTTAATTCATTGGTATAGAAGCTTGAAAGCGCGCACCACAAGACTCAGGAACAGCTTCTTCCCCTCTTTTATCAGGCTTCTGAACGGACTTTCCATAAGCCAGGGTACTGTCCGATTCACCTCTACCCCATTGCGGACATTGGACTTTGTCTGTGGAACTGGTGCACTACACTGCTGAGAACTATATTCTGCACTCTGTATCTTCCCCTTTGCTCTACCTATTGCACTGAAGTTTGACGACTATTTTTTTGTACAGTATTATCTAACTAGCATGGAGAGCAAAGATTTTCACTGTACCTTGATACCTGAGGTTTCTCCTCATCTCCTTTCCAAAGATATGTCCTTTTATTCTGAGGCTGTGCCCTCTGGACCCAGACTCTCCCACTAGCGGAAACATCCTCTCTATATCCACTCTATCCAGGCCTTTCAATTATTCGGTAAGCTTCAATGAGGTTCCTCCTTATCCTTCTAAATTCCCGGGAGTACAGGCCCAGTGCCGTCAAACGCTCATCATGCGTTAACCCAATCATCCTTGAATCACACATGGGACAATAATGAAACTAATGAGGCCATTTAGGACAGAGATGAGGAAAAAAAAATTCACCCAGAGAGTTGTGAATCTGTGGAATTCTCTGCCACAGAAGGCAGTGGAGGCCAATTCACTGGATGTTTTCAAGAGAGAGTTAGATTTAGCTCTCAGGGCTAACAGAATCAAGGGATATAGGGAGAAAGCAGGAATGGGTACTGATTCTGGATGATCAGCCATGATCACATTGAATAGGGGTGCTGGCTCGAAGGGCCGAATGGCCTACTACTGCACCTATTTTCCATGTTTCTAAACTGAAACCAAGGATCTTGGATTAGCTCCTTTGGGAGTCCACCACGTGTAACTGCAAGGGGACCACTTTTCACTGGATGGGACAGGCAAAGTGTATCATTGTATTTTGTATCATTGAATGCTGCAGTTTTTGTTATCTCATTGCAATGCCAACATTTATTTACTTAACAAGAACATACTTTCAGGATCGAGTTGGATAAATATGCACAAGGATTACAGCCTTACTTGTATTCTGAGGTAAGGGATTTTTTTTAGTTTACATTGAAATCACAACAGTCCTTTGGTCATAAGGTCATAAATGATAGGAGTAGAATTAGGCCGTTCAGCCCATCGTCTACTCCGACATTCAATCATGGCTGAGCTATCTCTCCTTCCTAACCCCATTCTCCTGCCTTCTCCCCACAACCCTCTGACACCCGTACTAATCAAAAATCTCTCTCTCTGCCTTAAAAATATCCACTGACTTGGCCTCCACAGCCGTCTGTGGCAATGAGTTCCAGATTCACTGCCCTCTGACTAAAGACCTTCTTGATTCCTTTACCCTGGGGAAAATTACTCTATGCGTTCAACCTGTCTATTCCCCTCATGGTTTAATACACTTGTATAAGGTTACCCTTCAACCTCTCAATATTGCCCAGGTCTTCAACTCCTGGCAACATCCTTGTAAATCATCTCTGCGCTCTTTCCAGCTACAGTCCTATGTCTCATGGGGCGGAAATCCCAAGTGTGCCATGCAGCTACAGCCCCTAATAGAGCTGGATTTAAAAAACAAAACAAGTTGTAGTTGACCTTTTAGATGTGAGTGTAGGTTCAGTGTTGCTTTTTTGAGAAGAATCGACACAAAATGCTGGAGTAACTCAACGGGTCAGGCAGCATCTCTGGTGAAAAGGAATAGGTGACATATTGGGTCAGAAACCTTTAGACTGAAAGAGAAGACCAGAACAGAAGGCCATGTTTTAGACATTAGACAATAGGTGCAGGAGTAGGCCATTCGGCCCTTCGAGCCAGCACGGTGATTATGGCTGATCATCCACAATCAGTACCCTGTTCCTGCCCATATCCCCTGACTCTCTCTTGAAAGCATCCAGAGAATTGGCTTCCACTGATTTCTGAGGCAGAGAATTCCACAGATTCACAACTCTCTGGGTGAAAAGGTTTTTCCATCATCTCCATTTTGTTCTGGGCTTCTCTTTCTCTGGGTTCTGACCTGAAACGCCACTTGTTCCCTTTCTCCAGAGATGTTAGACAATAGACAATAGGTGCAGGAGTAGGCCATTTGGCCCTTCGAGCCAGCACCGCCATTCAATGTGATCATGACTGATCATCCCCAATCAGTACCCCGTTCCTGCCTTCTCCCCATATCCCCTGACTCCGCTATTTTTAAGAGCCCTATCTAGCTCTCTCTTGAAAGCATCCAGAGAACCTGCCTCCACCGCCCTCTGAGGCAGAGAATTCCACAGACTCACCACTCTCTGAGAAAAAGTGTTTCCTCATCTTCGTTCTAAATGGCTTACTCCTTATTCTTAAACTGTGGCCCCTGGTTCTGGACCAGGGGCTTGGTCTGCTGAGTTACTCCAGCGCGGTGTGCTTTGCCCCATACTCACTGGAGCCCCCGTTTCACCTTGTGTTCCTCAGGCTTCGGCCTCCGAGCCGCACGTCCAGCTGTACCTGAGCAGCTGGTACGAGGAGGCCGTGCTCTACATCCACAGGGTGGTGCAACTGTTCCAGGAAAAGCTTTCCATTCTGTTGCGGGCCGTGAGTACTGGAAAACCGGGATGGTGTCGGGAATGCCCGGCTCTCATTACACACCACAAGGGGTGGGGGCTGAAGTTTTAGTTTAGTTTAGAGATACAGTGCGGAAACAGGCCCTTCGGCCCACCGGGTCTGCGCCGACCAGCGATCCCTGCACATTAACACTATCCTACACCCGCTAGGGACAACTTGCATTTACACCAAGCCAATTAACCTACAAACCTGTACGTGTTTGGTGTGTGGGAGGAAACCGAAAATCCTAAGCGGTCACGGGGAGAACGTACAAACTCCGTACAGACAGCACCCGCAGTCGGGATCGAACCTGGGCCTCTAACGCTGTAAGCATTGTAAGGCAACAACTCTACTGCTGCGCCACCGTGACACCCTCTCCTTCCTTCACTCCACTCTCCATCTGACACTCGCTTGGAACTGAGAACAACACAGCTCAGGCCCTTCAGCCCACAATGTCCGTGGTGAACATGATGCCAAGATACACTAATCTCAGTCTGAGTCTGTGCCTCACTGGTCCCGACCCGAAACATCACCTGTGTCGGAAGGAACTGCGCGGATGCTGGTTTACACCGAAGATCCACTGTGGTGGATGTTTATGTTAAATTCTATTGTGCATTGCGTTCTTTTTATTCGTATGGCAACTCAAATATCACTGTACCAATGTGACAATAAATGTGAACTTTAACTTGAACTTGAGATAGATGCAAAATTGTGGAGTAACTCAGCGGGTCAGGCAGCATCTCTGGAGGAAAGGAAATAGGTGATGTTTCGGATCGAGATCCTTCTTCAGACTGAGGGAAAGTAGAGATATTAAAAAGGTTCAGAAACATCACCTGTCTGTTTTCTCCAGAGATGCTGCTTGGCCCGCTGAGTTACTCCAGCATATCGTGTCTATCTTTGGTATAAACCAATAACATCGGTGGCCGTTTGTGTAATATCTGCAAAAGGAAATTCACTCTGCAATTTCATATGAGTGGCAAGGCCAATAGCAAGGATCCTGAACCAGTGTTGCAATGGATCCATTGTTTCGGCATGTAAAAACAAGGAACTGCAGATGCTGGATTACAAAAAAACAAACCACAAAGTGATGGAGTAACTCAGCAGGCCAGGCAGCATCTCTGGAGAACAGGGATAGGAAACTGTGGGTAGATTCTAAATGCCATGTTTATGTGCATTACTCTAATACCATGTGCTTGCAATTTTTTAGGCTCTGAGTCATACCCCAGTTGATATTCAAGGTGCGGACAGTAAAATTAAACAGGCCATTGAATGGTAAGAAATGCTCGGAACTTTGAATTGAATGTTATAGCTATTAATTAGCACCACCATGCTGAGACGAGTTTAGTTTATTGTCACGTGTACCGAGGTACAGTGAAAAGCTTCAGTGAAATGCCTGTTCTTCAATGTGCTCGTTAACAAATGTCAGTTTTTATTTTCTTAGCCCATATGCTCATCATAAGTCATAGGTGCAGAATTAGGCCATTCGGCCCATAGAGATGCTTTCAACAGAGTGTTAGATAGGGCTCTTAAAAGTAGCGGAGTCAGGGGATATGGGGAGAAGGCAGGAACGGGGTACTGATTGGGGATGATCAGCCATGATCACATTGAATGGCGGTGCTGGCTCGAAGGGCCGAATGGCCTACTCCTGCACCTATTGTCTATTGAGTCTATTGAGTCTACTCTGCCATTTAATCATGGGTGATCTATCCTTCCCTCTCAACCCCATTCTCCTGCCTTCTCCCCGTAACCTCTCACACCCTCGTGCCACTGCTGGGTTATTAAGCTGCTGACTGCTCTCAGCCACAGGCACTGACGTTAACTCGGCAAAAGAAAGGCCTCAGTCCTTTCAGGGCTGTACAATAGTAAAATGTTCAAGTTTTATTTCACAGGAGTGTAATGGGACTAAAATCGAGCTGATGATGTTTTGTCGAGGGTTAGTTTAGCGATACAGCGCAAAAACAGGCCCTTCGGCCCACCGGGACTGCGCCGACCAGCGATCCCTGCACATTAACACTATCCTACACCCACTAGGGACAATTTTTACATTTACCAAGCCAATTTACCTACGATTTTTTAGGTGACTACAGGCGACTAGGCTGTCACCACATGGTCGCCGGGGTGTCGCCTGTATGGTCGTGAGTAGTCTCCTCGGTCGCCCAAAGAATCGTAGATTTTTTCTGGTCGCCTCTGGATTTTGAAATGTTCAAAACCTTTCGCCGACAGTCGGCGACAGTTGGCTTGAAGCCAAGGAGCGTAGCTTGATTTCTCCTGACGTAGGTGTTGTCGTCAGGTTAATGTAGGTCGTCGCCAGGATGACGTAGGTTGTTGCCGGTGCGTCTTTGGAGTGTGGGAGGAAACCGAAGATCTCCGGCGAAAACACGCGGGTCACGTGGAGAACGTGCAAACTCCGTACAGACAGCACCCGTAGTCGGGATCGAACTCGGGTCTCCGGCGCTGCATTCACTGCAAGGCAACGACTCTACCGCTGCGCCACCGTGACGGCCCAAAGGAGTTAGTCTTGGTTTAGGTTTAGTATTGTTTATTATTATCCCCCTTACCGAATTACAGTGAAAAGCTTTGTTTTGAATGCTGCCCAATCAATTCAGATAATACTGTACATAAACACAATCAAGCCAAACTCAAGTACAAAAAGACAGAGCAAAGGGTGCAGGATATAGTCTCTCAGCTCTGTCCCACTTGGGCTATTTTTAGGCAACTGTCACAGGTCGCCGAAAAACCAGCGACTGGACCCCCCCCCCCCCCCTTCGACATAAAATTTCAAATAGAATCATTACTTTAACAACAAAATAAAAACGAAGTCAGCACCGGAGACAAACTACGTCATCCTGGCGACAACCTACGACAGCACCTTCAGGTAGAAGGGCCTGAAGACTGCAATGACCAGGTTCAGGAATAGCTACTTCCCCACAGCCATCAGGCTATTAAACTTGGCTCGGACAAAACTATGAACATTAAATAGCCCATTATCTGTTATTTGCACTTTATCAGTTTATTTATTCATGTGTGTATACATTTATATAATGGTATATGGACACACTGATCTGTTTTGTAGTCAATGCCTACTATGTTCTGTTGTGCTGAAGCAAAGCAAGAATTTCGTTGTCCTATCAGGGACACATGACAATAAACTCACTTGAACTTGAACGTCAGGAGAAATCAAGCGCCGCTCATTGGCTTCAAGGCAACTGTCGCCGACTGTCTGCGAAAAGTTTTGAACATTTCAAAATCCAGAGGCGACCAGAAAAAACTACAATTCTTTGGGCGACTGTGTACAGTATTGGTCCCCTAATTTGAGGAAGGACATTCTTGCTATTGAGGGAGTGCAGCGTAGTTCCCGGGATGGCGGGACTGTCATATGCTGAGAGAATGGAGCAGCTGGCCTTGTACACTCTGGAGTTTAGAAGGATGAGAGGTGTTCTCATTGAAACATATAAGATTGTTAAAGGTTTGGACACGCTAGAGGCAGGAAACATGTTACCGATGTTGGGGGAGTCCAGAACCAGGGGCCACAGTTTAAGAATAAGGAGTAAGCCGTTTAGAACGGAGACGAGGAAACACTTTTTCTCACAGAGAGTGGTGAGTCTGTGGAATTCTTTGCCTCAGAGGGTGGTGGAGGCAGGTTCTCTGGATGCTTTCAAGAGAGAGCTAGATAGGGCTCTTAAAAATAGCAGTGTCAGGGGATATGAGGAGAAGGCAGGAACGGGGTACAGGTTGGGGATGATTAGCCATGATCACATTGAATGGCGGTGCTGGCTCGAAGGGCCGAATGGCTTACTCCTGCACCTATTGTCTATTGTCTATTGACACTACTCACGACCATACAGGCGACACCCCGGAAACCATGTGGTGACAGCCTAGTCGCCAAAAAAATCGCCTAAGTGGGACAGGGGCATAACTGTTCAAAAGAATGGCAGAGAATGTGAGGAGTTTGGAATTATTAACGCTGAGTCTGGGTTTGCTGCAGGTTTCTCTGCGCAGCCAGTCTCCAGGGCCTGATGCAGGAGGACACTCTGGCGTCACTGTGCAAGGCGATGGCCCGGGAGCAGCAGAAAGCCATCGTTGTGGACTGCAGTGGACCCACTCCCACTGTCACCAATGCAGGTAGGAGCCTCAAAACCCCCCTAGTCACACGGAGCAGGCACGCACTGCGCGGGTACAGCAAGCTTGCCCAAACCTCACTTTGTGGCGACTGTGCCACTCAGCTGCCAGGCACCGGTAACCCAAACATGCAGCTGACAAGTTGTAGCAAGGGAAAGACGATGTCTGTGGAATTCTCTGCCTCAGAGGGCGGTGGAGGCGGGTTCTCTGGATGCTTTCATGAGAGAGCTAGATAGGGCTCTTAAAAATAGCAGAGTCAGGGGATATGGGGAGAAGGGAGGAACGGGGTACTGATTGGGGATGATCAGCCATGATCACATTGAATGGCGGTGCTGGCTCGAAGTGCCGAATGGCCTACTCCTCTATTGTCTATTGCCTTCAGTAAGATTGTGGCTGAGAAAAACCACTTCACTTCCACTCTTCCTGCTGGCTCACAATGCCAGAGATCCGGGTTTGACTCTGACCACGGGTGCTGCCTGTTTGTGTGTGGGTGGGTGGGTGAGCGAGTGGGTTTCCTCCGGGTGCTCCAGTTTCCTCCCACATCCTAAAGACGTGCGGGTTTGTAGGTTAAATGGCCCCCTGCGAATTGCCCCCAGTGTGGATGAGGAAGGGAGATAAATTAGAACTAGTGTGAACGGGTGATCGATGGTTGGCGTGGATGAGCAGCCATGATCACATTGAATGGTAGTGCCGGCTCGAAGGGCCGAATGGCCTACTCCTGCGTCTATTGTCTATTGACTCAGTGGGCTGCAGGGCCTGGTTCATGTTGTATCTCTAAACTGAACTCCCCTTTCTAATTCCAAAATTAGAACCAAGATATTTACCCAGATTCCAGTCCTAAATGACTAACCGCTTCCCTGGGACAATGCAGTCAAATGCTGGATGTAAGATGCTTTTCGGTGGAAAATGCAGGGAACAAGCAAACGTCATCAGACAATAGACAATAGGTGCAGGAGTAGGCCATTCGGCCCTATGAGCCAGCACCGCCATTCAATGTGATCATGGCTAATCATCCCCAATCAGTACCCCGTTCTTGCCTTCTCCCCATACCCCCTGCTTCCAAGAGCCCTATCTAGCTCTCTCTAGAAAGTATCCAGAGAACCGGCCTCCACTGCCATCTGAGGCAGAGAATTCCACAGACTCACAACACTTTATGAGAAAAAGTTTCCTCATCCCCGTTCTAAATAGCTTACCCCTTATTCTTAAACTGTGGCCCAAGGTCAGGATTGAACATAGAAACATAGAAAATAGGTGCAGGAGTAGGCCATTCGGCCCTTCGAGCCAGCACCGCCATTCAATACGATCATGGTTGATCATCCAAAATCTGTACCCCGTTCCGGCTTTTTCCCCATATCCCCTGATTACACCTAAGAGCTAAATCTAACTCTCTCATGAAAGCATCCAGTGAATTGGCCTCCACCGCCTTCCGTGGCAGAGAATTCCACAGATTCACAACTCTCTGGGTGAAAATGTATTTCCTCATCTCAGTCCTAAATGGCCTACCCCTTATTCTTAAACTGTGTGCCCCCTGGTTCTGGACTCCCCTAACATCGGGAATATTTTTTATGCATCTAGCCTGTCCAATCCTCTAAGAATTGTATATGTTTCTAATAAGATATCCTCTCATCCTTCTAATTTCCAGCAAATCCAAGCCCAGTCAACCCATTCTTTCATCATACCCCAGCCGCCATCTCGGGAATTAACCTGGTGAACATACGCTGCACTCCCTCAATGGTAATAATGTCCTTCCTCAAATTAGAACCCGGGTATGTGGCGCGGTGAGGCAGTGGCTCTGCCCACTGCTGGCTGAAGCTCACTTCCTTTCCTGACCCAGGCCCTACAGTCTTTTAACACCCTTGTTGGACGGTACTGAGGAATGGGTATGATGGAGGCCTGATTTACAATCCGGGGCGTGAAAATTCACGTAACTGGAATTAGGACTTTGAATTTGTATGGACCTTTCTAATTGGAGCAAGTTTGCTCCGTATTAAGCACCAAGCATGGTTGGAGGTAAAAAGTGACCGATTTATTTTAGTTTAGTTTATAAATACAGCGCAGAAACAGGCCCTTCGGCCCACCGAGTCCGTGCCGACTGGCGATCCCAGCACATTAGCACTATTCTACACACACTAGGGACAATTTGCAATTTTACCGAAGCCAATTAACTTGTAAACCTGCACGTCTTTGGAGTGTGGGAGGAAACCAGTGCTCCCTGGGGAAAACCCACGCAGGTCACGGGGATAAGGTACAAACTTCGTACAGACAGCGCCCGCAGTCAGGGCCGACCCCGGTCTCGGGTGTTGTAAGGCAGCAACACTACCGCAGTGCCACCCTGTCTGTAAAATGTTTTTACCTCTTCAGTGAGCAACGCCAACTCCCTTTTCTCATCACTTTGTTTATTTTTCTTGCAGTGAGCAACAAGTTCTGTGAAGACTGGATTCCTTCCTTTTTAAACATCCAAGAGACTGGCAACCCTTTCCTCATCCGGCAGATTCTGGAGAATTTTAAATTAAAGGTGACATGGTCTAAGATTCAAGTTGCTTTTCCTGTCCACATTAGCTGTTCCTTATTGTACAGGTGTAAGATGGAACTGCAGAGACTGGTTTAAACCAAAGGTAGACACAAAGTGCTGGAGTAACTCAGCGGGACAGGCAGCATCTCTGAAGAGAAGGAATGGGTGACGTTTCGGGTCGAGACCCTTCTTCAGACTGCTAATACGGTCCATAAATAATCGTCAAACTCACACATCTTTCTGTCCTCGGTCTCCTCCATTGTCAGAGTGAGGTTAAACGCAAATTGGAGGAACAGCATCTCATATCTCACTTGGGCAGCTTACAGCCCAGTGGTATTAATATTGATTTCTCTCTCCAGCTTCTCATTTTCACCCTTCAAACAGCTTACCATGACCTGTTTCCTTTATCATCAGCACTTTTTTGCATAGCTTTCATTCATTGTTCTTTCTCTCTCCACATCACCGTCTATATCTCTCGTTTCCCTTATCCCTAATCAGTCTGAAGAAGGGTCTCGACCCGAAACGTCACCCATGCCTTCTCTCCAGAGATGCTGCCTGTCCCGCTGAGTTACTCCAACATTTTGTGTCTACCTTATGGTCCAGGGCCTGGTGCTGGTCATGGGGTTCATACTGAGGGGGGAGTTAGACAATAGACAATAGGTGCAGGAGTAGGCCATTCGGCCCTTTGAGCCAGCACAGCCATTCAGTAGGCCATTATCTTTATCTAACTCTCTCTTGAAAGCATCCACAGAATTGGCCTCCACCGCCTACCGAGGCAGGGAATTCCACAGATTCACAACTCTCTGGGTGAAAAAGTTTCACCTTATCTCCGCTCTGAATGGCTTACCCCTTATTGAATGGCGGAGTAGACTTGATGGGCTGAATGCCCTCGTCCTGGACCTTCTGAAGGGCCTGTTTCCGTGCTGTGTGACGGCAATATCCACTTTAGTAGCAAAAACAGAAAGGCAGATTACTATCTAAATGGCGTCAAGTTGGGAAAAGGGGAAGTACAACGGGATCTGGGGGTCCTTGTACATCAGATGAAAGTAAGCATGCAGGTACAGCAGGCAGTGAAGAAAGCGAATGGCATGTTGGCCTTTATAACAAGAGGAATCGAACATAGGAGCAAAGAGGTTCTTCTGCAGTTGTACAGAGGCCTAGTGAGACCACACCTGGAGTATTGTGTGCAGTTTTGGTCCCCTAATTTGAGGAAGGACATCTTGCTATTGAGGGAGTGCAGCGTAGGTTTACAAGGTTAATTCCCGGGATGGCGGGACTGTCATGTGCTGAGAGAATGGAGCGGCTGGGCTTCTGGAGTTTAGAAGGATGAGAGGATCTCATTGAAACATATAAGATTGTTAAGGGCTCGGACACACTAGAGGCAGGAAACATGTTCCCGATGTTGCGGGAGTCCAGAACCAGGGGCCACAGTTTAAGAATAAGGAGTAAGCCATTTAGAACGGAGACGAGGAAACACTTTTTCTCACAGAGAGTTGTGAGTCTGTGGAATTCTCTCGCTCAGAGGGCGGTGGAGGCCGGTTCTCTGGATGTTTTCAAGAGAGAGCTAGATAGGGCTCTTAAAAATAGCAGAGTCAGGGGATATGGGGAGAAGGCAGGAACGGGGTACTGATTGGGGATGATCAGCCATGATCACATTGAATGGAGGTGCTGGCTCGAAGGGCCGAATGGCCTCCTCCTGCACCTATTGTCTATTGATAACAACAGGTTGCATGTTCTCACCTCCCGCTGGTCTCCCGCAGGCCATACAGGACATGAACAGCCTGAAGCGCTACATCCAGCAGGCCGAGAGCAACAACTACGCTCTCTTCAAGTGCTTCGTCTTCCTCAAAAACTGCGGCAACGGAGAGGTGCTGCTGCAGAACGTCAAGGTGGAGCAGGCTGAGATGCCCGAGGCACGCAGCGTGGTCAAGGTGCTGGAGGAATTCCTGCACGAGGAAGGAGTGCTTACCAGCCCCATCTAACCCACGGCTGCCCACCGGCTTTAACAAAGACTTTACAGTGTGTGTTGTGTTCGATCGCAGTCTCTCATGCTGTGTCCTTGTGTGGCATTGCATCTGACTGTTTACTGACAATAGTTAATAGGTGCAGGAGTAGGCCATTTGGCCCTTCGAGCCAGCACTGCCATTCAATGTGATCATGGCTGATCATCCCCAATTAGTACCCCGTTCCTGCCTTCTCCCCATATCCCCTGACTCCGCTATTTTTAAGAGCCCTATCTAACTCTCTCTTGAAAGTATCCAGAGAACTGACCTCCACCACCCTCTGAGGCAGAGAATTCCACAGACTCACCACTCTCTGTGAGAAAAATGTGTTTCCTCGTCTCCGTTCTAAATGGCTTACTCCTTATTCTTAAACTGTGGCCCCTGGTTCTGGACTCACCCAACATCGGGAACATGTTTCCTGCCTCTAGCGTGTCCAAGCCCTTAACAATCTTATAAGTTTCAATGTGATATCCTCTCATCCTTCTAAACTCCAGAGTGTACAAGCCCAGCTGCTCCATTCTCTCAGCATATGACAGTCCCGCCATCCCGGGAATTAACCTTGTAAACCTACGCTGCACTCCCTCAATAGCAAGAATGTCCGTCCTCAAATTAGGGGACCAAAACTGCACACAATACTCCAGGTGTGGTCTCAGTAGGGCTCTGTACAACTGCAGAAGGACCGCTTTGCTCCCATATTCGATTCCTCTTGTTATAAAGGCCAACATGTCATTCACTTTCTTCACTGCCTGCTGTACCTGCATGCTTACCTGGCATTTCATCTGACTGTTTACTGACATGTGTGTATTGTTGCGAAGTGCCGTGCGGAGAGTCTGTGGCACATGCAAGTCATCGTTAACATGTCGGGCAGCATTTGGTCTACAGTCGGCTGATTCCCTCCAAGGCTGCCGGCTGTGCTACAAACCCAGTCAGATCCGACGGTGAAAGTCACGCTTGTGTGGTTGGGACACACGCTTGGTAAACAAGGATTCTCACCTTAAACCAGGGAGAGGGCAGTAGAAACATAGAACATAGGTGCAGGAGTAGGCCATTTGGCCCTTCGAGCCAGCACCGCCCTTCAATATGATCGTGACTGATTATCCAGAATCAGTATCCCGTTCCTGCTTTTTCCCCATTATCCCTTGATTCCGTTAGCTCTAAGATCTAACTCTAACTCTAATTCTCTATTGAAAACATCCAGTTAATTGGCCCCCACTGCCTTCTGTGGCAGAGAATTCACAACTCTGGGTGAAAACGTTTGTCCTGATCTCTGTCCAAAATGGCCGACTCCCTTATCGAAGCACTTGTTTAGGTTGGACACCAAGGATGTGTAGTGACTAGTGAGAGATGTGGTTTGGCATTGTGGAACCTCATCACAACACGAGGAGAGAGGAGACAAGCAGAGGTCGTGTGGGAGATTGTACCCACTGACCAACACAATTCTCTGTCTCTGGGAGTCGCAAGGAACTGCAGGTGCTGGAATCTTGAGCAAAGCACAAAGCTCTGGAGGAACTCAGCAGGTCAGGCAGCATCCGTGGAGGGAATGGACAGCCCACGTTTCAGGCCGGGATCAGTCTGAAGAAAGGCCTCAACCTGAAACATTCCCTCCACAGATGCTGCCTGGCCCGCTGAGTTTCTCCAGCACTTTGTATTTTTCCCTGGGTTAACTTTTAGGGTGATTATGTTCTTTTTGGGGCTGAATGGGCTAGATTGGCTTTCGTAAAGATTCCTAACTGTTGTGGGGGAGGGGGAGAGGAAACGTGAGAGGGATGAGGGGAGAGAGATGAACAGAAAAGCAACTGCCATTTAAAAAAAAATGTAAAATGATCATTGGAAAATTTAGCACGATTAATTAATGGCCATATAATGAACCCAGTCATTTTCTTTCAGCTGTTGTTAACAGCGCTGTTCATCTGATTGCTTAGAAATGTGTAGGGAGCAGTTTTACTAAACATTATCAACCAGAGCACCTGACAAGTTCTTGAAGCTCCTGAGACCTCTCAAAGCAAAGACTTAAGGGCCTGTCGCACTTGCCGATAAACGTCAGTCAATCATGCCAGCAGCCGCCGAACAAAATCGCCAGGTGGGACAGGCCCTTTAAACGTCCACATTCCCAAACTTATCCACACTACAGTGCCTGCTATTAATCAATTGTAAATAGTTGCCCTGTGTTCTAGGATTCTCCTATTCATACGTCACTTTAAATCCACAATGTACTTCCTCTGGTTTGTTTTGATTCCAAATAAAGTTTTAATATTGGGTGTATTTTTCCTGTAATAATGCCTCTCACTAATACTGCTTCTGCCCGTATTATATCGGTCTGAAGAAGGGTCCTGACCCGAAACGTCGCCTATCCATTCCCTCCATGGATGCTGTCTGAGTCCAGGGCTGACAACTCTCACGCTTTCGGCGTGAGACTCACGCCCTGGAGCAATTTCTCACGCTCACGACCGAGTTCTCACGCTGAGTTCAGTCCCTGCGCAATTTGTCCCTTAGCGCCGCGTGCCAGGGATCTGTGCGGTCCGGGGAAGCGCGTCAGTTGGCGGCTGTGAGACGTCGCGCCTCTTGGTTGGATGTTCAGCCGCCGACTGCAGATCCAACCAAGCAGCCGGAGATGGAACTAACCAGGTGAATCAGTTGTAGATCGGGGGGGTGTTTCGGAATGGCCATAAATTAAGTATAAATACGAGGAGTCCTCAGTAGTGTGTTTAGATCTTTTGCAAACTGTTCCCAATATGCAATATACGGGGTTTCGGCCCGTAACCCGAAAAACCGCGTTTTTCTTTTCAATTTGTTGTTGCGGGGTCGGGGCAGGCGAGCCCACCTGAGAACTGCGGACAGTGCGAGTGTCCCGGGCCGTCGGAGGCGTCGGAAGCGCCGCTGCCGCGAGAGTCTCTGTGCCGAAGGGCTAGACTCTCAAAGGGAGGTGGAGAGAGGGGGGAAGGAGACAGGGAGACAGTGGGGAGAGAGGGGGGGGGGGGGGGTGAATGGAGAGAGAAGAGGGAGAGGGGAAAGAGGTAGGGGAGAAAGGGGGGGGGGGAGAGGGACGAGAGGGTGGGAGAGAGGTGGTAAAAGAGAGGAGGGAGAGGGGGAAGGAGAGAAACGGGAAAGAGAGATGGGGGGGACAAAGAGAAAGAGGAGATAAGAGACAGAGGAGAAAGAGAGGGGAGAGAGAGCCAGGGGGAGAGTGAGGTGGGAGGGAGATGGGGGAGAGAGAGGGGGAGAGAAGACGAGAGAAGGAAAGAGAGATGAGAGAGAGAGAGGGGGGGGGGAGTGAGAGGAGAGACAGAGAGAGGGGAGAGTGTGTGGAGGGGGAGATAGGGAGGGAGAAAGAGAGAGAAGGCAGAGAGAGGGACGCGAGGGGGAGAGAGATGGGGGAGAGACGGGGGGAGAAGAGGGGGAGAGAGAAGAAAGAGGGGAGAGAGAGTTAGGGGAGAGGGGGGGAGAGGAGGGGACGAGAGAGAGAGGGCAGAGTGAGGTGGGACGGAGAGGGGGGAGAGAGGAGAGAGGGAAGGGGAGAGAGTGAGGGGGAGACAGGGGAGAGAGGGGTGAGAGGAGAAACAGAGGGAGAGGAGAGAGAGGGGAAAGAGAGATGGAGGGAGAGAGAGAGGGGGGTTGAGAGGAGAGAGAGTGCAACCTGGAGGACAACCAGTGGCTGCTGGAAGTAAGTACCAAGCACTGGGTAGAAACGGTGGAAGATAGTGGACTTCAAATGGGGGTGGTTGGTGAAAGCATCCTGCTTGCCTGCTAGATTTTCACTTACTGTAACTGCAGGAAAAAGGTTCCCGATGTTGGGGGCGTTCAGAACCATGGGTCACAGTTTAAGAATAAAGGGGGGGCCAGTTAGGACTGAGATGAGAACAAACTTTCTTCACGCAGAGAGTTGTGAATCTGTGGAATTCTCTGCCACAGAAGGCAGTGCAGGCCAATTCACTGGATGTTTTCAAGAGAGGGTTACATTTAATTCTTGGGGCTAATAACATCAAGGGATATGGGGAAAAAACAGGAAAGAGGTACTGATTTTAGATGAATAACCATGATCATATTGAATGGCAGTGCTGGCTCGAAGGGCCGATGGCCTATTCCTGCACCTATTTTCTATGTTTCTATGCTTGAGTATATGGCAATAAAACTCGATCACTTGATTTTGAATCATTCATGCATGGTGGAGGTATAATGTAGTCATAGAGTGATACAGTGTGAAAACAGGCCCTTCGGTGCAACTTGCCCACACCCGCCAACATGTCCCAGCTACGCTACCTGCTTTTGGTCCATACCTCCAAACCTGTCCTATCCATGTAGCAGTCTAACTTTTTCTTAAATGTTGGGATGGTCCCTGCCTCAACTACCTCCTCTGGCAGCTTGTTCCATACACCCATCATCCTTTGTGTGGATAAAGTTACCTCTTAAAAATACAAAAAACATTGAAATCATACTTCTACAGTGCACTAAAACATGATTTAATACATCAAATTTCAAAATGTTCCTACCCTTGGAGGGGGGACATCCTTCTTCCACACCCTCTCCCCACTCGGTTGCTCCACTCCCTCACCGGGTACCCCCAAGGCCAGTGGTCAGTGATCGCACAGCCTCCCCCCTTTCAAAAATGCTCCAATCCAATTTAAAGCATATATATTGTATTCAAGTGTAAGTTCAAAGACTTGCTGCAGTATGCACCATATTGCACAATTCCAATGGGAGAGGGACACCCTCCTCACCCCTCCTCCCCCGGTTGCTATGCTCCCTCGGGCTTGGTCTCTCGCAATTTCTCACTCCCAACTCTCACCCAATGTTGGCAGCCCTGTGAGTCTGACCCGCCGATTTCTTCCTGCACTTTATGTTTTGCTCAGGATTCCAGCGTCTGCAGTTTCTTGAGTCATTGAAACATAGAAAATAGGTGCAGGAGGAGGCCATTCGGCCCTTCGAGCCAGCACCGCCATTCATTGTGATCATGGCTGATCGTCCCCTATCAATAACCCGTGCCTGCCTTCTCCCCATATCCCTTGACTCCACTAGCCCCTGAAGCTCTATCTAACTCTCTCTTAAACCCATCCAGTGACTTGGCCTCCACTGCCCTCTGTGGCAGGGAATTCCACAAATTCACAATTCTCTGGGTGAAAAAGTTTTTTCTCACCTCAGTATTAAACGACCTCCCCTTTATTCTAAGACTGTGGCCCTTGGTTCTCGACTCGCCCAACATTGGGAACATTTTTCCTGCATCTAGCTTGTCCAGTCCTTTTATAATTTTATGTTTCTATAAGATATCCCCTCATCCTTCTAAACTCCAGTGAATACAAGCCTAGTCTTTTCCTCATACGAGTCCCGCCATCCCAGGGATCAATCTCGTGAACCTACGCTGCACTGCCTCAATCACAAGGATGTCCTTCCTCAAATTAGTCCCTGTCCATCTTGTGTGTTTTTTCTCTCAAAAATATATTTCTGTTAAACAAAGGACTGCAGGTGCTAGTTTTTACCAAAGATAGACAAAGTGCTGAAGTAACTCAGCGGGCCTGGTGGCATCTCAGCAGAAAAAGGACAGTTGACGTTTCAATAGACAATAGGTGCAGGAGTAGGCCATTCGGCCCTTCGAGCCAGCACCGTCATTCAATGGGATCACGGCTGATCATCCCCAATCAGTACCCCGTTCCTGCCTTCTCCCCATATCCCTGACTCCACTATTTTTAAGAGCCCTATCTAGCTCTCTCTTGAAAGCATCCAGAGAACCGGCCTCCACGGCCCTCTGAGGCAGAGAATTCCACAGACTCACCACTCTCTGTGAGAAAAAGTGTTTCCTCGTCTCCGTTCTAAATGGCCTACTCCTTATGCTGTCCTCTCATGGAGGACGCCTGTGCCCCGTGACTTTGTTTAACGTGGGGAGACTGGTGCACAGACAGCGACCCCACGGTCCTTGACAGATCTGGGTCAGGATCCAGTGGCATGGAGTCCAAGACGACCGGAGACCCTTTTCTGCTGCAGCCTTCCCAGCCGTTGTGACGCTCCACTAAGGTCAGCCATCGTCCTCCGCCTGTTCCACCATTGAGGTCTCGGTTGGATCGCTCTTTGTCAGAGTCCTCAGCCTCGACCTTACTGCCATGGGGGGCCCTACCAGGAGCAGACGGCATCGCTCTCAGGATCTCAGGACCACACAAGCTTCTCCACCACGACAAGGTGACAATCCACGGTTAGCTAAGACTAACTTTCTCTTGAAAACATCCAGTGAATTGGCCTCCACTGCCTTCTGTGGCAGAGATTCCCCACATCCTCTCTCTTCACATTGTGTTTTTGATTTTTTGTCTTTGGATCGAATTCTGTTTTTAATTTGTGTATTGGTGATGTCTTTATTATTTATTTTATTCCGATTTTATGTTTTATTATTCTTGTAAATCTCTGTAAGGTGTCCTTGAGACTTTTGAAAGGCGCCCACAAATAAAATTTATTATTATTATTATTAGATATCTGGGATGAAAAATCTCATCTCTGTCCTAAATGACAATAAACTGAACTGACTACACAGTGGAACACAGATAATAATAATAATAATAATAATGGATGGGATTTATATAGCGCCTTTCTAATACTCAAGGCGCTTTACATCGCATTATTCATTCACTCCTCAGTCACACTCGGTGGTGGTAAGCTACTTCTGTAGCCACAGCTGCCCTGGGGCAGACTGACGGAAGCGTGGCTGCCAATCTGCGCCTAAAGCCCCTCCGACCACCACCAATCACTCACACACATTCACACACAGGCAAAGGTGGGTTGTGGACCTCAACTTGCACTCACTTAGGACAGCTGGAGGTAGTTGTGATCTAGGAGCACTCTGCCGTTCTCCCGGACAACCTCCACAAACATCGTTCCCCAGTTACATTCTGGAGTACAGTTAGGAGAAACGAACATGTCACGAAAATCCATTCCGATTGAAAAAACCCTTTAATGGTATTGCATTCCTGGAACGCTGGGATGATCAAATATTGCACATGGATACACAATACGCCTGCATCCCACAGCCAGCTTCATAGAAATATCCCCACCCACTCCCCAGAGAAAATCTGTTCACAGATTAGTTCATCCTTCTGCGTTTTCGCTAATTTAAAATCAACACTGCAGATTTTCAAATCCCTTCAAACATTTGTCATCATTGTATGTTCTGAGGGCAAGCAGGTTTTTTTCAATCAATCAATCAATCAGATTTATTCATCACATACACAATACACAATAAAGTGCAGTGAAATGAATTTGCCAGCAGCGGTACAATAAAAAACAACATACAATACACAATAAAAATGTAACACAAACATCCACCACAGCATTCATCACTTTGGTGGAAGGCACAAAGTATAGTCAGTCCTCCTCCATTGTTCCCCGTGGTCGGGGCCATAAACCTCCGCAGTCGCTGCTGCGGACAGCGAGATGTACAGGGCCTCTCGTCTGGAAGGTAAGTCCTGAATCGGTGCTTCCCTACCGGAGACCGTGGCTTCACAATGACGTAGGCCGCAGGCCGGCCGTTGGAGCTCTTCTCCAGGGATTCCCAGCGAGGGATCCCGCTCCGGATGGTAAGTCCCCGCCGCGCCCGCTGCTAGAAGCTCCGCAGACCGCGGCTTCAAGGAGTTGAAGGCCGCGGCCGACGGGTCGGAGCTCTTCTCCTCCCGGGGTCCCCAACGATGGATCCCAGGCTCCTGACACCGCGCCAGTGGCTAGAAGCTCCGCAGACCGCAGCTTCAGGCTGAACGGGCTAGCGATCGGAAAAAGGCCACGCAGCGCCCGCTGCTGTAGCTCCGGGCCCGACTCCAGGAAAGGGCCGCACCAATCCTTAGTGTTAGGCCACAAGGGAGGCGACATGGAAAAAGTCGACTCTCCGTGGAGGAGGCGACCAAAAGCGGTTTCCCCCTTACCCCCCCCCCCCTCACACAAGACACACCGAGAGACATTAAAACACACATTTGGACAGACTAAAAAAAACAAAAAAAGTTGAAATGACTAACACGCTGCTGGCAGGGCAGCTGTCTCTCAGCGCCCCCACCGACCAGGTCTTTTGTTTAGAGTGGCGTAATTGTCCATAAATTAAGATTTATTAACTAGACAGACCATTTCATCTCCAGACTATCATCGTTAACTTATTTACAGAGTATGTACATTATAAGGTGATATGAACAGGTGTTATTTGGCACTTGGACACCAGGTGGGTATTATTAAAAAGTACAAAAAGGCAGACGGGCAGATAGAAACGTAGAAAGTAGGTGGAGTTGGCCATTCGACCCTTCGAGCACAATATGATCATGTACCCCGTTCCTGCTTTTTCCCCATAACCTTTGATTCCGTTAGCCCTAGAGAATGAAATCTAACTCTCTGGTGAAAACATCCAATGAATTGGATGATGTGTTTGGGCCATTTTCTGTGTCCCTGAACAGTCTACGCTACCGATACTAATGGTGTTCGCTGTGGTGCTATCTCTCTGTTAAAAAGACTACAATGCAACATTGTTGGGTCCAGAGTTCAAGGAGTTACTTCCTCCTCTCTCTCCTGCAGGTGAGACCTCCGAGAGTAATGTATCGTCGCAGTTACCTCCCCAGAATGGGAGGTGTAGTCTTTGGTCACTGACATCCAAACTCCTGCATACTCCATTAACCTGCAGTACAATAGACAATAGGTGCAGGAGTAGGCCATTCAGCCCTTCGAGCCAGCACTGCCATTCAATGTGATCATGGCTGATCATCCACAATCAGTACCCCGTTCCTGCCTTCTCCCCATATCCCCTGACTCTGCTATCTTTAAGAGCCCTATCTAGTTCTCTCTTGAAAGTATCCAGAGAACCGGCCTCCACCGCCCTCTGAGGCAGAGAATTCCACAGACTCCCAACTCTCTGTGTGAAGAAGCGTTTCCTCGTCTCCGTTCCAAATGGCTTACTCCTTATTCTTAAACTGTGGCCCCTGGTTCTGGACCCCCAACATCGGGAACATGTTTCCTGCCTCCAACATGTCCAAACCCTTAACAATCTGATATGTTTCAATAAGATCCCCTCTCATTCTTACAAGCCCAGTCGCTCCATTCTCTCAGCATATGACAGTCCCGCCATCCCGGGAATTAACCTTGTAAACCTACGCTGCACTCCCTCAATAGCAACAATGTCCTTCCTCAAATTAGAGGACCAAAACTGCACACAATACTCCAAGTGTAGTCTCACACGGGCCCTATATAGCTGCAGAAGGACCTCTTTGCACCTATACTCAACTCCTCTTGTTATGAGGGCCAACATGCCATTCACTTTCTTCACTGCTTGCTGTACCTGCATGATTACTTTCATTGACTGATGACCAAGGACTCCAGATCCCGTTGTACTTCCCCATTTCCTAACATGACACCATTTAGATAATAATCTGCCTTCCTGTTTTTGCTACCAAAGTGGTTAACCTCACATTTATCCGCATGAATCTGCATCTGCCCACTCACCCAACCTGCCCAAGTCAGCCTGCATTCTCATAGCATCCTCCTCACAGTTCACACTGCCACCCAGCTTTGTGTCATCTGCAAATTAGCTAATGTTACTTTGAATCCCTTCATCCAAATCATTGGTCACTGCCTGCCATTACATATCCCTTCTCTCACCAAAGCAGGATGCAACCCCTTAACTTTAAATTGGGATGCGAGAGTCTCCAGGCAGACGTGCGACTGGGCAGAGCTTGGATCAATCTACTTGTAGGGTGACGGGCTGGCAGAGTTGCCTCTTCCACCAGGGGACCTGCTGGAGATGCTTCATACCGTCAGTCTTCAGAGTCAACAATCCCCTTCTGCTCGGTTGGAAGGGAAGAGTGGTCACGTGTGATAAAAAATATAATTCAGCATATTCGATCAACTATCAACAATGATTCAAAACAAACCGGGGGCGGGCATGTGAACTGGAGCTCCTGAAGGTATCTAATTCCTTATCAGATGTTACTGTGGTCACATCTCGATGTGACAAAGTGCTGGAGTAACTCAGTAGGTCAGGCAGCATCTCTGGAGGACATGGATAAGGCGACGTTTCATACTGGGACCCTTCTTTGGACTTTGACCGAGAAAGTCACCTTATCAATGTTACTCCAGCATTGGGTCTTTTGACCAGCGTCCACATCTGGTTTTGGTTTGCAGAGTCGAATCGAACGGCAATCCATTCACACATCCCGTGCACGTATGTCCGATTGTTTGAATCAATGCAGAGGGAGGGTCCTTGGTCACCTGGGCTGTGGCTCATGTCTAGACTGGAGGGAGCAGCCGGCTGTCCAGGAGACCATAGGCAAAGATGTTCCACAGGACGGCAAAGGACACGAAGATGAGATAGACGATGACAAAGATCCACCAGAGGGACTGCTCGTGGAGTTTCTGCTCGTAGTTCTTGAGGATCACCACCCCCAGGGTGATGCCCACCATCACCCCCCCCAGGTGGCAGGCGAAGCTGGGGTGGGCACAGGATGGGTGGGCGGGCGGGCGAAACCGCAGCCAGACCGCACGGCCAAACTCCAGGCTCACTGCAAGGCAAAGACATAGAAACATAGAAAATTGGTGCGGGGGAGGCCATTCGGCCCTTCGAGCCAGCACCACCATTTATTGTGATCATGGCTGATCATCCCCAATCAATAACCTGTGCCTGCCTTCTCCCCATATCCCTTGATTCCACTAGCCCCTAGAGCTCTACCTAAAGGGCCTACGTGTCCTTGGCACGCGTTGAGCCGTGATGGTCCGGCGAAGGTCGGGCGCGATTCCATGCATACGCACAGCCGTCCGGAGCACGTGACGTCATTTGAAGATGGACACCAAGCTGGAGTAACTCAGCGGAACCGGCAGCATCTCTGGAGAGAAGCCATGGGTGACGTTTCGTGTCGAGACCCTTCTTCAGTCTCGACACCTGACACAAGCCAGACCTGTGCCTTCTCAGCCCCCCCCCCACGTCATGCAGCGCGGAAACAGGCCCTTCGGCCCACCTCATCCATGCCCACCAAGATGCCCCGTCTAAGCTGATCCCATTTGCCTACGTTTGGTCCCAATCCCTCCAAGCCTCCCCTCCCCCCATGTCACCGTATCCTGGTACATGTGACATGTTTCATTCATCTTATTGAAACGTATAAGATTATTAAGGGTTTGGACACGCTTGAGGCAGGAAACATGTTCCCGATGTTGGGGGAGTCCAGAACCAGGGACCACAGTTTAAGAATAAGGGGTGATTCATTTAGAACGGATACGAGGAAACACTTTTCTCTCAGAAAGTAGTGAGTCTGTGGAATTCTCTGCCTCAGAGGGCGGTGGAGGCTGGTTCTCTGGATATTTTCAAGAGAGAGCTCGATAGGGCTCTTAAAGACAGCGGAGTCACGGGAATATGGGGAGAAGGCAGGACCGGGGTACTGATTGGGGATGATCAGCCATGATCACTCGAAGGGCTGGCTCGAAGGGCCAAATGGCCTACTCCTGCACCTATTGTCTATTATCTATGTGACAATATTAAAAATAAATCAACACTGACCATGGTTAGAAGTCACACACTGTACTGGAGTAGCTCAGTGGGTCAGGCAGCATCTCGGGAATGTGAAGAAGGGCCCTGACCCGAAACGTCACCTAAGATGCTGCCTGACCTGCTGAGTTATGCCAGCATTTTGTGTGTATCTCAGGAGGACCTGGATAGATGAGGTTTTGGGTCGGGACCATTCTTGTAGGGGAGAGGGGGAGGAAAGCTGGAAGAGAGTTGTCAGGAAAGATATTGTCAAGCTTGAATGGGTTCAGGGAAGACATTTGCACGTGACAATAAACTCAACTGAAAACTAAATAGAGGTATGAAACGGTACAAAGAACAAAAGAATGAAAGGTGTGAAAAGAACAAATCAAAGTCAGCAAGGATGATCGTGGAAAGGTGGAGCCCACAATGGTTCATTGTTGGCTGCGGAAGAGGTGATAATGAGGGGGTAGGAACAATGAAACTGAACAGGACGGCAGTGACACTAGGATGACTAGGGTGGGGGAGGGACGGAGAGAGAGTGGATGCAAGGGTTACGGGAAATTAGAGAAATCAATATTCATACCGCTGGGCTGTGAGATGCACAAGCGAAATATGAGATGCTGTTCCTCCAATTTGCGTTTGGCCTCACGCTGACACCGAGCTGGCTGCTTTGTTAGGCTCAGTGATACTCCCCGAGCCATCAAAGCACTGCACTGATTGTGAATTGGATGCAATATTTCAGCTGCTGTCGTGGCTAAATCTCAAGAGTGTCACCACCAGACCATGATTCACCAAGTCCTGACCCAAAGGCTGACAGCAGATGATATGTAGTCCCACTTGTTCAGGCATGCGCAACGCAGTTTCTTACACAAAAACAAGGACGTGGTGCTGAGGCTCTATAAGGCACTGGTCAGGCCGCCTTTTTGGAATATTGTGAGCAATTTTGGGCACCGTATCGGATGGCTCTGGAGAGGGTCCAGAGGAGGTTTACGAGAACGATCGCAGGTATTAGTAGGTTAACCTATGATGAGCGTTTGTCGGCACTGGGCCTTTACTCGCTGGAGTTTAGAAGAATGAGGGGGGGGGGGGATCTCATTGAAACATACAGGACAGTGAAAGGCTTGGATAGAGTGGATGTGGAGAGGATGTTTCCACTAATGGGGAGTCCAGGACTAGACGTCATAGCCTCAAAAGTATAGGACGTTCTTTTAGGAAGGAGATGAGGAGAAATTTCCTTAGTCAGAGGGTGGTGAATCTGTGGAATTAGAAACAGAAAATAGGTGCAGGAGGAGGCCATTCGGCCCTTCGAGCCAGCACCGCCATTCTCCAACACCTCCTCACTGTGATAGAAGGCAAAGTCTTATCTCTTCCCTTTGTCCTTCTCCCGCGGTCCAACTGCAGCGTCGAGGCGAACTGGGGCTCCGATTTTAAGCCCCCGGCGGGCGATGGTAAGTCATGGCTGATCGTCCCCAATCAATAACCCGTGCCTGCCTTCTCCCCATATCCCTTGACTCCACTAGCCCCTAGAGCTCTGTCTAACTCTCTCTTAAATCCATCCAGTGATTTGGCCTCCACTGCCCTCTGTGGCAGGGAATTCCATAAATTCACAACTCTCTGGGTGAAAAAGTTTTTTCTCACCTCAGTCTTAAATGACCTCCCCTTTATTCTAAGACTGTGGCCCCTGGTTCTGGACTCGCCCAACATTGGGAACATTTTTCCTGCATCTAGCTTGTCCAGTCCTTTTATAATTTTATATGTTTCTATAAGATGCCCCCTCATCCTTCTAAACTCCAGTGAATACAAGCCTAGTCTTATCAATTTTTCCTCATATGACAGTCCCGCCATCCCAGGGATCAACCTCGTGAACCTACGCTGCACTGCCTCAATCACAAGGATGTCCTTCCTCAAATTAGGAGACCAAAACTGTACACAATACTCCAGAAGGTACACAAAATTGCTGGCGAAACTCAGCGGGTGCAGCAGCATCTATGGAGCGAAGGAAATAGGCGACGTTTCGGGCCGAAACCCTTCTTCAGGCGCTGCCTCCTCTCTCCGGAGACAGTTTCACAACCTCCTCTCTAGCTCCATAGATGCTGCTGCACCCGCTGAGTTTCCCCAGCAATTTTGTGTACCTTCGATATTCCAGCATCTGCAGTTCCCTTTTGAACACAATACTCCAGATGTAGTCTCACCAGAGCCCTATACAACTGCAGAAGAACCTCTTTACTCCTATACTGAAATCCTCTTGTTATGAAGGCCAACATTCCATTAGCTTTCTTCACTGCCTGCTGTACCTGCACGCCAACTTTCAGTGACCGATGTACAAGGACGCCCAGGTCTCGCTGTACCTCCCCCTTACCTAAACTAACCCCATCAGCCGCCAAAGTGGATAACCTCACATTTATCTATATTATACTGCATCTGCCACGCATCTGCCCACTCACTCAACCTGTCCAGGTCACCCTGCAACTTCCTAACATCCTCTTCACAGTTCACACTGCCACCCAGCTTTGTGTCATCCGCAAACTTGCTAGTGTTGCTCCTAATTCCCTCTTCCAAATCATTAATATACATGGTAAACAGTTGCGGCCCCAACACCGAGCCTTGCGGCACTCCACTCGCCACTGCCTGCCATTCTGAAAAGGACCCGTTCACTCCTACTCTTTGCTTCCTGTCTACCAACCAATTTTCTATCCATGTCGACACCGTACCCCCAATACCATGTGCTCTAATTTTAGTCACCAGTCTCCTGTGCGGGACCTTATCAAAGGCTTTCTGAAAGTCTAGATACACTACATCCACTGGCACCCCTTCATCCATTTTACTTGTCACATCCTCGAAAAATTCCAGATGATTAGTCAAGCATGATTTCCCTTTCATAAATCCATGTTGACTTGGACTAATCATTTTACTGCTATCCAAATGCCCCATTATTACCTCTTTAATAATTGACCCCAGCATCTTTCCCACCACCGATGTCAGGCTAACTGGTCTGTAATTCCCCGTTTTCTCTCTCGCTCCTTTCTTGAAAAGTGGGATAACATTAGCTATCCTCCAATCCACAGGAACTGATCCTGAATCTATTGAACATTGGAAAATGATCACCAATGCATCCACTATTTCTCGAGCCACCTCCCTGAGGACCCTGGGATGCAGACCATCAGGCCCAGGGGATTTATCATCCTTCAATCCCATTAGCCTACCCAATACTATTTCTCGCCTAATGAAAATTTCTTTCAGTTCCTCTACCCCCTTAGATCCTCTGTCCTCCAGTACATCTGGGAGATTGTTTGTGTCTTCCTTAGTGACGACAGATCCGATGTACCTATTCAACTCTTCTGCCATTTCCTTGTTGCCCATAATAATTTCACCCGTGTCTGCCTTCAAGAGACCCACATTTGACTTTGCTACTCTTTTTTCCTTAACATATATAAAGAAGCTTTTACTGTCCTTCTTTATATTCCTGGCCAGCTTCCCCTCGTACTTCATCTTTTCAGCCCGTATTGCCCGTTTTGTTTCCTTCTGTTGTCCTATGAAAGTTTCCCAATCCTCTGGCTTCCGGCTACTCTTTGCTGTGTTATACATCTTTTCTTTTAGTTTTATTCTATCCCTAACTTCTCTTGTCAGCCACGGTTGCCTCCTACTCCCCTTAGAATCTTTCTTCCTTTTTGGAATGACATGATCCTGCGTCTTCTGGATTATGCCCAGAAATTCCTGCCATTGCTGTTCCACCGTCATTCCTGCTAGGATCCCTTTCCAGTCTACCTTGGCCAGGTCCCCTCTCATGCCTTCATAGTCCCCTTTGTTCAACTGCATCACTGACACTTCCGATTTAACGTTCTCCTTCTCAAATTGCAGATTAAAACTAATCATATTATGATCACTACCTCCAAGCGGTTCCTTTACCTCGAGTTCTCTTATCATATCTGGTTCATTGGACAACACTAAATCCTTTTTGCCACAGAAGGCTGTGGAGGCCAAGTCAAGATTTTTGATTAGTACGGGTGTCAGAGGTTATGGGGAGAAGGCAGGAGAATGGGGTTAGGAAGGAGAGCTAGATCAGCCATAATGAATGGCAGAGTAGACTTGATGGGAAGAATGACTTAAATCTACTCCTATCACTTATGACCAATACTTACTACAGATCATGGCTATTCCCATCCGGAAAAGCTTGAACTGACATCTCATTCCGGACCAATTCTGGAAAAAAAAAAATGATGAGTTTAGACTTTAGAGATAGGTGTGGCACAGTGGTAGAGTTGCTGCCTCACAGCGCCAGGGTCACCGGTTCAATCCTGACCATGGGTGCTGTCTCAACAGAGGGTGCTCCAGTTTCCTGCCACACTTCAAAGACGTGCAGATTTGTAGGTTAATTGGCTTCGGTAAAATTATAAATTGCCCATTGTGTGTACCATAGTGCTAGTGTATGGGGTGAACACTGGTCGGCGCAGACTCATAAGGTCATAAGTGATAGTAGAATTAGGCCATTCAATCATGGCTGATCTATCTCTCCCTCCTAACCCCATTCTCCTGCCTTCTCCCCATAACCTCTGACACCCGTACTAATCAAAAATCTATCTGTCTCTGCCTTAAAAATATCCACAAACGGCCTCCACAGCCTTCTGCGGCAAAGAATTCCACATTCACCACCATCTGGCCCAAAAAAAATATCCTCATCTCCTTCCAAAACGAACGTCCTTTAATTCGTAGGCTATGACCTCTAGTCTTAGACTCTCCCGCGCGAGACTCGCTGGGCCGAGGGGACTGTTTCTGCGCTGTATCTCTAAGCCAGGGGTCTCCAAACTTTTCAGCATGAGGGCCACATTATATATTTGGCACATTTTTGCGGGCCGTACACTCACTCACACACGCTCACACGCACACCACTCACACACACACACACCCACCCTCACTTACGCTCACACACACACTCACTCACACACACACACACAGAACCACCAACACACACTCACTCATACACACAATCTCACACTCATTCAGTTGCTCACACACATGCTCACTCACACTCACCCACACATGCTCACACACACACCCACCCACCCTCACACACATACGTTTGTTCACATACTCACTCTCACTCACACACAGACTCACTCACACGCTCACACACACCACCCACTCACCCACACCCACCCACACCCACTGTGGCCGACCTTCACTGTCTCCCCGGGGCCATCTCTAGGGTAACCTGTCAGCAGCTGCACACAAACCCTCAACTTGTTAGCCTACGGCAAACTGACGTGTACGTTCCCGCGCTACCACAGAACCTGCCGCACGGAACAAGAGTTGCTGCGGGCTGGATAAAATCTCGTGGCGGGCCGGATGTGGCCCGCGGGCCATAGTTTGGAGACCCCTGCTCCAAGCTAAGCTAAAGATTCAGGATGGAAACAGATCCATGCTGTACTGCTGCACTAATGTAGGATCGGAGTGGATGAGTAGTTGCTGGGGTCAGTGTGGATCTAGTGGGCCTATATCTGTGCTGTATCACACTACAACTATCAAATACAAAGCCAGTTATTCTGTGGTACAAACCTCACTGGATTCTTTTAAAGGAAGCCCTCCATCTCCAACTGGGGGGGGGGGGGGTCACAGTTTTAGAATAAAGGGTCGGCCATTTAGGTGAGGAAGAACTTTTTCACTCAGAGGTGAACATGTGGAATTCTCTGCTACAGAAGGCAGTGGAGGCCAATCACTTGGTGTTTTCAAGAGAGTTAGATTTAGCTCTAAGGGCTAACGGAATCAAGGGATATGGGGAGAAGGCAGGAACGGGGTACTGATTGTGGATGATCAGCCATGAGCACATTGAATGGCGGTGCTGGCTCGAAGGGCCGAATGGCCTACCCTTGCACCTATTTTTCTGTGTTTCTAACTCACTGTTAGAAACGTCCGCCACAGCTCACTGTAACAAACATTAAACACGAAGCCGCAGGGCTCAACGCAGTGAAATAGAGGCACAGGGAACTGCTGGAGATCTTTCTCATTGAGGCCCACGATTGATAATGAAAGGCCTGGATAGAGTGAGTGTGGAGATGATGTTTCCATTAGTGGGAGAGTCTAGGATCAGAGGGCACAGTCTCAGAATAAAAGTACGTACCTTCAGAATGGAGATGAGGAGGAATTTCTTTAGCCAGCGAAAGAACTGTTTGTTGTGAGCAGCCTTTGTTTTTTTTATTGGAGAGACAGCATGGAAACAGGCCCTTTGGCCCATCGAATCCACGCCTACCATCCGTCACCCATTCACACTAGTTCGGCACGGACTAGAGGGGTCGAGATGGCCTGTTTCCGTGCTGTAATTGTTATATGTTATATGGTTATTATCCCACTCATTTCCGACACACTAAGAATAGGTATGTTGCAAAGCCTACCTGAAGCGTCGTTGAAGATCTGCTGCTGAGGGTGTGCGCGATTTTGGCGCCGTTTAGAGGGGGCGGGTTTAAAACGCGATTTTCTCTAAGCTGTTCCAATCGAAAATGTTCAGCCTAGTTAATTATTAACGAAAAATCGCTGGAAGACCCCGTCGCAAAAGCCATTATTAGGTTTAAAGGCCTTGAATAATAGTTATAGTAGTTTAAAAATCAATCTCTAAACCCGCGACCGCCAGCAACCGCAGGGTCTCATAAAGCAAATAGCAGAAGTTAGGTTGTATATTTTTACATTAAAAAGGGCTTCTAAAGATCCATTTATACTAAGTTTAATATTGCGAGTAGCTCAATTTGGGCCCATTATATCGCGCAGTATTTTTCTCGGCATTTGAGGCACAAATCTACCGCAATGTGAACGTTCTAAACCAGCGCGTTCCACAGGGACCCACTGGAAAGCTGATTTAAATGGGCATTTATTTACAGCAATTAAACACTAAATTCCTTCCATTTGGCCTATAAATTAATGTAAATGAGATTTAAAAATCATGTTTTATTGTGAATTATTTGTGAATATTATTTGGACATTTAGGCTATTTAAAAATGTTAATAATTTATTAAGAAATGGATAGATGTTTAGATCTAGTAATTGAAGTCTGAAATTAGCTACAATTAGGTAACTAACTAATTATATGCTTTAATTTCAGGTCATCCAAGTAAGATTATTTTATATTTGTTTCAAAATGCTTCAATCTATCATAACTGAAAATTTCATTCAGTTCTCTTAATTTTTAAGAAAGTTATGGGCTTTTGACTGTTCACGATCACAGCTTTTTTGTTATGTCCATAGAAAATCAATAGGGAACAAGATGCTCATTTCCCAGTATGAAAATGGCCATAACTTTTTAAATACTTGAGATATGAAAGTGAATTAGGTGTCAAATTAAACTTATTTTTATGCTTTATCTGATGGGATAAATTACAGACTTGATTTTTAAAATCTCAAAATTTTGTAACATTGCTACTAAGAACAATTTACAGAGGGCCAATTAACCTGCAAACCCCCACGTCTTTGGGATGCGGGAGGAAACCAGAGCACCTGGAGGAAACCCACGTGGCCACAGGGAGAACGTGCAAATTCCACACAGACAGCGCCTGCGGTCAGGATTGAGCCGGGGTCTCTGGTGCGGTGAGGCAGCGGCTCCACCCGCTGCGCCACCGTGTCTCTGAGCCACTCTCTGATGCGGATCTTGAAAGCTACGGGTGCCGGCCTGCTGGGGGCTGGCGTGCAGATGTGCCGTGTTACCATGACGACGTTGGCCAGATGTGCGGAGACGAGGGCGTAGACTCCTCCAGAGGACCCGAACGCCGGGGCCGTCATGTCTGCCACCGACGTAGCCAGTGAACCTGAGGGGAGAAGGGAGAGGGTCAGAACGCAGCCTCCAGCAGCCAAAGTCTCATTCAATTATGTGTAGGACTGCAGATGCTGGTTTACACCAAAGATAGACACAAAATGCTGGAGTGGCTCAGCGGGTCAGCCAGCATCTCTGGAGAGAAGGAATGGGTGGAGACCTTTCATCAGACATTCAATTATCTTGTTTACGTTCAGGTTTATGGCTGTCCCATGTACCGAGGTACAGTGAAAAGCTGTCCAAGCAGATCACATACTATACGTAAATATAATCAAGTACCCAGAGGTAGATCAAAGGGGAAGATACAGAGTGCAGAATATAGTTCTCAGCATTGTAGCGCATCAGTTCCACAGACAAAGTCCAATGTCCGCAATGGGGTAGAGGTGAATCGGACAGTACCCTAGCTTATGGAAGGGCCGTTCAGAAGCCTGATAACAGAGGGGAAGAAGCTGTTCCTGAGTCTGGTGGTGCGCGCTTTCAAGCTCCTGTACCTTCTGCCGGACGGGAGCGGGGAGGAGGAGGAATGACCGGGGTGGGACAGGGACAAGTCTTTGATGATGTCGGCTGCTTTCCCGAGGCAGCGTGAAGTGTAGATGGGAGTCGATGGTGGGGAGTGTGGTCTGTGTGGGACTGGGCTACATCTACAATGGTGGGGAGTGTGGTCTGTGTGTGGGACTGGGCTACATCTACAATGGTGTGGTCTGTGTGGGACTGGGCTACATCTACAATGGTGGGGAGTGTGGTCTGTGTGATGGACTGGGCTACATCTACAATGGTGGGGAGTGTGGTCTGTGTGATGGACTGGGCTACATCTACAATGGTGGGGAGTGTGGTCTGTGTGGGACTGGGCTACATCTACAATGGTGGGGAGTGTGGTCTGTGTGATGGACTGGGCTACATCTACAATGGTGGGGAGTGTGGTCTGTGGGATGGACTGGGCTATATATACAACTTTCTTGTGGAGGTTTCAGAGTTCTACCCAAATCAAGCCGTCCAAAGTGTACATATACTGTACATGATAAAGTGGACGTCTCCATCTGGTTTGGGAACAGCTCTGCCCAGGACAGGAAGGCTCTGCAGAGAGTAGTGCGTTCGGCCGAACGCACTATGGGAACTACACTCATCCCCCTGCAGGACCTATTCACCAGGAGGTGCAGATCCAGAGCCAGCAAGATAATGAAGGACCCCTACCACCCCAGCAACGGACTGTTCCAGCTGCTACGGTCAGGCAAACGCCTCCGCTGTCACGCCACGAAAAAAGAGAGGATGAGACGGAGTTTCTTCCCACAGGCCATCAGGACTGTAAACTCTTATCTCACCAGAGACTCATTTACTGTTGTGTTGTGTCTTTTAATTTTTCTAAAATGTAAATACTGGTTGTGTTGTGTTGTGTTGTTCTGTTGTTCTGCACAATCCGCAGGCATTGCCACTTCCATTTCACTACATTTCTTGTATGCGTATGTGACAAATAAATTTGACTTGGCCTGAAAGGGAATAATGTTTAGTGCAAGATAAATTCCGATTAAAGATAGTGGGAGACTAGTCCAAGACTACCTCTAATAGTTGAGATTTCACTGGAGTTTAGAAGGATAAGGGGGTATCTTATAGAAACATATAAAATTATAAAAGGACTGGACAAGCTAGATGCAGGAAAAATGTTCCAAATGTTGGGCAAGTCCAGAACCAGGGGCCACAGTCTTATGCCCCTGTCCCACTTAGGAAACCTGAACGGAAACCTCTGGAGACTTTGCGCCTCACCCAAGGTTTCCGTGCGGTTCCCGGAGGTTTTTGTCAGTCTCCCTACCTGCTTCCACTACCTTCAACCTCCGGAAACCACCTGCAACCTCTGGGAAACGCACGGAAACCTTGGGTGGGGCGCAAAGTCTCCAGAGGTTTCCGTTCAGGTTTCCTAAGTGGGACAGGGGCATTTAGAATGAAGGGGAGGTCATTTAAGACTGAGGTGAGAAAAAACTTTTTCACCCAGAGAGTTGTGAATTTATGGAATTCTCTGCCACAGAGGGCAGTGGAGGCCAAGTCACTGGATGGATTAAGAGAGAGTTAGATAGAGCTCTAGGAGCTAGTGGAGTCAAGGGATATGGGGAGAAGGCAGGCACGGGTTATTGATAGGGGACGATCAGGCTTGATCACAATGAATGGCGATGCTGGCTCAAAGGGCCGAATGGCCTCTTCCTGCACCTATTTTCTACGTTTCTACGTTTCTATTAGATAAAACTGTCTAATACTTGAGATAAAACACTCTATAAATTCACCTTGTAAATTAATCATAGTCATTAAATTTATTGAATTTGTACAAGATTACTGACTATGATCTGTGTGTCTTGGAGTGGAAGATTGCAACCTTCACATGGTCCACCCGGTTTCGACTAATGCAATCAACCCGGCGTGCACAATCAAATAGAACAAGTTGTCCTACAACTTTAGGCTGTGCACGTCATACGCAAGAAGAAGATGTGTGTGTCTGAGTTTGTGAGACACAGGAAGGAAGAGGTTAACGGCTCTGTGTCGGTACATATGACAATTAAACACTCTGGACTCTCGAGGTGCTGAAGCTAATCTATTTCTGTCACCTTACAACGCTGATTGAAAATCGACCACCTCGTCTGTTCCGACAGGCTGGGGACATGCAGGGTCTTTGCTGAGAGACCTTTATTGACAAATGGATGCAACTCGCTGGAGTGCTGTGTCTGCTTCCCCCATTCACCATCGATCAGCAAGTGGATCAATGCAAGAACACCCAGGTCAGCACACAGTCTACTCTCACTCCAAAACATTCACATGGAATTATATAAGGAGCAAGCAAACCATTGGGATTAACGGACACATATTGGTGGTATTTATACTGTGTGTGTGTGTGTGTGTGTGTATATGTGCGTATGTATATGTGCGTGAATATGTGTGTGTTTATGTGCGTGTGTGTATGTGCGTGCGTGTGTATGTGCGTGTGTGTGTATGTGCTTGTGTGTGTGTGGGTGTGTATGTATGCGGTGTGTATGTGCGTGTGTATGTGCTTGTGTGTGTGTGCGTGTGCCCACTTTATTTTCTTGTTTATTATATTGTTTACAGTGTACTATGTTTTGATATTGTGTTGTGCTGCTGCTAGTATGAATTTTCATCCTTCTGTCTGGGACATACGACAATAAAACACTCGTGTTCTTAGTTTGGTTTAGTGATACAACGTGCAAACAGTCCCTTCGGCCCACCGAGTCCGTGCCGACTAACAATCAGCTTCTACACTAGTGTTATCCTACAGTCGGGACAATTTACAGAAGCCAATTAACCTACAAACCCGCACGTCTTTGGCATGTGGGAGGAAACCGCAGCATCCGGAGAAAACCCACGCAGAGTAACGCAGAACGTACAACCTCCGTACAGGCAGCGGCTGTAGTCAGGATCGAACCCGGGTCTCTGGCGCTGTGAGGCAGCAACTCTACCGCTGCGCCACCAAGGCGCCTCAGCCCATAGGTTTTCTCCTCTTTCCCAACTTTCCTCTAGGTGAACCTGTGCTGTCCATCTCAACTGAATGTGGGCACGGGGGCGCAGTGGGTGGAGCCGCTGCCTCACAGCACCAGAGACCCGGGTTCGATCCCCACCTCAGGTGCTGTCTGAGTGGAGCTTGCACGTTCTCCCTGTGACCACGTGGGTTTCCTCCGGGTGCTCTGGTTTCCTCCCACTTCCGAAAGATATGCAGGGTTTGTAGGTTAATTGGCCCTCTGTTAATTGTCCCCTAGTGTATAGGGAGTGGATGAGATTGTGGGATAACACAGAACTAGTGTGAACGGGACGATGAATCTGTATACTGTGGGCAGCTAGATTATAATCATATGTGGTCTTTGCTGGATGGTACTCAAACACAAATGTGTACAATGTGCACGGTGGCGCAGCGGTAGAGTTGCTGCTTTACAGCGCCAGAGACCAGGGTTCGATCCTGACTACGGGTGCTGTCTGTACGGAGTTTAAACGTTCCCCACCGTGACCTGCGTAGGTTTTTCCCCCCGAGATCTTCGGTTTCCTCCCACGACGTACAAGCTTGTTGGTTAATTTGCTTGGTTTATGTGTTAAAATTGTCCCTAGTGTGTGTAGGATAGTGTAAGTGTGCGAGGATCGCTGGTCGGAATGGTCTCGGTGGGCCGAAGGGCCTGTTTCCGCGCCGTATCTCTAAACTAAACCCTGGACTATGGAAGGATGGAGGGTGTGTTGCCGACCAGCAGTGCTGGGGTGAGGGTCCCAGTCGCCCACATATGCTCCAGTTTCTGCGTTAAGCTCTGGGCGAGTGCCGGAGACATCGGAGCCAGGCCGAGCAGCAAATGTTGCCGGGCAACGGGACCCGCAATCCACGTTACCTGCCAGGGCTCCGGTGAGGTAGATGAAGCCGATGCGGAGAGCGCCGTGAACCATCTCCAGCGGCACCCCCACCAGGAGCTGCAGCGTCACACTGAACCCCAGCTGCTCCACCCTGCAACACACAGGCCACTCAGTCAGTGTAGTTCCACCTGCCTAAACACAGGCCTCCCCCGCACCCGCCTCACCCTGACAAACACAGGCCTCCCCCACATCCCGCCTCACCCTGACAAACACAGGCCTCATTCTCCCTAACAGAGGCCTAAACACAGGCCTCCCCCGCAGCCCGCCTCACCATGACAAACACAGGCCTAAACACAGGCCTCCTCCGCACAGGCCTCAGCCTGACAAACATAGGCCTCCCACGCACCCTAACAGAGGCCTAAACACAGGCCTCACCCGCACCCTGCACAGGCCTCCATCCTAAACACAGGCCTTATCCTCCAATACACACATCCCGCTTGCTAATCAGGGGCCTTGTCCTGCTAAACATGGCCTCGCCTTCCCAAACACACCCATTGCCCTACCGATCACAGGCTAAAACCCAGGCTTCTCCCTGCTGAACAGGCCTTGGTTTGCTAAATATACGCCTAACCAGCCCCCGCCTCCACCCCCCCTCCTAAACACCAGACCCTAAGTTAAGCACAGGCCTCTGCTAGCAGGGGGGCAGTGTGCGGGGGGGGGGGTTGACAGCGTTGGGCTGGTGGGCAGGGGGGGGGAGAGGGACGGTACTCACCCCACGTGCACGAAGATGTAGCTGAGGTAACGCCAGGCCTGTGTGCGTAGCTGGGGCCGGTAGACCAGCGGGCTCCTCAGGTATGATGGGTGGCTCACCTGCAGAACCCACTTGTCCAGCACCAGCCCGTAGTAGATAAAGACAGCGACCTGTGGGACACAACACTCTGTCTTGTTGTTTGTAAGCTCGTGTAGAGATCAATGTGTGGAAACGAGGGGGAGTCTTGTGTAGTTGAAGGGTAGTGTGGCAGGGAGATGGAGACCTGGGGCGGGGGGTCATCGACACGGACCAGAGGATTCTAGAGGAGGGGGTCCGGGGCAGAGCCACCCACCCCCTTCCCACAGCAGATGCCACTTGTAAGGCCTGGACAGAGTGGATGTGGAGAGGGTGTTTCCACTAGTGGGAGTCGGGTCATTAACTTTCTCACTCCCAAATTAGGGACAAAAGGTCAAAATACGGGACAAATTCCCGACGGCAATTCGTTGACCGACTGGGCCATGGCTGGGTGAATGATGAGTTGGCCCGGGTGCTGGACTGCACACAAAGCCCAGCCGGCGGGCCAGCTGAGCAGTTTTGGCCCGGGCCGCGCGACATCGCGCGCAAAGTCCTGTGCCCCATCCAACTCATGATCGGCCATGAGAAGGAGGGGTGGTGGTGGTGCCGGCGGTAAGCGAAGGTCCGATGGTCGGACAGCTGGCCGGGCTGCTGACCGTCAGGGCCACGGGCGAGGCGCTGCTGCTGCACTCCATGGGGGGGGGGGCACTAAGTCGGGACGGGTGAGGCGGGGCCGGACGCACTGCTCTGACCCGACAGTCCCCTCGACCCAAGTAGTAGCGGTCAAATACGGGACAAGGGCGGTCCCGTACGGGACAAACCAATTTAGCCCAAAAAACTGGATATCCCGGCTAATATGGGACAGTTGGTAACACTACTATTGGGAGAGTCTAGGACTAGACTGTAGCCCCAGAATTAAAGGGCGTTCCTTTAGAAAGGAGAGGAGGGGGAATTTCTTTAGCCAGAGGGTGGTAAATCTGTGGAATTCATTGCCATTCATTGTACCAAGGACACAAAATGCTGGAGTAATTCAGCGGGTCAGGCCACATCTCTGGAGGACACGAATGGGCGACGTTTCGGGTCTGGACCCTTCCACAGATCGAAGAGTCTGAAGAAGGGTCCCGACCTGAAACGTCACCTATTCCTTCTCTCCAGAGATGCTGCCTGACCCGCTGAGTTACTCCTGCATTTTGTGTCCTTGGTATAAAACCAGCATCTACAGTTCATAAGTTCATATGTGATAGTAGCAGAATTAGGCCAATCGGCCCATCGAGTCTACTCCGCCGTTCAATCATGGCTGATCTATCTCTCCCTCCTAACCCCATTCTCCTGCCTTCTCCCCATAACCTCTGACCCCCGCACTAATCAAAAATCTATCTATCTATCTCTGCTGTAAATATATCCACTGACTTGGCCTTCTGTGGCAAAGAATTCCACAGATTCACCACCCTTGGATCATAGGTCAGCCACGAATGAGTGGCAGAGCGGTCTCGATGGGCCGAATGGCCTGCTTCAGCTGCTACGGCGTGTGAACTTGCCTCCAGGAGGGTGATGGTGATGATGAACCAGGGCGGCGGGCAGCAGGTGTAGGTGTCGTAGTACCAGCGACGGTCGGCGTGTCGAGGCAGGGTCTCGTACGCCACGTGTCGGACTAGCCGCCGGCCCAGGCTCAGCCCCCGCTCCTCCAGCAGCGAGTCGGAGCCACCTCTCCCCTTCCCCCGCTGCACGGCACGGCGGAAACTGCTGGAGCGCTTGTTGCTCATCTGTGGTCACGTACAGCACGGAAACCATCATCAAAACCTCCTCCCGCATCGATTACCGCAACTCCCTTTACACTGGCATCAGCCAATCTTCCCTGTCCCGCCTGCAACTGGTCCAAAACGCCGCAGGGAGACTCCTGACGGGCACCCGAAAAAGGGACCACATCACCCCGATCCTGGCCTCTCTCCACTGGCTCCCTGTGCAGTTCTGAATACATTTCAAGATCCTTCTTTATGTTTACAAAGCCCTCAACGGGTTTGCCCCCACCTACATCAAAAGTCTGCTTACCCACCACACCACCTCCAGGTCCCTCAGATCGGCCGACTTGGGGCTGCTGAACATCCCGCAGTCTAGGCATAAGCTCAGGGGCGACCGGGCCTTTGCGGTTGCAGCTCCTAGACTGTGGAACAGCATCCCCCTTCCCATCAGAACTGCCCCCTCCATCGACTACTTTAAGTCGAGACTTAAAACTCATCTTTACTCTCAAGCCTTTCTTGACGTCCTCTGAGGGAGGGCTACATGTATGTAGTGATGTATGTACTTAATCTATGAAACACTGTTGTATAACTTTAGTACCTCCACCAATGTAAAGCATTTTGGTCAACGAGAGTTGTTTTTTTAAATGTGCTATAGAAATAAAAGTGACTTGACTTGAACTGCAGACGCTGGTTTAAACCGAACAGCGACACAAAGTGTCGGAGTAACTCAGCCGGACAGGCAGCATCTCTGGAGAGAAGATATGGGTGACGTTTCGGGTCGAGCCCCTTCTCCAGACTAATGCCAGGGGAGTGGGAGATGATACATAGATAAGGAAGGTCAAGGTGTGAAAACATAACAAAGGGAATGGAGACCAAGATGTAGAATAGATCATTGATAGTTGGGAGAAGGTAACAACAAAGTAAACAGAGAACTCTGGCCGGAGAACTGGAAAGGGGGAGGGGAGGGGATGGAGAGAGAGGGAAAGCAAGGGTTATTTGAAGTTAGAGAAGTCAATGTTCATACCGCTGGTGTGTAATTAATGAGGTGCTGCTCCTCCAATTTGCGCTGGGCCTCACTCTGACAATGGAGGAGGCCCAGGACAGAAAGTTCAGTGTGGGAACGGGAAGTTGAAGTGTTTGGCCACCGGGAGATCATGTCCCAGCTACACTAGTCCCACCTGCCTGCACTTGGTCCATAGCCCTCCAAACCTGTCCTATCCAAGTACCTGTCTAACTGTTTCTTAAACGTTGGGATAGTCCCAGCCTCAACCACCTCCTCTGGCAGCTTGTTCCATACACTCACCACCCATTGTGTGAAAAAAGTTACCCCTCAGATTCCTATTAAGTCCAGGGAGTTTATACATAGAATAACAGATTCCTTGGCGTCATGAACTGGAAACTAATCAAAGATTTTGGGAGTTTATATATAGAATAACTGATATCCAGGAAGAGTTACTGCTGGAATCTAATCAAGAAATTCAGAGGGTTTATATATAGAATCACAGATATCCAGGAATGACTCGTATTTAGTTTAGTTTAGTGATACGGTATGGAAACATAGAAAAATAGGTGCAGGAGTAGGCCATTCGGCCATTCGAGCCAGCACTGCCAATCAATATGATCATGGCCCATCATCTAAAATCAGTGCCCCGTTCCTGCTTTATCCCAGAGTTGCTGCCTTACAGCGAATGCATCGCCGGAGACCCGGGTTCGATCCCGACTACGGGTGCTTTGTACGGACTTTGTACGTTCTCCCCGTGACCCGCGTAGGTTTTCTTCGAGATCTTCGGTTTCCTTCCACACTCCAAAGTCGTGCAGGTTTGTAGGTTAATTGGCTTGGTAAATGTAAAAAATGTCCCTAGTGGGTGTAGCATAGTGCTAACGTGCGGGGATTAGTTGGTCTAGGTGGACCGAAGGGCCTGTTTCCGCGCTGTATCTCTGAACTAAACTAAACTAAACAGCAATTGTGGAGATAATATAAAAGCAGAAACTGCTGGAAATATCTGGCAGGTCAGGCAGCATCTGTGGAAGTAGAGTTTAAGGTGGCCACCAGCGCAGGAGCGGCCTGCAGGCTCAACATGCACATCCTGAACAGCACAGTGGCGCAGCAATAGAATTGCTGCCTTACAGCGCCAGAGACTCAGGTTTGATCCTGACCACAGGTGCTGCCTGTGCTGAGTTTGCACGTCTCCCTGTGACCTAATTTGAGGAAGGACATTCTTGCTATTGAGGGAGTGCAGCATAGGTTCAGCGCAGGGACTGTCATATGTTGATAGAATGGAGCGGATGGGCTTGTATACTGTGGAATGTGAGTCTGTGGAATTCTCTGCCATTGTGGAGGCCGGTTCTCTGGATACTTTCAAGAGAGAGCAAGATTGGGCTCTTAAAGATAGCGGAGTCAGGGGATATGGGGAGAAGCAAGAACGGGGTACTGATTGGGGATGATCAGCCATGATCACAGTGAATGGCGGTGCTGGCTCGAAGGGCCAAATAGCCTACTCCTGCACCTATTGTCTATTGTCTATTTACCGCTTGGGTTTTCTCCGGGTGCTCCAGATACCACAAAGACGTGCAGGTTTATAGGTCAATTGGCTTTGGTAAAAATTGTCCCTGACGTGTGGGATAGAACTGGTGTGAACGGGTTGCTGATGGTCATAGAAACATAGAAAATAGTTGCAGGAGTAGGCCATTCGGCCCTTCGAGCCTGCACCGCCATTCAATATGATCATGGCTGATCATCCAACTCAGTATCCCGTACCTGCCTTCTCTCCATACCCCCTGATCCTCTTTAGCCACAAGGTCCACATCTAACTCCCTCTTAAATATAGCCAATGAACTGACCTCAACTACCTTCCGTGGCAGATAATTCCAGAGATTCACCACAAAATGTTTTTCTCATCTCGGTCCTAAAAGACTTCCCCCTTATCCTTAAACTGTGACCCCTTGTTCTGGACTTCCCCAACATCGGGAACAATCTTCCTGCATCTAGCCTGTTCAACCCCTTAAGAATGTTGTAAGTTTCTATAATATCCCCACTTAAAAAGTGGGGTTACATTAGCTACCCTCCAATCCTCAGGAACTACTCCAGAATCTAAAGAGTTTTGAAAAATTATCACTAATGCATCCACTAGTTCTGGGGCTACTTCCTTAAGTACTCTGGGTTGCAGCCTATCTGGTCGGCGTGGACTCAATGGGACAAAGGGCTTGTTTCTCTGAGACTAAAGCTCAGCGTTTTCGTCGCTCTGCCCGAGTCTGTCACTCACCAAGTTGACAAAGTCCTGGTAGCAGACCCTGCCCTGGGGGCTGTCGTCAGCCAGGGCCAGCAGAACCTGCAGCTTGTGGGCCTCCAGCTCCGAGCCTCGAGACCGCAGGAGGCCACGGAATGCCTCCGTGCTGATGTAGCCCGTGTTGCCGGGGTCAAACTGCCGGCAGAGCAAAGCAAACAGAGGTCAGAGCACGGCAGAGATCCCACTACAGCAGTGGCACGGCGGTGGATTCCCCCACCCTACCCCACCCTTCCCCCCTCTCCTGCCTACCCCACCCTCCCCTCCTCCCTCCACCCCCTCTCCTGCCTACCCCACCCTCCCCTCTCCCCTGCCTAGCCCACCCTCCCCTCCTCCCTCTCCCCTGCCTACTCCACCCTTCCCTGCCTACCCCACCCTCCCCTCCTCCCTCCACCCCCTCTCCTGCCTACCCAACCCTCCCCTCCCCCGCCCCTGCCTACCCCACCCTCCCCCCACCCCCTCTCCTGCCTACTCCAGCCTCCCCTCCCCTGCCTACCCCACCCTCCCCTCCCCCCTTACCTCCCCTCCCCCACCCTCCCACTGATTCCTTAGGGCAGCACGGTGGCGCAGCAGTTCAGTTTAGTTTACTGTCCCGTGTACCGAGGTACAGTGAAAAGCTTTTGTTGTGTGCTAACCAGTCAGCGGAAAGACAATACATGATTACAAT
Organism: Amblyraja radiata; assembly: GCF_010909765.2. Taxonomy (NCBI): domain Eukaryota; kingdom Metazoa; phylum Chordata; class Chondrichthyes; order Rajiformes; family Rajidae; genus Amblyraja; species Amblyraja radiata. The sequence goes on along the minus strand of NC_045981.1, from coordinate 34,830,455 downwards.
CGAGCTGTTTACAGCGTACAGATACATGATAAGGGAATAACGTTTAGTGCAAGGTAAAGCCAGCAAAGTCCGATCAAGGATAGTCCAAGGGTCACCAATGAAGTTGATAGTGGATGAGACAATAGTTAATAGGTGCAGGAGTAGGCCATTCGGCCCTTCGAGCCAGCACCGCCATTCAATGTGATCATGGCTGATCATCCCCAATCAGTGCCCCGTTCCTGCCTTCTCCCCATATTCCCTGACTCCGCTATTTTTAAGAGCCCTATTTAGCTCTCTCTTGAAAGCATCCAGAGAACCGGCCTCCACCGCCCTCTGAGGCAGAGAATTCCACAGACTCACCGCTCTCTGTGAGGAAAAATGTTTCCTCGTCTCCGTTCTAAATGGCTTACTCCTTATTCTTAAACGGTGGCCCCTGGTTCTGGACTCCCCCAACATCGGGAACATGTTTCCTGCCTCTAGCGTGTCCAAACCCTGAGGTAATGAGTTGCTTCCTCACAGCGCCAGAGACCCGGGTTCGATCCCCACCACGGGTGCTGTCTGTGTGTTGAGTTTGTATCTTCTCCCCGTGACCTGCGTGGGTTTTCTCCGGGCGCTCCGGTTTCCTCCCACACTCCAAAGACGTGCGGGTTTGTCGTTTAATTAACCAACCCGTACACTATCCCACACACCGGGGGACAATTTGAACCCAAATAACCTACAAACCCGCACGTCTTTGGAGTGTGGGAGGAAACCTGAGCGCCCGGAGAAAACCCACGCAGGTCACGGGGAGAAGGTACAAACTCTGTATAGACGGCACCCGTGGTCGGGATGGAACGCGGGTCTCTGGCGCTGTGAGGCTGCAACTCTATCGCTGCGCCACTCTAACGAATCGGAGGTCTGGGGGGGGGGGGGTGTATGTGTGCGGGGGGGGGTGAAGGGTGGATTTGGGGTCACAGGAGCGGGCGGGCTGAAGCAACATGACAGCTCCCTTGGTCTACACCGCCCGGCAGCATAGCCCCGAGAGAGGTGGGTGTTGGGCACACGCTGATGTGTGTCGACACCCGCGGTTGTACCTGTGACTTCCACACACCTTCCCAGTGAAAGTGTGGCAGCTCGTTCACGAGTGTGTCGTTCACTCTGTGTAAAAATAACACCAGGGACTTGGCAGACTTAAGGGGGGGGGGGGGGGGGGGGTGCAGTTTTTGTGAAACAGGGGCTCCTCATCCACTGACTCATCCCGGAGAGGGGCTGTGGGTGAGAGGTGGTCTCTTCCATCGAGTGGTACAGGGTGGAGGAGAGCTAGGGATCAGGACCCTTCTTCGGACCCTGGAACCAGACCCGAAATGTAACCCATCCGTGTCCTCCAGAGATGCTGCCTGACCCGCTGAGTTACTCCAGCACTCTGTGAAACGTCACCTATCCATGTTCTCCACAGATGCTGCCTGACCCGCTGAGTTACTCCCACTCTGTGAAACGTCACCTATCCATGTTCTCCACAGATGCTGCCTGACCTGCTGAGTTACTCCAGCACTCTGTGAAACGTCACCTATCCATGTTCTCCACAGATGCTGCCTGACCCGCTGAATTACTCCAGCACTCTGTGAAACGTCACCTATCCATGTTCTCCACAGATGCTGCCTGACCCGCTGAGTTACTCCCACACTCTGTGAAACGTCACCTATCCATGTTCTCCACAGATGCTGCCTGACCTGCTGAGTTACTCCAGCACTCTGTGAAACGTCACCTATCCATGTTCTCCACAGATGCTGCCTGACCCGCTGAATTACTCCAGCACTCTGTGAAACGTCACCTATCCATGTTCTCCACAGATGCTGCCTGACCCGCTGAGTTACTCCAGCACTCTGTGAAACGTCACCTATCCATGTTCTCCACAGATGCTGCCTGACCTGCTGAGTTACTCCAGCACTCTGTGAAACGTCACCTATCCATGTTCTCCACAGATGCTGCCTGACCCGCTGAGTTACTCCAGCACTCTGTGAAACGTCACCTATCCATGTTCTCCACAGATGCTGCCTGACCCGCTGAGTTACTCCAGCATTTTGTGTCTCATCTTCGGTGTAAACCAGCATCAACAGATCATAAGTGATAGGAGCAGAATTAGGCCATTCGGCCCATCACGTCTACTACACCATTCAATCAAGGCTGATCTATCTCTCCCTCTCAACCCCATTCCCCTGCTTTCTCCCCATAACCCTCGACTCCCGTACTAATCAATAATCTAACCGTAAAATTATCCATTGACTTGGCCTCCACGGGTTTGAAGATTTCCTCCTCTCCGACGAGAGTTCTGCAGCATCCTCTCCTCGCTGCCCCCCCCCCCCCCCCCCCCCCCCCTGTGATTCTACACCTCTACATCACCGTCTGTATCTCTCGTTTCCCTTTCCCCTGATTCTCAGTCTGGGGACCTTCCCCTTGATCATAGACAATAGACAATAGGTGCAGGAGTAGGCCATTCAGCCCTTCGAGCCAGCACCGCCATTCAATGTGATCATGGATGATCGTCCCCAATCAGTACCCTGTTCCTGCCTTCTCCCCATATCCCCTGACTCCGCTATCTTGAAGAGCCCCATCTAACTCTCTCTTGAAAGCATCCAGAGAACCGACCTCCACCGCCCTCCACAGACTCACCACTCTCTGTGAGAAAAAGTGTTTCCTCGTCTCCATTCTAAATGGCTTACGCCTTATTCTTAAACTGTGGCCCCTGGTTCTGGACTCGCCCAACATCGGGAACACGTTTCCTGCCTCTAGCGTGTCCAAGCCCTTAATATCTTCTATGTTTCAATGAGATTCCCTCTCAACGTTCTAAACTCCAGAGTGTACAAGCCCAGCCGCTCCATTCTCTTGGCATATGCCAGTCCCGCCATCCCGGGAATTAACCTTGTAAACCTACGCTGCACTCCCTCAATAGCAGGAATCTTCTGCATGGAACCCACAGTACACTCTGTCGCACTCCCAGTCTGAAGAAGGGTCTCAACCTAAAACGTCACCCATTCCTTCTCTCCAGAGATGTTGCCGGACCCGTGGAGTTACTCCAGCACTTCGTGTCTATCTTCGCTTTATCTGATCTTTAGTTTAGTTTAGTTTAGAGATACAGCGTGGAAACAGGCCCTTCGGCCCACCGAGCCCGCGCCGACCAGCGATCCCCGCACGCTAAAACTACCCTACACACACTAGGGACAATTTACACTTATACCAAGCCAATTAACCTACAAACCTGTACGTCTTTGGAGTTTGGGAGGAAACCGGAGCACCTGGAGAAAACCCACACAGGGCATGGGGAGAACGTTCAAACTCCGTACAGACAGCACCCGTAGTCGGGATCGAACCCGGGTCTCCGGCGCCACAAGCGCTGTAAGGCAGCAACGCTACCGCTGCGCCACCGTGCCGCTCTGTTTGGAGATCATGCAAAGAAGTCGCTGTTCATTGTACTTCTGTACACGTGACAAAAACAAACCTGAAGCTAATCTACATCGAGCTCCCAGAACCTGCGGTTAATGTGCAGGGAGGAACTGCAGATGTTGGTTTACACCGAAGATAAACACAAAATGCTGGAGTAACTCAGCGGGGCAGCCAGCATCTCTGGAGAGAAGGAATGGGTGACGTTCCGGGTCGAGACCCTTCACAGTCTGAAGAAGGAAGGACATTCTTGCTATTGAGGGAATGCAGCGCAGGTTCACAAGGTTAATTCCCGTGATGGCGGGACTGTCATACGCTGAGAGAATGGAGCGGCTGGGCTTGCATACTCTGGAATTTAGGATGAGAGGGGATCTTAATGAAACATATGCAATTATTAAGGGTTTGAACACGCTAGAGGCAGGAAACATGTTCCCGATGTTGGGGGAGTCCAGAACCAGGGGCCACACAGTTTAAGAATAAGGAGTAAGCCATTTAGAACGGAGATGAGGAAACACTTCTTCACACAGAGAGTGGTGAGTCTGTGGAATTCTCTGCATGGTTAAATGCATTTCGTTGTCTCTGTACTGTACACTGACAATGACAATTAAAATTGAATCTGAATCTGAATCAGAGGGCGGTGGAGGCCAGTTCTCTGGATACTTTCAAGAGAGGGCAAGAGAGGGCAAGATGGGGCTCTTAAAGATAGCGGAGTCAGGGGATATGGGGAGAAGGCAGGAACGGGGTACTGATTGGGGAGGATCAGCCAATATCACATTGAATGGCGATGCGGGCTCGAAGGGCCGAATGTCTCGACCCGAAACGTCACCCATTCCTTCTCTCCAGAGATGCTGCCTGATGATTAATGTTTGGAGACTCAGGGTGGGGGGGGGGGGGGGGCTTCTTGCACAGATAGTTTGTGGGATCGGACTGTGCAGAAAGGCTCCATTCATAAACCAGACCAAACAGCCCATCCCTCCCTCCCCGTTGCCCAGGGCAATGCCACAGCTGTGACCCGTGAGGTTGCCATGGTTTCACGATGGAGTGCGTTGGATTAAAGAGCCCCCTCCCCTCTCTCCCATGGTGGGGGGGGGGACCTTGGGCTTTGAGTGCCAGTGTCCCGGGAGCTGGGGTCAGCCGTGTAGAAAACAGCGATTAACATTTGAATGGTTTGCCAAAACGACAGCGGAACCTCAAACAAGCATCTGATGAACGCAGATCACTCAACCCCAACAAATGACACAAAGTGCCGGGTAACTCAGCGGGACAGGCAGCATCTCTGGAGAGAAGGAATGGGTGACGTTTCGGGTCGAGACCCTTCTTCAGACCGAGAGTCAGGGGAGAGGGAAACAAGAAATATAGAACACAGAAATTAAAGATATGCAACTGGACTGGGCTGGGTTGGACTGGGTTGGGCTTGGCTTGGCTTTGCTGGACTGGACCTTCACTGGAGTTTAGAAGGGTGAGGGGAGGGGGAATCTTATAGAAACATTTAAAATTATAAAAGGACTGGACAAGCTAGATGCACGAAAAATGTTCCCAATGTTGGGCGAGTCCAGAACCAGGGGCCACCGTCTTAGAATAAAGGGGAGGTCATTTAAGACTGAGGTGAGAACAAACTTTTTCACCCAGAGAGTTGTGAATTTATGGAATTCCCTGCCACAGAGGGCAGTGGAGGCCAAGTCACTGGATGGATTTAAGAGAGAGTTAGATAGAGCTCTAGGGGCTAGTGGAGTCAAGGGATATGGGGAGAAGGCAGGCACAAGTTATTGATAGGGGACGATCAGCCATGATCACTATGAATGGCGGTGCTGGCTCGAAGGGCCGAATGGCCTCCTGCTGCACCTATTTTCTATGTTTCTATGGACTGGACCAGGCTGGGCTGGGTTGGGCTGGGCTGGGCTGGGCTACATCTGTAGAAGTTGGTAAAACTTTGTTGGCGGTAATGGTGGCGCAGCAGTAGAGTTGCTGCCTTTTACAGTGAACGCAGCGCCGGAGACCCGGGTTCGATTCTGACTACGGGCGCTGTCTGTACGGAGTTTGTACGTTCTCCCCGTGACCTGTGTGGGTTTTCTCCGGGTGCTCCGGTTTCCACCCACACTCCAAAGACGTGCAGGTTTGTAGGTTAATTGGCTTGGTGTAAATGTAAAATTGTCCCTAGTGTGTGTGTAGGGTAGTGTTGATGTGCGGGGATCGCTGTGGAAGTGTTGCTGCTGCCTGTTTGGTCACAGGCTTGCGTCCTGCTATGGTTTACGCTGCGGCTTTGTATTCTTGTGAATAGCAAGTGAGAGGACTTGTGTTTGATGGGACAATGTGTCGAGGGGGAGAGGGATTGTATCGTTCTCAACCTCCTGCCCGCTGTACGGGTCGCAGCTGCTGTTTGCAAGGATGGCCTTGTCCAGCAGCCTTCATTATCCCCCCCCCCCCCACTCTTGGGGGGGGGGGGGGGAGGGTAAGGGGGTCTGTACTCTGGAGCTAAGGCTCGGCTGAAACCCCCCTCCCCCCCCCCCCCCCCCCAACACTTATTTACAGTCGGGCGGAGAGCAGGGACAGCTGCCTGCAGATTGCGTCTCACAAACAATCACAGAGGCCGGCTTGTGTTGTGGAGCCTCCCCCCCCCCCGCCATCTCCCCTCCTCTTGCAACCACCCTCCCCCTCCCCCTGCCATCTCCCCACTACCCTGCCCTCCCCCTCCACCCCTGCCCTCCCCCTGCCCTCTCCACACCCCCTCCCCCCCCCCCCACCCTATTCGGCCCATCGAGTGAGTCCCCTCCACCATTCAATCATAGCTGATCTCTGCCTCCTAATGCCATTTTCCTGCCTTCTCCCCATAACCCTTGACACCCATTCTAATCATGAAATTGTCTGTCAGGTTGTCGGCTGAACGGAAGCTGGAGTGGGGGTGGGGGGGGGGGGGGGGGGGGGGGGGGGGGGGGGATTTGACTGGACTGGGCTGGGTTTTGCTAGACTGGACCAGACTGGATTGGATTGGGCTGGACTGGACCCGGCTGGACTTCCTTAGTCAGTTCTACTGAATCTAGACTTCAGTCATTCTTGAACAAGCTTCAGTGAATGAATATTTAGTTTATTGTCACGTGTGCCGAGGTAGTGAAGTTTTTGGGGTGCTTACCAGTCAACGGAAAGATGATTCCAATCGAGCGGTCCACGGTGTACAGATACAGGATAAAGGGTAGAACGTTTAGTGCAAGATAAAGGCAGATTAAAGATAGTCCGAAGGTCTCCAATGAGGTGGCCAGGGGTGGGAGGTCAGGACCGCTCTCCAGTTGGTGTTTGGCTGTGTTGTCCGTCTCTGACCCTCCCACCCCTGTTAGACTCCCATCAGCAGCTGCCCATCCCTGACCCAGCGACCAGGTTTTATGGACATCTGTGTCGGAAGGAACTGCGGATGCTGGTTTAAACCGCGAATACACACAAAATGCTGGCGTAACTCAGCGGGCCAGGCGGCATCTCTGGAGAAAAAGAATAGGTGACTGAAGAAGGGTCTCGACTGGAAATGTCATCTATTCCTTTTCTCCAGAGATGCTGTCAGTTCCGCTGAGTTACTCCAGGCTTTTGTGTCTGCCTTCATGGACATTTGGACAGGTGCACGGAGACAAAAAGCTTGGATGGATATGCAGGCAAATGGGACCGGTGTGGATGGGTCGGCATGGACGGGTTGGGCCGAAGGGCCTGTTAATGCACAAGTGACCCCAACTGCCTCTGAACTGCAGATTTTCACCAGGTAAATATTACAGACCAATGTGTTCAGTTTTGGCCACCCCGCTATACACAAGGATGTTAATGAACTGGAATGAGCGCAGAGAAGATTTACGAAGGTGATTAGTTTAGTTTGGAGATACAGCATGGAAACAGGCCCTTCGGCCCATCGAGTCCATGCCAACCATCCATCACCAATCACGCAACAAAAGCTTTTCACTGTACCTCGATACACATGACACTGAACTGAACTGAATCCGTTCGCTATAGCTCTATAAGCAGAAGGTTCATATATAGAATAACTGATTTCTGAGAATGAGTACTGACTGGAATCCAATCAAGAGATTCAGAGGGTTTATATATAGAATCACAAATATCCAGGAATGAGTAGTTCTTAGTTTAGTTTAGTTTAGAGATACAGCAGGGAAGCAGGGCCTTCAGCCCATCTAGTCCACGCTGACCACACTAGTTCGATGTTATCTCACTTTCTCATCCACTCTCCACACACTCTGGGCCAATTTACAGAGGGCCAATTAACCTACAATCCTGCACGTCTTGGGATGTGGGGGGAAACTGGAACACCCGGAGGAAACCCACGCGGTCACAGGGAGAACGTGCAAACTCCACACAGATAGCACCCCGAGGTCGGTATCGAACCCAGGTCTCTCCCTGTGTGGGTTTGTGTCGGCAACAGTTCAGGAGGAGGGACAGGGAAAGGGATGGGCAGGGGGGCGGAGGGATGGGGAGGAAAAGGGATAAAAGACACTCACTTGGTCAAAGAGGACTTTCCAATGCTGCAGGAAAATGTAACGCCGGCATTCAGGAGAGGAGATAAAAACAGAATAAGGTTCAGCAGATGCATGGTATCTCTCTCTCTCACACACCATGACACACAACACACACACACCATGACACACACACACACACCATGACACACACACACACCATGACACACATGCACACACACCATGACACACACACACCATGACACACAACACACACACCATGACACACAACACACACACCATGACACACACACCATGACACACACACACGCACCATGACACACAACACACACACCATGACACACAACACACACACCATGACACACACGCACACACACCATGACACACACACACCATGACACACACACACGACACACACACACACGACACACACACACCATGACACACACACCATGACACACACACCATGACACACACACACACCATGACACACATGCACACACACCATGACACACACACACCATGACACACACACACACACCATGACACACAACACACACACCATGACACACAACACACACACCATGACACACACACACACCATGACACACACACACACACCATGACACACACACACGCACCATGACACACAACACACACACCATGACACACAACACACACACCATGACACACAACACACACACCATGACACACACGCACACACACCATGACACACACACACCATGACACACACACACACGACACACACACACCATGACACACACACACACGACACACACACACCATGACACACACACCATGACACACACACCATGACACACACACCATGACACACACACAATGACACACACACACACACACCAGGACACACACACAAACACACACACACCATGACACACACACACACACACACACCATGACACACACACCATGACACACACACACACCATGACACACACACACACAAACACTCTCTCACACACGCACGAGTGCATGAACTCACATCCTCAGTGCCCAAGGGCATTCCGCGGCCGGTTCCCGCTTCCACTCCACGTTGTGGCCGCGGCTTCCCGCCTTGTCTCTCGCTCTCCTCCATCTCAGCCCCGGCCCGGCCCGGCCCGGTTCACCCACACTGGCGCCGGTCCATCCCCCGCCCCCCACACCAGGCGGCGGAGAGTGTGTCAGAAGGAACTGCAGATGCTGGTTGAAACCAAAGAAAGACACAAAATGCTGGAGTAACTCAGCGGGACAGGCAGCAACTCTGGAGAGAAGCAATGGGTGACGTTTCGGGTCGAGACCCTTCTTCAGATCAAAGATCATAGAGGCTTGTTAGTATCTTTGCTTCAGACTGGTTTGGGATAAGGGAAACGAGAGATATAGACGGTGATGTGGAGAGATACAGAACAACGAATGAAAGATATTGCAAAAAAGTGCTGATGATAAAGGAAACAGGCCATTGCAAGCTGTTTATAGCAAAGTTACTTCTATGATCTTTGGTTTGTAGGGTGAAAATGCGAAGCTAATGCGACTTGGGTGGGGGAGGGATAGAGAAAGGAAAGACTGGGCTGCAAGCTGCCCAAGCGAAATATGAAATACTGTTCCTCCAATTTGCGTTTAGCCTCACTCTTGACAGTGGAGGAGACTAAGGACAGGAAGGTCTGTGCAGGAATGGGAAGGAGAATTAAAGTGTCCAGCAACCGGGAGATCAGGTAGGTTCAGGCGGGCTGAGCGATGGTGTTCCCGGCCCGGGATGCGGTCAGTTCACGAACAGTTTCCCAAACATGAAGCAAGGACTAACAAACGGCCGCTGTTGACCCGAGAAACTTGGATCTGTATTAAAGTTGCGACGATCGCAATCTCTTGGCAACTGGTCACACTCTGCCCCTTCCTTCCCCCGGCTAGTAAAACCCCTCTCTCCCTGCTTAGTAACCCCTCTCTCCCCGACTAGTTAACCCCTCTCTCCCCGGTTAATAACCCATCTCTCCCCGGTTAATAACCCATCTCTCCCCGGTTAATAACCCCTCTCTCCCCGGTTAATAACCCCTCTCTCCCCGGCTAGTAAAACCCCTCTCTCCCCGGCTAGTAACCCCTCTCTCCCCGGTTAGTAACCCCTCTCTCCCCGGTTAGTAACCCCTCTCTCCCCGGCTAGTAAAACCCCTCTCTCCCCGGCTAGTAAAACCCCTCTCTCCCCGGTTAGTAACCCCTCTCTCCCCGGTTAATAACCCATCTCTCCCCGGTTAATAACCCATCTCTCCCCGGCTAGTAAAACCCCTCTCTCCCCGGCTAGTAACCCCTCTCTCCCCGGCTAGTAAAACCCCTCTCTCCCCGGCTAGTAACCCCTCTCTCCCCGGTTAGTAACCCCTCTCTCCCCGGCTAGTAAAACCCCCTCTCTCCCCGGTTAGTAACCCCTCTCTCCCCGGCTGGTAAAACCCCTCTCTCCCCGGCTAGTAAAACCCCTCTCTCCCCGGTTAGTAACCCCTCTCTCCCCGGCTAGTAACCCCTCTCTCCCCGGCTGGTAAAACCCTTCTCTCCCCGGTTAGTAACCCCTCTCTCCCCGGCTAGTAACCCCTCTCTCCCCGGCTGGTAAAACCCTTCTCTCCCCGGTTAGTAACCCTTCTCTCCCCGGCTAGTTAACCCCAGCCAGGTTAGTGAAGAAGCCGAGACTTGCCTGTACTCACTTTTCACTCCCCGAATCCGCTCCTCCTGTAGCGAAGAGGCGACACTGTAGCAAATTGCTGTAACAATCTCTGCAGCAAATGAGCCGGGGAGAGAGGTCCCGTGTGAAACGCGGTGAGAGGCGCAGGTCTCTACACACCCTCTCTGAACTGTACATCACCCTCCTCCCTCCCTCCCTCCCCCCACCCTTTCTGAATCAATTAAACCACAGCATCCCACACACACACGGTTGCCTGAGAAGATGAAGCAGCGAGCGCATAGATTATCTGCCTGGACAATTGACATATTTAGTTTCCTCCTGCATCTGCCACCGAGCTGCTCTCCCCACGGATAAATGCAACGATATCGAACAGTCAGTCCATCACCGGGCAACAAGGGTCCCGACCAGAGACGTCACCCAGTGGAAACAAGGAACCGCAGATGCTAGTTTAAACCAAAAATAGACACAAAGACACAACAAAAACGTGCCCTTCTCACACGTAGGCACAAAAAAAGTTGGAAGGTAGACAAAGTGCTGGAGAAACTCAGCGGGAGAAAAAGGTAACGGGTGCTATTTCGGGTCGAGACCCTTCCCCCCCCAGTCTGAGAAACGTCGCCTATCCATGTTCTCCAGAGATGCTGCCTGACCCGCAGAGTTACTCCAGCACATAGTGTCATTCCACTGGACCAGGCCCTTCGGCCCACAATGTCCGTGCCGAAAAGATGCCAAATTAAACTAATCTCATCTGCCTAAACATAATCCATACCCCACCCCTCCCCCCTTCCCTGTAGATACATCTAAATTATTCTTAAACGTCCCCCCCCCCCCCTTAGCAGCGCCCCACCTGTGTAAAAACCTGCACATCTCATAAGAAATAGTAGAATTAGGCCATTCAGGCCATTCGGCCCATTAATTCTACTACGCCATTCAATCACGGCTGATCTATCTCTCCCTCCTAACCCCATTCTCCTGCCTTCTCCTCTTAACCCCTGACAACCCGCACTAATCAAGAATCTATCTATCTTTGCCTTAAAAATATCCACTGACTTGGACTCCGTAACCTTCTGTGGCAAGAATCCCCCAGATTCACCACCCTCTGGCGAAAGGACCCCCTGATTCCTTTTGAAGGGTCTCGACCAGAAACGTCACCCATTGCTTCTCTCCACAGATGCTGCCTGTCCCGCTGAGTTACTCCAGCATTTTGTATCTATACTTTCCAACCACCTTGCCTCTTTTCATTAATTCTGCAGCAGAACAAACAAACGGCAAGCAAGAATTTAATTTGTCCTATCTGGGACACATGACAATAAACTCTCTTGACTTGACTTGATTTAGTTTAGTTTAGTTTAGTTCAGAGAAAAGGCCCTTCGGCCCGCGCCGACCTGCGATCACCCCGCACACTAAAGGGGCTGTCCCACTGCGGGAACCTAATTGGCGAGTTTAGGAGCGTTTGAAGAAATGTCATGTTGAAGACCTCTTTCGACTATGTAGAAGACCTCCTTCGACCTCCTTCAACTATGTTGAAGACTAGCTTCAACTAGCTTCGGGAAAATTGGACACCGAACAGTGGAGAGTGAAGACAACCTCCTTCGATCTCCTTCGACCTCCCTTCGACTATGTTGACTATCTACGACTACCCTCAATTACCTACAACTAACATGCCAACCTACTACGACCTACTTTGACTAAACCTACGAGTAAAAAAAGTATTGATTTTTTCCATGGCGACCTTTTTTTACTCGCGGGCTCTTTTCAACACGTTGAAAAATACGCCGCGACCTAGCTGAGGCCTCGAGTACACGGGGACTACTTTCGAGCATGAAGGAGAGTTACAAAGACATCCTAGGACCTCATGTCGACCATGCTGCGAGTATGAGTCGAGGGCAAACTCGCCAGAACTCGCAGATTAGGTCGCCGCAGTGGGACAGCCCCATAACACTATCCTACACCCACTAGCAAATAGATCGACAGAGGATGCCATCTCTCTGGCCCTTCACACTGTCCTGACTCACCTGGACAGACAGGGCACGTATGTGAGGATGCTCTTCATTGACTATAGCTCTGCATTCAATACGGTCATCCCCACCAAGCTCACCACCAAACTCCACCAGCTAGGCCTCAGCTCACCGATATGCGCTTGGATCCTGAACTTTCTCACGGAGCGACCGCAGGCAGTGAGACTGGGCCCGCACCTGTCCTCCACCATCACCCTGAGCACCGGCACACCACAGGGTTGTGTACTAAGCCCCATGCTCTACTCCCTCTTCACTCACGACTGTGTCCCTGCATTCGACACCAACACCATCGTGAAGTTTGCAGACGACACAACAGTGATTGGGCTGATCACCAACGGTGATGAAACAAAATACAGAGCGGAGGTGCAGAACCTGGCGGACTGGTGCGCCAATAACAACTTGGCACTAAACACCTCCAAGACCAAGGAGCTGATCATTGACTTCAGGAGGTCCCATTCTGGAGAATACGACCCAATCTCCATTTATGGGGAAAGTGTGGAGAGAGTGTCCAGCTTTAAGTTTCTGGGCACTCACATTTCAGAAGACCTCACATGGTCCACAAACACCGCCGCGCTGGTCAAGAAGGCACAGCAACGACTGTTCTTCCTGAGGACATTAAAAAAGACTGGTCTGCCCCAACAGCTGCTGACAACGTTCTACCGCTGCACCACAGAGAGCATACTAACGTATGGCATCTCTGTGTGGTATCTCAGCTGCACGGAGGCGGAGAGGAGAGCTCTTCAGCGCGTCGTCAACAGAGCGCAGAGGATCATCGGGACAGAGCTACCAGCCTTGGAGGGCATCTACCACACGCGGTGCCTCAGGAAGGCCCTCAGCATCCATAAGGACTCATCACACCCCTGCCACGGTCTGTTTCAACTACTTCCCTCCGGCAGACGTTACAAGGCCTTCTACGCCCGAACCTCCAGACTCAGGAACAGTTTCATCCCAAGAGCTATAGCGGCTCAGAACCGGCCCTAATGAGTGCCCCCCCACCCACCCCCTTTGGACAGTCTCCCTCAGATGGTCACGTCAATCAATTCAGCTTGTTTATTTATGTATTGTATTTATTTACCTTTCCTGGACATCAGTGGAGCTGCACACTAAATCTCGTTGCACTGACGTGCAATGACAATAAAAGATATATTATTATTATTATTATTAGGGACAATTTACAATTTTACCAAGCCAATTAGCCGACAAACCTATACATCTTTGGAGTGTGGGAGGGAACCGGAGCACCCGGATAAAACCCACGCAGGTCACCGGGAGAACGTACAAACTCCGTACAGACAGCACCCGTAGTCAGGATAGAATCTCGCTCTCTGGCGCTGTGAGGCAGCAGCACTACCCACTGCGTCGCTGTGCAGCCCCAGTTTATTGAGAACACTTGGCACGGCTACACTGAGACGTAGATAGAGCCAGGCCTGATGTGTAACGTGTAGAGGCAGCATGAATGACAGTACAGTTCAATCAGGGGCAAAGCAAGTTGGTCAGAGACACCACAAATGATTTATTTGTGAATCCGCGCTGGCGGATGGAACACTTTCTCATTTCAAATGCCTAAACATTCCGTAGATTCATAGAGAGATCCAGGATGAAGATTTTTCCCGATGTTGGGGAAGTCCAGGATAAGGGGTCACAGTTTAAGGATAAGGGGGAAATCTTTTAGGACCGAGATGAGAAAACATTTTTCACACAGAGAGTGGTGAATCTCTGGAACTCTCTGTCACAGAAGGTAGTTGAGGCCAGTTCATTGGCTATATTTAAGAGGGAGTTAGATGTGGCCCTTGTGGCTAAAGGGATCAGGGGGTATGGAGAGAAGGCAGGTATGGGATACCGAGTTGGATGATCAGCCATGATCATATTGAATGGCGGTGCAGGCTCGAAGGGCCGAATGGCCTACTCATGCACCTATTTTCTATGTTTCTATGAAAACAGGCCCTTCGGCCCACTGAGTCAATGCCAGCCATAAACCAACCCTTTGCCTTATTCCGACATGAATCCCCCCAAATTTCTACGCTTCCCGCACTCCCAACAACTGCCCCCAGATTCTACCCCCTCACCTACACACTTGGGGCAATTTACAGAGGAGCCGATTAACCTACAAACCCGCACGTCTTTGAGATGTGGGAGGAAACCGGAGCACCCGGAGGAAACCCACGCGGTCTCAGGGAGAGCGTGCAAATTATACACAGGCGGCACACGAGGTCAGGATCGAACCTGGTTCTCTGGCGCTGTGAGGTAGTGGTTCTACCCGCTTCGTCACATGTAAACCAGTCCTCAGTGTGTCGGGAGTGGGTGAGAAAGTGGAATAACAGAACGGTTAACCGATGGTCGGCATGCTGACCATTGATGGGCTGAAGGGCCTCTTTCCTTGCTGTATCTTTCAATCAATCATATATCGGACAGTTAATAATAATAATAATAATAATAATAATAATAAATACTTTATTGATCCCCTCAGGGAAATTCAGAAAATTCAGTTTTAGAGGGATATGGGCCAAACTCAGGCAGGTGGGACTAGTGATGATGGGACATGTTGGTCGGAATGGGCGAGTTGGGCCGAAGGGCCTGTTTCCGTGCTGTGTGACTCAATGACTAGTTAATATTCCTGCTCCTAGTTGATACATTGGCTTTTTCTTGCTGGTGGGCAAAAACGAAGGGGAAGATTCATTAGCTGAATCAGCTGCAATTTATAGACGGCAGCCTGATTTCAATAAGGGTTACTTTAAAATCAGTTTTGGTTTACACTCTGAAGGTCTGGTACATGGTGCCCGCAGGACTTCTTGTTCCAAAGATTCCGAATAATCTCCTCCTCAGTCGCTCGGATAATAAATGTACTAATTCTTCCTGCGAATATGTTGCGAATTAAAATGTGCTATCAGCAATTACATTTTGTGTTGCAGTTTCGTGTGGAACGTTCTTGGTGCAAGTGTCGCTAATGTGTTCAGGGATGGGGAGGGCGTTCCAGTGATGATGTGCTTTGAGTGGTCCCCAGGAGACATCAGCTGCCATTTCACGCTTTAACAAAGCTTCTGAGAACGCCACCAGTTGTATCGGAACGAAGCGGATGGCACTATATACCAAAGATCATAGAGCGGACCTTTATACCGCTGCCTTGACGTATGCTTGCCTGGGGCTTCTGTGGCAGGGTTAGGATAGAATGGAGGAACTTCTGACAGAGGAGAGACTAAAACCCCTGTCCCACGGTACGAATTCATTCCAAGAGCTCTCCCGAGTTTGCCCTGATTCGAACTCGGAGATTTACGGTAATGGCCACTCGTCGGTACTCAGGGCTCTCGTGGACATTTTTCATCATGTTGAAAAATCTTCACGAGTCTTCCTGAGTACCTGCCGTTAGCGCTAAGAGACGTTCCCGAGCTCCGATGTACCCGCTATGTTCATTCTCCGTGCTTACCACGAGTTTGATTTTTTTTAAACTCGGGAGAGCTCTTGAAATTAACTCGCAATGTGGGACAGGGCTATAACACAGGAGCTGCAGATGCTGTTTTTTTTTTAACCAAAAATAATTTTAATCAATTATTTACAAAAGTGATATGTACAATACAAAATACAAACAAACCCACCACCATAATACAAAGTAAAACAGATATTCTTAAATACTGAATATTAAATAATTATGTCCCATCCTTACTGTGGATACATTCCAGCGGTCCCGGAAATCCCCCAGGGTGCCCATGGACAGCAGGCAGTCCCTCTCTAAAACCACCCGGATCGGACGTAACCCTGGAATAGGGGCAGGCAGCCGGCTTGGGCAGAAGCAGGAACGGGGTACAGATTTTGGATGATCAGCCATGATCATATTGAATGGCGGTGCTGGCTCGAAGGGCCGAATGGCCTACTCCTGCCCCTATATTCTATGCTTCTAAAATGCATGGACAGAGTCATTTTAACCTACAAACCTGCACATCTTTGGAGTGTGGGAGGAAACCAGAGCACCCGGAGAAAACCCACGCGGTCACGGGGAAGGAGGTACAAAGTCCGCACAGTCAGCGCCCGTAGCCAGGATTGAACCCGGGTCTCTGGCGCTGTGAGGCAAGCAGCTCTACCCGCCGTGGCTGACCGTGGGCTTATTCTGTGTCGGTGGGGTCCAGCCAGCAAGAGGTCGAGTGTGTGACGTCCGAGATGATTTCATCCAGCAGACCGACGTCGGGGCTGGAGGGGAACGGATCCTCAGGGTGGGGCTGAACAGCTGAAAGAAAGGGCAGAAGAGGTCATGCCCAAACCCTAGACCACCCCCCCCCCCCCCAACTATCTCTTGCTTCCACATACACACCACCATCCTCTGAGTGAAAACATTGCCCCGAGACAGTCAAGAGTGTTTTATGGGCCTGTCCCACTTAGACGAATTTTTTTGGGCGACTGCCGCAAAAATGTCAACGTGTTAAAAAAATGTTGGCGACAGTGTTTTGCTGTCGTCGTTTGTCGGCAGGTGTCGTAGGTGAATTCCGTTAAAACCAGTCCCTGGCAGCCATGTAAAAAGTTGCCTAAGTGGGACAGGCCCTTTATCGTCACATGTCTCAAAATGGAACAATGAAATTCTCACTACAACAGAAACTGTATACAGCAGTTACAGTTTAGTCTATCGTCATGTGTACCCAGGTTTTGATGCGTGCTTTCCAGTCAGTGGAAAGATAGTGGAAAGATATATGTAAACCCAGCACTCACTAGATACCATAAAAATCAACGAAAATTCAATAAATTAAAAAAAACAATAATATTAATAATAATGGATGGGATTTATATAGCGCCTTTCTAATACTCAAGGCGCTTTACATCGCATTATTCATTCACTCCTCAGTCACACTCGGTGGTGGTAAGCTACTTCTGTAGCCACAGCTGCCCTGGGGCAGACTGATGGAAGCGTGGCTGCCAATCTGCGCCTACGGCCCCTCCGACCACCACCAATCACTCACACACATTCACACACAGGCAAAGGTGGGTGAAGTGTCATGCCCAAGGACACAACGACAGTATGCACTCCAAGCGGGATTCGAACTGGCTACCTTCCGGTTGCCAGCCGAACACTTAGCCCATTGTGCCATCTGTCATCCCAATCTAGTGCCCTCAGTGCAGCACCTTCAGCCTAGGCCAGCTGGTTCTTGATTCCCCTTAAATGGGTAAAAGACTGTGCATTTACCTATCCCCCCCTCATGATCTTACACCCCTCTCTAAGATCACTCCCCAGCCTCCTGCGCTCGAAGTATGAAAGTCCTAGCCTGCCCTATATATAGAAAGTCCTAGTCTCCCTATATTTAAGAAAGAACAGCAGATGCTGGAAAAATCGAAGGTGGACAAAATTGCTGGAGATACTCAGCAGGTGAGGCAGCATCGATGGAGCGAAGGAATAGGTCGACGTTTCGGCTCGAGACCCTCCTTCAGGCTGATGTGGGGGAACCTCTCCCTACAGTTCAGGCCCTCGAGTCCTGGCCACACCCTCGTCAATCTTCTCAGCGCTCTTTCCAATGATGGCATTTACACCTTTATCCGATCACGTTCTACACATCATCCACATTCTCGCACACTCAGGTACAGGGGTTTTCCCCGAACTCTCAACTGGATTTATAGACAATAGACAATAGGTGCAGGAGTAGGCCATTCGGCCCTTCAAGCCAGCATCGCCATTCAATGTGATCATGGCTGATCACCCCCAATCAGTACCCCGTTCCTGCCTTCCCCCCGTATCCCCTGACTCCACTATCTTTAAGAGTCCTATCTAGCTCTTTTAAAATTAGTGCAGGACTGCTCCTTAAATCTAATCATTAACCAATCACTTGGGGATTTATACTTGTATAATGTAGACAGTTGAGTCGTGTGCTATTTACTGCCATCTTGTGAACTGAATACTTGTGTGCGTGTATGTGTGTGTGTGTATACACAAAGTTTAAAGTCTTGAAAGATTTGTTAGTGACTCTCTTATCTACTGACAGCCCCTAGTTCCAGACTCCAGCCAGAGGTGAAACATCTGTCTAAAGCTACTGCTAATCTGATTTTAATCAGGCAACCTTTTATCTTTTCCAAAAGAGCCCGAACTATTCAGTTTGTCCAGTGGCGCAGCGGGTAGACCCGCTTTCTCACAACACTAGAGACGCGGGTTCGATCTGACCCCGGGCGCTGTATGTACGGAGTTCGTGCGTTCTCTCCGTGACAGTGTGGGTTTTCTCCGGGTGCTCTGGTTTCCTCCCACATCCCAAAGACGTGCGGGTTTGTAGGTTAATTGGCTTCTACAAATTGTCCCTAGCGTGTAGGATAGAACTAATGTGAATGGGTGGGTCGGCACTGACAGGGTGGGTTGGCACGGACAGGGTGGGTTGGCACGGACAGGGTGGGCCGGCACGGACAGGGTGGGCCGGCACGGACAGGGTGGGCCGGCACGGACAGGGTGGGCCGGCACGGACAGGGTGGGTTGGCACGGACTAGTTGGGCCGGATATTCTGTTTCTCTGTGGATTCTCCAAATTAAAATTAAAAGAAACAAGATGATGATCATGTAAACGCAACTGGTCTGCCGGGAATTGGCCTGGTGGTGGTGGTGGTGGTGCCTTCCATGGTAGAGCAGCCAGCGGCATTCACTATAGAGGCTGCTGGATGAGAACGTGTGCCTTCATGGAACAGTGGGGGGGGGGGGGGGAAATGTGCAAGGAGTCTAACGATCAATTACAAAACCAAAACCTTGTCCCACATTCCTCCTCCTCCCCGCTCCCGTCCGGCAGAAGGTACAGAAGCTTGAAAGCGCGCACCACCAGACTCAGGAACAGCTTCTTCCCCTCTGTTATCAGGCTTCTGAACGGCCCTTCCATAAGCTAGGGTACTGTCCGATTCACCTCTACCCCATTGCGGACATTGGACTTTGTCTGTGGAACTGATGCGCTACAATGCTGAGAACTATATTCTGCACTCTGTATCTTCCCCTTTGCTCTACCTATTGGACTGGGGTTTGACTTGATTGTGTTTATGTATAGTATTATGTGATCTGTTTGGATAGCACGCAGGACAAATCTTTTCACTGTACCTCGGTACACGGGACAATAATAAAGCTGAACCCAGACTGGAATTTAAATCTGTGAAATTCAGTATAGAGGACACGAATAAATCATTCATACTTTTGACACTGCAAAAGGAAAAGCATGAAAAGCAAGTCTACAACTGGGCTTGTATACTCTGAAGTTTAGGATCAGAGGGGATCTTAGACAATAGACAATAGGTGCAGGAGTAGGCCATTCGGCCCTTCGAGCCAGCACCACCGTTCAATGTGATCATGGCTGATCTTCCCCAATCAGTACCCCGTTCCTGCCTTCTCCCCATATCTCCTGACTCCGCTATTTTTAAGAGCCCTATCTAGCTCTCTCTTGAAAGCATCCAGAGAACCTGCCTCCACCGCCCTCTGAGGCAGAGAATTCCACTGACCTTATTGAAACATATAAGATTATTAGGGGTTTGGACACGCTAGAGGCATGTTCCCGATGTTGGGGGAGTCCAGAACCAGGGGCCACAGTTTAAGAATAAGGGGTAGGCCATTTAGAACGGAGACGAGGAAACACTTATTCACACAGAGAGTTGCGAGTCTGTGGATTTCTCTGCCTCAGGAAGCCAGTTCTCTGGATACTTTCAAGAGAGAACCAGATAGGGCTCTTAAAGATAGCGGAGTCAGGTGATATGGGGTGAAGGCAGGAACGGGGTACTGATTGTGGATGATCAGCCATGATCATATTGAATGGCGGTGCTGGCTCGAAGGGTCGAATGGCCTACTCCTGCACCTATTGCAGGGCTGCCAACTCTCATGCTTTGAGCGTGAGACTCACGCCCTCAAGCAAACTCTCACGCCCTCACGCTCATCAGACATTTCTCACGCTGAGTGGTGAGAAATTTTGTGATAAACGAAAATTTCAAAACTCGGATAAACTGCATGGTCCGCGGGTGTTGGAGACCAGGGGCTGCGGGAGGGATGGGAGCAGAACCAGCAGGCGGGAATAGATGCGGGGAGCCGGGACTTGTGAGTGTTTGCGGCGCTGTCGAGTGTTTGTGGGGCTGTGAGTCGCTCCCTGCAGCTTCGGCCATGGAGCAGCTCCGGACAGTGCGAGTGTCCCGGGCCACGGAGCCGTCGGAAGCTCCGCTGCCGCGAGAGTCTCTGTGCCGAAGTGACAGACTCTCAAAGGGAGGTGGAGAGAGAGAGAGAGAGGGAAGGAGACAGGGAGACAGTGGGGGGAGAGAGAGGGGGGTGAGAGGAGAGAGAGGGGACAGAGGGGGCGTGAATGGAGAGAGAGACGAGGGAGG